>NC_061867.1:32154396-32757822 GCF_907164915.1 Impatiens glandulifera
TCTGGCAGTTTTCCCACCCCCTCTGGCTGAGTATCCTCGGCCAATTTCTCTTGAACACCCTCTGTTCTTGCAACATGGGTTAAAATCATATTTTCTTCAATAGGAGCTTTAAAAGTCTCCTCAGTCACATCTTATAAGATAACGTCTTCTTCATTTATCTCAAGAGCTTGTTCAGGCTCTTGGACATTCACATTTTCTTCTTCTTCATTCAGACGTTCTTGGAAGGGTTGATCTAGAATGCGTCTCTCTTCGGCAGAAAGATTCCCGAATTCGATCAAGAGAGCAGCATCTAGCTCATCAGCATCATTGTCAGCGTCTCGAATATCCATAGCTTCTTCTTCATTGAGAGGTTCTGCGTCAGAGCAATCGACGCCATGAATGTGTCTAGAAGCAACAGAGACATAATTGTCCAGGATATCGTTCAGCTTCTTTAATACCTTCATTTCAACATCAGCTCCTTTCACATCAGGATTGAAGTTAGCTTTCTTGGCTTCGAAAATTGGAAAAAGAGCTTTTCCAAATATGCAAGCTTCCACCAGTTCTCTTTTCTTCAGAGCCTCACCAACTTCTGAAGTTCTTGCCCATTTTAAGACTTTCTTCTCATTTGCCACCCTCTTCTTCCATTCTTTAGTTATGGCAGCATTTCACAAAGAATCGTTGTATTTGGAAGACAGCCTCTCCATGGACCAGGATTCATAGATTCCCAATTTCTCAGCAGTAAGAACATTCACTTGATCTAAAATGAGGTCAACGATTCTTGTTGCCTCCGATACCTTTTCAAGAACTTGAGTTGCTATCTTTTTGCCTTTTCCAACAACCTCTACAGGTTTTGGAGCAGGTCTTGGTTCGCCAATCACGATTCCACCTGTCCCTTTTCTGGAGCGCATCAATTCGAAAGCAGATTGTGGTTTCTTGCAGAGCTCAGTAGGAAGCTCCATACGAACAACTTTCCCAGCTACCAATGAACCTTTAGGAACTGGAATAATGGGTTCACCAGCCACAAGGGTAAGAACAGAACCTTGTTCTAGTTGCAATGACTTTGTAGCACCGGCGGCTACAAGATCAGTTCGAACAACAAGAGACTCAATCATGTCTACAGTTTCATCATTTGGACCAGCTGACTCAACAGCAGGCCCTTCAGCAGATTCTCTCAAAGGAGAGAATATAGATTCAGCTTGTTCCACTATGGGAACATCAAATTTAGGCACAGCGGCCAAAGATTTAGAGGACTTCACCTTTACAGATTTAGACGCATGGGGCGCCCTTGTTTTCTTCTCATGTGAGGCACAAGACCTCGAAGGTTTCCTCAAAAAGGTTGAGGGAGTGGATAATGATGACATAGGAGTTGCAGCAAGTACGCCTGGACCTTGCTTCAACCTTGAATCAACAGATTCAGAGTCCTTCTGGTTTGGACTTTTCAAACTGGAGGAACTGGCCTCCGATTCGTTTACCGTTTTGGTTCTCTTTGCCCCTTTTGATATAACAGAAGCAGAACGCTTGGATCGGGTGGAAGGTTTTCCATCGGTCTGGAAACTGGAAGCACCAGATGCAGATTCAAGGTTGTTCTTCAACCTCGTCAGCGTGCTAGCCACTGAAAGAGCAGTAAATACTCTTGGAGAGTTGATCTGTACCGGTTCACCAACGGGAACCCCCAAATGCTTCAACAAATGATTCAGTTGAGCCGCATATGTAATACTTTCTTTGTTCGTCTGACTAATAGAATAACACAAGTTCTGAAAAAGGGTATGAGCCTAGTTTACCTGGATCCCTTTTGAGATAGCACACATATAGTTAAAACGGTCTTGACTATAGAGATTGAAGGAACCAGCTTTTCCTTTTAGCGCCTTCTCCACCACGTCGTTCAGAAGAATGAAATGTGGTCTGCAGAGAAAGTAGTCTTCATCTCCTCCATGATTTCTGAAGAGAGAACCAAGTCGAATAGATGACCCTCCGTCGGAAGTTCAAAGAACTCCGCATAAGTTGCTTCGTCAAAAGAAAACTCCGTTCCGTTGACGGTTTCTACGATGGAATCATCCACCATAGTTGTCATTTTGAAGAACTCACGAACTTCGTCTTCGTAGAAGATGAACGGTCCGCCCAGATACTTCCTTAACCCAGAATATTCTAGGGTTTGGAATATCTTCACCACCTCCTATTGATCAAACGTATATACCGATGGAAAATCCACCTGTAAAGTACAGTGACCGAGAGTGATTTTCTTCACCATTTTCGAAAGAATATGAATCGACACAGGATTTCAGAGAGATTTAGTGAGAGAAATGCAAAGAAAGCTAGGGTTCTTAGGAATTTTGAAGGATTGAAAACTTTCAAATTCATGCAGTAATGTCCTTATATAGATGAAAGACGGAAATACAGAATAACCGCCTATTCTAGGGGTATGGCCATTAATAAATATTAGACGTCCTTTTTCAAGGAGTCATCATTAACAATGAGGGTATATCAGTCATTTTCTCTAATTTGATAGACACATGTCTTCATGTTATTAAGAGATGACTGTTTGATGTTTTGAGCGGGAAAAGCAGATAGCTCTCAACGTGGGACAGCTGTCCTTGATCACTCTAATCGGCACGTAGTTAGACGTTTTTCTTACTCCACAAATCCATATAACACATCGTCTATTAGACGGATGAGTTTATTAGACGCATACGTCTAATTCCGTTTTTATAAAAAAACGTCTAATGTTTATTAGACGTGTACATCTAATTCCGCATAAACACCACGTGTTAGACGTGTGTTTATTAGACGTGAGCATCCTTTTGCTCATGACGTAAAAACGTCTAACGTCTATTAGACGTGTCCGTCTAATTGCGTAGGTATAACACCTCAACATATAGACTTAGATGTATAGATTATGAGCAAAAACACGTCTAAGTACATACTGTTTCTTTTAGACACCCTTGTCTAATTAGACCGATTAAGGATATTCGTCTAGAGAGTATCTTTACTTCCAAAGAAATTTTTCCCTCTCATTATGAATATAGACATTAAGTTTAATAAGTAACTTTTGTGGTCCAAAGACCAAAAACATTTTTAACAAAATAAAAGCATTTATTCTTCCAGAATGGCAGATGCCATTGTTGATTTTCCAAGCTGTGTACTCAGAAGAGTACTCTTCTAGCTTCCTTCTTGAGATCCTCCTGCATCACCTACAAAATAAACTATTTACACATTTTGGTACCCATACTCAATTGGGTCCTCGATCAATTAGTCCTTTAGGAATCCATATTTGAGTTATTCTAATGGATTTCCTATTTTGTGTTGTGATTAATGCATAAGATTTTGACTTAGCAGATGACTTCCTGCTAGCCACTGATCCTTTAGCTTTTGAAGAAGATTTTCTTTTAAAACTCCTTGACTTAGAGTCAGGTTTTAAATTACCAGACTTTTCTAGCTTATTCTTAAACCAGCTAACAGTCTGTGGGACATAAACTATTTCATTTTTGAAATCAACATCTTCATGAATAGGATCAGATTCAATGTCAGTCGTACTCCCTTTGACAAAACTTATTGCCTTAAGTTTGTCATTTGGTCTGGACTTTTTGCATGACAGATTAGGATCATTGCTATCAAATCCAAATCCGGATCTAGATCCACAAGGTTTCAACATGCTGATCTGATATTTGACAGCATCACCAGACCTTGTCCATGCACAGACAACATAGTTAAGCCTTTTGTTTTCAGATTAAAGAGTTTGAATCTGATCTTTGAGCATCTCATTCTCAGATGAGATCTCTTCAATCTTCTTTTCAAAATCATTTGACTCTTCCCTTTTAGACAGATTTTGTTTATTTACATCTGATGAAGATTTATTTTCATTTAGAGATTCTGCTAGCTTTCTGTACTCGATGACCATGTCATCTAGTGCAGCTACCAGTTGTTCCCTTGAAAACCTTTCGGAAGAGAAATCAAATACCTCAGTCTCATGAGTTCCTTCTTCATCTTCTCTGGCCATGAAGCAAACCACGTCTTCTTCATCACTTTCACTGGATGAAAAGTACGAGCCACAGCTGTTTCCTCTGTTCTTTCCATCACCAGCCATAAGAGCCTTCAACACTTTTCTATCATTCTTGGCATCTTCACGCTTTGACTTCCGGCATTTCGATGCATAATGACCTTTAATACCACAGTTAAAACAAGAAACATTAGCTTTAGATTTTCTATTATCATTAGAATTTTAAGAGTTTGAGTTAGAGTTGCTCTTCTTCATGAAGTCGCCAAACTTCTTCACAAAGAGAGACATGGCATCGTTGCTCAGCTGCTGAGCTTCCATCTTCACGTCCAGAGCGGTTGGTGGTTCTTCAGCAGTCACCAGCGCCTTGGAAATGATAACAGACGAGGGTTGATCTTCTTCCATCCTACAGTTCATCTCGAACTCATAGGCCTTGAGGTCAGCAAAGAGATCAAAGAGAGAGAGAGATCTTGTTAAGATCTTTGGATTCTCTCATCGACATAGTCTTTAAGTCCCATTCTATTGGAAGAGCACACATGACCTTGATAGCAAGCTCCCGGTTGCCATAGGTCTTGCCTAGAATAGATAGAGAGGAGACGATCTTGTTGAATCTGGTGTCGAAATCGTTCATTGTTTCACCAGGACGCATTTTGAAGTTGTCGAACTGTTGAGTAACAACCATGATCTTGTTTTCCTTGGTTTGCTCATTGCCCTCACACAGTTGAGTGAGTCTGTCCCAGACCTCTTAGGCAGTGTCACATTCGATGATGTAGTTGAACATACTGTCATCAGGAAATCTGTACAGAACATCAAGAGCCATGTTGTTGAGGTTGTTCTGCCTCTTTTCATCAGCGGTCTAGTCGGCTTTCTCCTTATCAATCTTGATAGGTTCTTCTATGACAACGCTCCACATGTCATCATGAAGAGAAGAGAGATGAGAACGAACTCTTTTTCTTCCAAACGATGTAGTTTTCACGAGAGAGGGTTGGAATGGCTGTAGCACTGGCATCTTTGGGTATGTTTGACATTTTTCAGGAAAGGCTTGAGAATAGAAACAGGGCTCTGATTCCAATTGATAGGATCGGATTTATCGATAGAGACGGGGATCTGGCTAAGGATGAAGGCTTATGAAAAACGGTTTGAAAGAAATCCTGTGATAGATTTAATTCACTTTCTATTCTACGCAAACTTGTGTAAACACTTGAAACGGATTCAAGGCGAAATTGTTTACATGGGTTTGAAGTACAAGATGAAATATGAAAAGATGACAGAAATGAAGAACAAAGCAGTTTGTTTATGGATGTTCGGAGAAACTCTCCTACGTCACCCCTTCTTCCAACCACCGGAAGGATTCACTATAATATGGTTCGAATCAAATACAATTTACACACACTTATCTCACTATTGAACATAACACTTTCTGTTCAATTACAAGATGAAGAATATCACTCAGCTAAAGGTGTTTTGATTCTAGCTCTCTCTCTCGATTCACACACAGTACAATCAGAAAGAAGCTTCACAATATGAGTTCAGTAAGCAAGATGATTGAGTAGTTTCTCTCTCTGCCAAATCAGATTACTTGTTCGTTGTATTCGCTTGTTCGTATGGCCGATTGTCCGTTGTCCTTGAGATTTGTTAAATACTGAGCAGGAGCTAATGGTCGAATCTTCAAGAATGATATGTGGCACTCTTCCTTGGAAAGACTCCATTATACACAGCAAGTTCTGAGCACAAGGATCGTGGCTGTACATCACGGGTAGTGCGCCGAATATTTCATCAGGGGTGTACCTGCAAAACAAGTAATGTGAGGAAAATTCTCTTACGTTGTATTCCTTGATTAGATGCATATAGCTGTTGTATTAATCTTCACTAGAAAGTGGAGCAAAAGTAGGGTACAACTATAGCACGTGGGTAGGTGAAATGCTAGATTCAAGCGTACTGATTAAACAGAGTATTAGACGGATTTTAGTTAGACGGATTGTGAAAATCAGTCTAATGAAATAAGTCATCTTCTTCTAATAGAAAACGTCTATTAGACCGCCTGGTCTAATAGAATTAAACTCGTGTCTAATTATCCAATAACCATTAGACTGCACGTCTAACTCCACTGAGTTAGACTGTACGTCTAATTCCGGTTCTACCTCAGACTTATCTGAAGGAGTTAGACGCACGTCTAACTTTCACTTAATTAGACTACACGTCTAATTATCCAATAACCATTAGACTGTACGTCTAACTCCACTGAGTTAGACTGCACGTCTAACTCCACTGAGTTAGACTACACGTCTAATTCCGGTTCTACCTCAGACTTATCTAAAGGAGTTAGACGTACGTTTAACTTTCACTTAATTAGAATACGCGTCTAATTTTCACTTAATTAGACTACACATCTAATTATCCAATAACCATTAGACTGCACGTCTAACTCCACTGAGTTAGACTGCACGTCTAATTCCGGTTCTATCTCAGACTTATCTGAAGGAGTTAGACGCACGTCTAACTTTCACATTCTATTAGACTGCACGTCTAACTCCACTGAGTTAGACTGCACGTCTAATTCCGCATAAATTAGACTACCCGTCTAATTGCAAATATATTAGACTGCACATCTAACTCCGATGAGTTAGACTATACGTCTAATTTTGAATATCAATTAGATTACCCGTCTAATTACAAACATATTAGACTTACGTCTAATTCCGAATATTAATTAGACTACCCGTCTAATTACAAACATATTAGACTTACGTCTAATTCCGTGTATTCATTAGACTTGCGTCTAATTCTTTACGTCTATTAGACTACACGTCTAACTCCGATGAGTTAGATTGTACGTCTAATTCTTTGCATTAGACTTACGTCTAATTCCGTGTATCTATTAGACCATCCGTCTAATTACACTTCTATTATACTACATGTCTAACTCCGATGAGTTAGACTGTAAGTCTAATTCTATGTATTCATTAGACTTGCGTCTAATTCTTTACATTCATTAGACTACACGTCTAACTTCGATTAGTTAGACTGTACGTCTAATTTTATGCAATGAAAGCCAAAATCAGTCTAATGACCGTCATTAGATCCAAGTCTTATGAAATATTGTTTCAATACACCTATATTAAAACTCATAAGTTATTTCATCATCAAAATTTCAGTAGTTAAATTATTTCAACACTTAGTCAAAATAATTTGACCCAACAAAATGATATAGGTATGTTTCAAACTTGCAACCTAACAAAACAAGTACAACCTTTTAACCAACTAGGCAAATAATATTTTATATCTTTAAATCAACACAAAATTTGATGAACGCGTAACATTTTAACAATATAAATTCAAATTTTTACCTAATTTATATATATATATATTTAATGATGCTTAATTTTTAAAGTGTCTGGATTGTTGGTTCGAGAGTTGTTGTTAATTTTTATATATATGTGAGAGTAAATGAATACTTGGGTCGGATTGTGGGTTGACCCGCCAATAAACTTCAAACGGTTAAAAATAAAATTAAAAATGGTATAGGTATGTTTTGAACTTACAACCTAACAAAACAAGTACAATCATTTAACCAACTAGGCTAATAACACTTTATATTTTTAAATCAACATCAAATTTGTTGAACGCTGGACATTTTAATAATATAATGATGCTTAATTTTTAAAGTGTTCGGATTGTCGGGTCGTGAGTTGTGGTTAATTTGGAAATATTTGTGAGAGTAATGGATACTTGGGTCGTATTGTGGGTTAACTCGCCCATAAATTAAAACGGTTAAACATAAAATCCAACTCCCTGGACACCAATTCATCTTATGGCTCGCCTTCTGGGAAAGACTCCACACTCATGATCGTATCAGCAAGTATATAAGCATCCCGGATACGAACTGTCTTCTATGTAGAGGAAATGAAGAAACCATAGATCACCTATTTGGGAACTGTTGTATTGTTTCAGAGTTTTGGGACAAATTTTATAAAAGCTTGGAGCTGGTCAGTTTCCCGAGCAAATGGAATGAAATCAAAGATGCAGCACTACTCAAAGCCAAGGGAAATAGATTTGCAACAAGTGTGTTCAAGTGCGGCTTTGGAGCATTGTTGTATAACATTTGGCAAGAGCGAAATGTAAGGATATATGACAGAACCCGCAGGAGCGTTGAAGAGTTATGAAAAGATATTATATCGGATTGCAGCGCCCTCGCGGGAAGGTGGACAAGAATTCAAAGCACGGAGCAGAACTGGAATATCTGTAGGAACTGAAATTTACCGTATTTTGAACTCACTATTTTTAAAAGCATTTTAATCAGATAATTCATTTACGTTTTTAGCTTTTTAGCTTTTACTCATAATGTTACGACTTCAAAATCATTCTAGGCCTATCAAGAATGATCTCTTAAACTCATGGTTTTTTTCCCATTTTTGGGAATTTTTAATGAAATGACGCTAAGTCGTTTTTTCAAAAAAAATATTCAACTCCAAATTTGATGAACGAGGGACATTTTAATAATATAAGTTAACCTTTTTAACTAACTAATCTATATATATAAATAATGATGTTTAATTTTTAAACTTTCATCGCTCTTACTCTTTAGTGTCTAAATTATTTATATATTTTTAATAATTTATACGAGTAAATAAAATAATTATACCAGTAGGTAATTTTAAATTGTTTTTTTCAATCTAATATTATATATTTAAAAATTCTAAAAATAATTATAAAGGATAGAAGACAAAATATTATCTTTAAATAAATAGAAAAATATATGTATACATATCATATTACAAATAAATTAAATTAAATTAAATATACGAATAACCTTATCACCGAATTTGATGGATGATTTGAGGCATGTGTTAGACACATTTCCTTTAAAACAATTTTATCGTGTCCTCTTGTGCTGGAATTTATAATAGATGGCTTGCTCCCACAGCACAACGAATCTAATAATGATTCAACACTAGAATCACTACAAAACGAACTTGAAAAATTATAGAAAGATATTGTATCGGATTGCAGCGCCCTCGCGGGAACGTGGACAAGAATTCCAAGCACGGAGCAGAACTGGAATATCTGTAGGAACTGAAATTTACCGTTTTTTAAACTCACTAGAATTGAAAGCATTTTAATTAGATAATTCATTTACGTTTTTAGATTTTTAGCTTTTACTCAGAATGTTACGACTTCAAAATCATTTTAGGCCTGTCTAAAATGATCTCTTAAACTCGTGGTTTTTTTTTCCCACTTTTGGGAATTTTTAATGAAATGACGCTAAGTCGTTTTTCCAAAAAAAAATTTCAACTCAAAATTTGATAAACGAGGGAAATTTTAATAATATAAGTTCAACTTTTTAACTAACTAATCTATATATATAAATAATGATGCTTAATTTTTAAACTTTCATCTCTCCTTTACTCTTTAGTGTCTAAATTATTTATATATATTTTAATAATTTATACAAGTAAATAAAATAATTATACAAGTATGTAATTTTAAATTGTTTTTTTACTATCTAATATTATATATTTAAATATTCTAAAAATAATTATAATGGAATGAAGACAAAATATTATCTTTAAATAAACAAAAAAAAATATATATATACATATCATATTACAAATAAATTAAATTATTTATACGAATAACCTTATCACCGAATTTGATAGTTGATTTGAGGCATGTGTTAGACACATTTTCTTTAAAATAATTTTATCGTGTCCTCTTGTGCTGGAATTTATAATAGATGGCTTGCTCCCACAACACAACGAATCTAATAATGATTCAGCACTAGAATCACTACACAACGAACTTGAAAAGTACCTGAATCTTCGTCACAGGATTCAAAAGAGAAATGTAGAAAGAATTATCTCTTGGAATTCTAGAGAGAGTAAGATGATATGATATAAAATTATGTGTATTATATTAGAGAGTATTTATATATGTTGTTGAAAAGATAAACTATAATAAAATAATAAAATTATTCAATAATTATTGATTCAATTGACGGGTGATTAGACAATATTTTCATTGTCTTTGCATTTTCTCTCTAATGAAAGGCTTATCTATCAGGTGATTAGACAATATTTTTATTGTCCTTACATTTTCTCTCTAATGAAAGGCTTATCTATTAGTCGCGTCAGGTCTGCCGCTAAGTTGAAAGTGATTGATTTTTTTTATAGTTGGAAATTTGTAATTTTAAATAAATTTGTACCACACATAGTTTTTTGTTAAATAATTTCAATCATGTCATCTCTATTATATATAGAGATGACTAACCAATTAATTATTTAGCCTGTTCATATTACTTAAATGCTTCCAATACAGTGTACTTCGACATATGAAATAGATATAATGATTTCCTTGATACAAAAAAAGATACATAAAGTTCAAATTCATAATAAAAATAATTTCATTCCATCATTTGAGTACTTTAGAATTTGTTGATGTCTTACTCATGTGCATGTTTCTGATAGAAAATATTAAATTTGGATAATTAAAGCCATGATTGTATCCTATTTGGTGTAAGTTGTAAGTCGAAAGCTTATAGTTTATATGATCCAATTGAAAAAAAAGTTATCATAAGTCTAGATCTTATCTTTAAAGAAGAGAAATTATGAATTCGGAAAAAGGATTCAACAGAGACATGTTAAGAATTACAATGGAAAAGTCAAGTTCTAAAAGAAGAAAATGAAAGTGAACTTGAAGAAGTAGAAAATTGTGAACAATATTCAAATTCCGAATCAACAACAAAAGTAATAAACACTTCCAATCAAAACACCACTAATGATGTAACTTCATATTCAATTTATGACACTGGATTTAGAAGACTAAGAAGGTAACATAGAGAGATCCTACATGATAAAAAGATTATGGATTATCTATTGAAGATTAGGAAAAAAAATTCAAGTAGTACTAAATATCAAAATGTATCCAACAAATTTTGAAGAAGCAATAGAGAATGCTAGAGGCTATAAGACAAAAACTGAAGACTATTGAGAAAATAGTACATGAAATTTAGTAAAACTTCCTAAGTGTGCAAGAAGAATAATATTCAAATAGGTATTTAAAACAAAGATAAATGAATATGAAATTTTCAATGAACACAAATCAATACTCGTTGTAAAGGGTTATGCTTAAAAATATGAAGTTTATTACAATAAAGTTTTTTTTTTCAGTTAATAAAAGTCCAAGTATTAATTCTGATCTTATTTGTATATTTGGTTTTATTATAAGTTTGATATTAATGTTAACACATTTTAAATGATTGATAAAAAATTGTAATATCTACAAAATCTTCTTCTAGTGTCTTTTAATGTCTCAAAATTTATCATCAATATTTGGTCACATAGATTCATCACAAATCACGAGGTGATCACACGTTACATTATGGAATTGTGTGGAGTGATATTATATTAACAATTTTAAGTTCAAATTGACTTCCTTAATGAACATTTATTACCAAATATTTTTTTTTTATTTTTTTTTTTTGCTCCAAAAGATCATTATTATTTATAATTTTTCTTGGATCTTAAATTTATATATTTTCATTTTATGGGTAACTTGTAAAGTTGATGTCTATGATGGTTTATATAGAATAACTAGTAAAGAGTTTTAGTTTGAGTTTGGGAATGTGTAACTAGTTTATTAAATAAATTAAGTGAGTTCATTTTGAGTTTAAATGTGTTTTCCAATGTATTATTTTTATTTTGAATTAATGTTTTGTGTATATTAAACAAACATTCAATTATTAACAATTCATTGAAAAAAACACGTTTAAACTCAATATCAACTCATTTAATTATTTTTTAAACTAATTATACATTTCTAATCTTAAATTGATTTTCTAAATATTCTATATAAACCATCATAGACATAAACTTTATAAATTAATTAATATAAGTAAGAGTGACTAGTGTTTGAGAAAAAAATTTCAAAGCAGAAAAAAATTAAATTTAATACATTTGTTAATTTAGTTTTTTGGAAAGAAGTCAATTTACACTAGAATTTTAATAAGCACTCTCAACATATACAATTATATTTGTAAATGTGTCGTTATATGGCGATTCATTGCCAACTAATAAAAATTTGGGTTAAGGAATTCACGTTTCTTTTCATAAATAAATCAATTCATTAAGAAATAATTTGTTGAAGAGAGTATATAACCACAATTAGATCGTGATTTATTCATGCACTAGCATGATTTCCTTTAATATATAATTCATGAACTAATACATTTGCTTCACTCCGTCATGTCCACGACGATATTTATTGAACAAATGAATGTGTTTAATCTTAAAGAGGTGACAATGCTAAAATTGTTTTCTAAATCTCGAACAAAATTTTGTTATTCTATATATGAATTCACTGTAACAATTTATCTATTAGTAAAATTGTGTCTATTGTCATTGTCTTCAAATCCTCTGTCACAATAGTTTAATATTTTAAACTAGTTGATGATAGATTTGATAGATTAAATTAGGATAAAATTGAGAGAATAGACTATATTTATGTTAGTTAGAAACTAATCAACATTTGTGTTTCTTTAGCACCTACTCCCTTTTATCTTAGTTATATATAAAGTAGGTATTAATTAAATTTATGTGCAGAGATAATATCCGACTTTAAATTTAATATAAATCATTTATAATAGTTATGTATCTGTTTGATTATTTTATAGTCGGGCTTCGATAATTTCGAAAGATGAAAATCGTTAAATAAATTGTTAACACACATTGTTGAAATTAAATACAGAACTAAGCAGTAACTCTTTACCTCATTCATGACCCATTTATATTACTGAAATCCAATACAAGTACATCGACGTGGATAAGAGTTTTAATTATTTTCTTTCTACAAAGAAGATAACAAACAGTTAAAATTTATTATAAAAATAAGAAATACAAATTAAACTTTATTAGTAAAATAAAACAAGTGATGAAACCTATATATTAATACACAATAAAAAGTAAAATATAATTGAATGATAAGAAATCAATTTTTTTTGAAGTGTAAATAATTATGATTTACAGTACTTTAGGACAAAAATACATATATAATATATAGATTAAACATACAAATTCAGCTATATTTTATTAGAATAATATATCTCAAATTATATATAAATAATTTATCCATCAAGGCACAACCTACTCATTGTAATATCAATTTCAAAGTGAATTGTATTGTCCTAATATACAAATACTAATGAAAAAATAATAATATCATCTTACTAAAAAAATAGTATATTTTCTTACTAATTATTACAAATAATTACATAGCACACTTACATTTACGAACTAGTTTCACTCTATAAAAAAGAACTCTGTATTAACATTCGATTTTATAACTTACAAATAAATTATTAAATAATATTTAGACATAATGATAATCTTATATATTAGATCGAATATATAATCAAGACTCTTATAGAATTAAATCAATAAAAAAACATTAAAGATCTAATAGAGAAGAGTTTAAATCAAACAAAGAACTGAGAAATTTAACTTATTCTTGAGTTATATACAAAGTATAAACCCTAGTAGCAAACTATCAACACAAAAGAAATCAGAAAGAGTCGTTACTTATATATAATTATAACATCCAACTATTAACAAGTTCAAGTTTGCTCGTTTGTAGCGTACTGTCCTAGAATTTGACCCAAAAGGATTTGTAAAAGAAAAAATAAATATAAAAAAACCTTTATATTTTGAGAGGGAGGAAGATAATTAAAATTAAATGTCTTATTTATGTTTTTCAAGAGCTAATGATAGTATCCAGAATTAAAGGACAATATGATTAGTATCGATCGGACAACTTGAAGAGAAAAGAGTAACCATATTAGGCCAATGAGGCCAATGAGGTATTTTTATGACTTAGTCAATAACTAGAAACTGGATGTTTGTGATCAATGTATCTGACACCATATATAGATCAATGTATCAAGGTCTATTTAATAATTATGAGAAACCACTTAAAGTATCTTGTTTTCTCAATTTTGACACCATATATAGATTGGGTCATCTCAATTACAAGTATCTTCAAATAATGTAGATAAAAATTTTGGTTAGAGGCTTATCAAATATAAAGGTAAATAGTGTGTACTCATTGTTTGGATGTGAAAAAAGATCGAAGAAAGATCCTGAAGAAAATCTCTTGAAGAGAATAAAAATGTTTTAGTTAATTCATTGTGATATTTGTGAAACAATAACACCAACATCTCAAATTGGAAAAATATATCTGCTAACTTTAATAGATGATTGATGTACAAAAGTGTGGACTTACTATTTAAGTGAAAATTTTGAGATTTTAATGTTTTTAAAAACTTTAAGTTGGTTGTTGAAAAGGAGTGCGAAGAATCATTAGTTAGGTAGGGGGAGTTATATTATCTCTAGTTTATTAATTTTTGTGAAGAAAATGGAATTAAGAGACAACTAACAACTACTTACACATCACAACAAAATAGTATATCTGAACTGAGAAACATAACAATTATAAATTCAATTTGAAAAATATTGTCACCTAAACTAGTTCCGATCATTTTATGGCTAGAAAGATAAATGGTATATATACTCATATAATGAACATATGATTCACTGTTGTATTAAAGGGAAAGACACTATAGAAAGATAGAATAATATCATTCTATCAGTTGAGTACTTTAGAGTTTTTGAATGTCTTGTTCATGTGCATGTTTCTGTCACAAAGATTGAAGTTGGATTATTGTGTCCTATTTTTTGTAAGTCGCCAGTCCAAAGCTTATAGTTTATATGATCTAATTGCAAAAAGGGTTATCATTGAAGAGGATAAATGATGTGATTGAAAAAAAGACTAAACAGAGAATGTTAATAATTATAATATAAAATTCAAGTTCTAGAAAATAAAAGTAACAATGAACTTGAAGAAGAATATTGTGAACAATAATCAAATTTAGACACTTCTAATCCAGACACCACTAATGAAGTATCTTAATTTTGAAGAATGGGAATAAAAATATTATGTACGTGGAGATGAGGAAACAAATGAATTATCACTCTGTCATAATTAATTGAAAAAAACTTTTTTATCAAACATTTATAATAATTAAGTGTTTGTTTGATTATTTTTATAGTTAGACTTTGATAAATTGGAGAGATGAAAATCAATTTCAGTTTGAATTTAAAATAAATTGATAACACATCATCTCTGTAATTTACACAATTAAACAATTAACAATTTACCTTATTCACATCGATCGTTTATATTTCTGAAATGCTTCGAATATGATGTACTTCCACATGCTATGAGTTTAGATGATTTCCTTGTACAAAGAAGAGAACAAACAGTTAAAAGTCATGATATACATAAGATATACAAATTAAACATTATTAGTGAAATAAAACTAGCAAAGAAACCTATGATAGTAAAACGTAAAATATAATTGGACTTGAAGAAACCAATTTTGTTGAAACTATAAATAATTAAGAGTTGCCTTTGATGACAAAAATACATATATATATATCACATACAAATTAAACTATATTTTATTATAATAAAATATCAATCCTTTCTCCATCCAAAAATGACATACTCAACATAATACCAATTTCAATATTATTGTCCTAATATAATGAAAACAAATAAATATAAATTACATTGAAAATGTATAAATAACATATTTAAACTATTTACCAAAATGTATCCTAAAGCTGAATGTTGAACGTACCCATCTTAAAAGTATAATCTCATCTTACTAATAAGAATATATATTTTCTTTCTATTTACAATTAATCAAATTAAATATACAATTATATATTTATAGATATTTAACTCTATAGACAGTAGGCACCGCTTTTAATTATACATTGTTAATCGTATTCCCTAACCTTCTATAGAAGTAGGAACAATACTATGTTTACATCAAATTATTTTACATATATTTTTAATAAATATAGTAAATTCTAGCTAATTAACCCAAAAAAAGAATCATACACATTTAATATCATACTACTAAAATATTTCAACTCAATCAAAATCAACACTAATAGAATCTTAAAATATTTTCTTAAATTATAAAGATCACTAACATAATCATTATATCTTTCCTACAAAGAAAAAATATACTAAATAATCACTATCAAAATTAAATTTTAAAGATAAATCACATAACATTCACTTACATCTACAAACTTGATTCACTCTCCAAGAAAGAGCCCTGTATTATCAATCTCTTCGATAACCTGTAAATAAATTATAAAAATAATCTTTAGACATAGTAATAATAATATTATATATTAGATCGGATATATACTCAAGACGTTAGAATGAAATCAATAAGAAAAACTTCAAAGATCTTTTAGAGGAGTTCAAATCAAAACGGTAAGAACTCAAACGGTAAGAACTCAAATCTAATGAAGAACTGATAAATTTACAAATCTATTCATGAATTATATATACAAAGTATAAACCATAGTAGCAGACGATCTACAAAGTATAAACCATAGTATAAAAAATCTGAAAGAGTCTTTTACTTACACATAATTATAAAATCCAACCAAATTCAAGCTTGCACGCCGAATAGAATTGCGGAGTGGAGGGTGATCTCATTTGACCTAAAATGAATTGTGAGAGAAAAAATAAATATAAAGAGACATTTATATTTTGAGAGAGAGGAAGATAATTAAAATCGAAAGTGTTATTTAGGTTTTCAACAGTAATAATAGTTCTTAAAAATACAAATAAGCCCAAATAAACTATCGGACCTATTTGTCGGCCCACTTTCTTTTACATGAATACTCGAAGAATTATATAATTAAAAATGCTAATATTTGCAATAAAATGTGACTTTTAACAATATATGCATATATATAATTGAAACAAACCAATTAGTAAAAATTATAAAGTATAAAATGAAATATGAATTCTCAAGATAAAAATTGACACATACCAAATTTTACAATTATTGAGATAATCACAAATTGTATATGTATAAAAAACTGTCTTAAATATAACAATAAAAATTATATCAGTATAAAAATTTAATATTGTTAATGTAAATGATATATGGAATAATAATCTTATGATTGAATATACACATTTATAAAATAGTCTAACGTTTTAAATATTCGACCAAGGACAAAAAAATCAAAATTCTATAGTCGTCGTATCATAATTAATTTTCCTCTCGATTTTCGAGTCAAATATTAACCCAAAATAGTAGAGGTGATATTAGTACGTTTTAATCGTCGAAACCGTCTTTTCTTCGAACCTCGTAAAATAAAAAGAGATAACGACTTTCTGATAAAGGTTGTTCGTGTCTCAACATACGAATACAATTCATATCAAACTTGTTATTATGACATAATATCTAGGTTAGGTCATGATGTTGAAAATAAATTAATAAATAAATAAGGCTTTAAGACATTATATAATAAACAAGTGTAAAATGTAAAATAAAATCCATAAAAGGCCTAAGGAAAATAATATTTTATATTTTATTAAAATGTATTTGTATAGTAATTTTATATGTTTTATAATTTATTTAGGGAATGAATAAATAATAACTAATGACAAAATAAACAAAATACATGGGGCATAATCCAATTGGTTAGGCTTATTAACCCACAGGCGAGACCAAGAGGGCATGGATCCTAGTTCAATGAGCACAGGTTATGTGCATCAACAAGGAGTAGGGCACAGGTTACTTAACTTGGCAGAAAATTTTTTCAATTTGAAAAAATAATCTTGCATGTTGCAGGATTTGATCTTTGGTCAAACACCTAACATGAAGTTGAAATCCTATGGTCAGTTAGGAAAAATGAGACCCGATCGTCTTTCAAATGTCTTGGTAGTGTCACTTTCTTCTATCGTTTCTCTTTCTTTGGCAAATAAAGACATCAATAGCAAATTATTACAGACACTTCAGTTTACCAAGAAGCAAATTGAAGAAATCAATGGGCCTCTATACTCGATTTATCTTCGTTTTACAAAAACTCAAAATAAAATTGATGGAATACCACACATCACCATAGTAAAGTATTACAATTCTTTAATAACTATATGAATATCATGACATCAAGAAAAATTTGAAAATCGGATTATCACATTTATTACACACATTTCAGGACACTTATATAACGTCCATGACTTGATGTTCTTAGTAAGAGCTCAAGAATATGAATTATAAATTTTAAAATTTGTGGAAATATTTGGGCATTTTAGAAATAAACATTATAATATAATTTTAGTAAAAAACAGTTCATACATGTAAAGGTCACTATATCAGCACATCGATGTTGTATAAAATATTTATATAGTAATTTTATATGTTTTATAATTTATGTAGGGAATGGAGAAATAATAATTAATGAAAAAATAGTCAAAATACATAGAGGAATAACCCAATTGGTAAGGCTTATTGACCCACGGGCTAGACCAAGAGGGCATGAATCCTAGTTCATAGAGTGGAGTAAGCCAGGCTCTAAAGGCATGGAATAGGCGCACGGATTATGTGTATCAACATGGAATAGGGAGCAAGTTAATCAACTTGGCGGAAAACGTTTTCTATTTGGAAAATTAATACTACATGTTGCGGGATTTGATCTCTGGTCGAACACTTAACATGAAGGTGAAATCTTATGGTTAGTTAGGCAAAATGAGACTTGATCATCTTTCAAATATCTTGGTAGTGTTAGATATCTTTTCTTTAAATATATTACAGAAATATATATAAAATGATGTACAAATAAATAAAATAAATAAAATATATGAAGAACGAAATCACCGATTAAGATATTGATTCGAGGTATGTGTTAGACATATTTTTCTTAAAACAGTTTTATCGTCTCCCGTTTGTGCTGGAGCTTATCGTAGATGACTGTCTCTCAGGGTACAACGAATCCAGTAGTGATTCTGCACTGAAATCATTACTCGTCGAACTTGATCAGCGTACCTGAACTATCACTGGGTTTCAACGGAAATATCGAGCAAAGAACTCGAAGAACACTCAAAAAATAAGAAGAGGGCTTTTGAAATTCTAGAGTGAGAAAATATAAGATGATTAAGTGTTTGAGATTAGACATGAGGGGTTTTATATTGTTGAAAAGTTAAACTTTCATAAAAATAAAATCAACCATTAATCTTTGATCCAACGGCTGACCTTGATTGCCTCTTCATTGCCCTTTCCATTTTATCTTCAATAGAAAATATATGTTACATGATTTTCTAAATTGCTAATAAATTGATAGAAATAATATAATGAAGGTTACAACGACAATTAACAAAATTAAATATATTTACTTTGATAATTGTTCTTCAATCTATTAAATGTTAATTACATAATTAATAAATTAATTATAATAATTTAATTATTTGGATCAAATTTCACTTTAATTCACGTTTAAATTTAATGTGAATTTCGTTTGAATTTCATTTGATTTTATTTATCCAAATTCTCATTTCTATTCATTAATGGAATTTAAGAATTAGTTTAAAATTCCAACAATCCCCCACATTAATAGAAATTGAATGATTAACCCGGTGAAAGGTTCAAAAGTTGAATTCTACCTAGGATAGGTAGGTGTAACCCTTTGAACCTTCCCTTATGAAAGTATATATAACTTTACTAGCCGATTAGTAGACTCGATGTCCTTGAACTATTCTACATTTGTGTAAACGATTACACACTTTCACATTGAATTCTCCTTGATATATGTCAAGCTGTCATGGTTGCGTCCATTTTGGCCATGGAATACGCGCCTGGTTCTGTGAGAGGGTCTAGAATTGAGTCGTGCAATTCCTTCAAAGCGGCCCCACTTCTCCTTCACATAGGTGATCTCTTTGCTCACAAAGAATCATTAAAAGCGACATGCTTATCCTCGTCAAAATATATATTGTTTTATTATAGGATTAATCATCAACAATAACTTTCCAAGTTAGTACAATTAGGTTGTACCATTGAACCTAGTTCTTGGTATCTACAGTCTGCATAGGTTGGGTTTTCCTTCATACCAACTTATAGTAGGATGATGTCTTAAAAGACTTTCAAACAAACTCTCTTTTCAATAATTTTATTAGTGGATTCACAATGTTATCTTTGACTTAAATAGTCAAATTTGATAACTCCATTAGAGAGTGTAGTCTAATGACATGTATGTCTAGACTTGTCATTGACTCTAAGCTTATCTAATTTCAAATTATTATTACAAAAATTAGAAATTTCTGATAATCTTGGAATATCTTCTAATAAGAAGCATAGTCATTCGTACATGTTTACCATTTAAACATTTTTTTATGAAAATATTGTTTACTTGGCTAAATAGTAGACAAAATGTCTTTGAACTATTCTTCCTTTGGTAAACGATTATATATTTTGCATAAAAATATTTTATTTTTCGACATAAGTCAAAAACATAGATTATAACGTTTAATCTATTCATCATAATTTTTTAGAAAATTTTCATACGTAGATTGTACTTATAACTGTAAACATATTCACTCTTAGACGTAAAATATTTTATTTAATAATATCAATATATCATTTGCTAACAACATGATATTTCGTGTAGTGCAACTCACATCCTTAATGGATTTAATCATTTTTATCGTAATTTTCAACAATAAAAATATCGTACAAAAGACACGTAATGAAATAATTTCCATTGTCTTCATGATATATATAATTGTCATATCCACTTTTTAATAAAAGTATAGTCAAAGTTTCATATCATTATTGTTAAATAATTTAGACCGGTTAAATAAAACTTAACAAAAACAAACTTCCTGTGCAGGAACGGTTAAAAACCAGGATCGATCAAGTAATCCAACCGGTCAAGAATCCAACCGATCAGGAAAACAAGACCGGTTAGAAGACAAGGAAAAAGATGTAACCAAAACCAGAAGTCAACCAGTTAACCTGAAGCTATGAAAAACCTGAAGTCATCCGGTTAATCTAAACAACCAGTAGACATCCTAAACCGAAATGCACCCAACCGGAAAACTGATGAAGAAGCTACTTAGAGAAAGAAACCAAGAACATCAAACTAAGTACAATCTATAAATCGGTGCAAACAGATACTTTGAGTATCTGTGGAAGATGATACCAAAGGAACAGACTATAACATTGCCATATCCATACAAGTCTGAGGATACTCTCCAGGCTGCAGAACACCGCCTGAAGAGATCTTTCCATTCTGGGATAAGTCAGAGGTGCAACCTTCCAGGTGCAGGCAACTGTCCAACCGACAGTTGCTACATTTAGTAAAAGAGAAACCTAGTCGGTTTGACCTACGCATTGGAAGCCTAAACCGCTAGGTCTGAAATACTGAACCTCTACTCAACCAATCAGATTCAAGGAGAAGAAATGTGACCGTTGGTACATTTCACCTATAAAAGAAGGAGTTGAAGAGGAGTAAATGCAGTTACCAGTTCTACCAGCTACAAGTTCTAAGAGTTATTAATTACAAGTTTCTCTCTCTACAAGATTCAAAGGTTAAAGTGTGCATTTGAAGTGAGATTACAATTTCTGTGAGAATTGTACGAGTGTTTATCGAGCAGCAAATAAGTCTCGATCGGATATTGTGTTTGTGTATTCCTTAGTGAATATCCTTCTCGTGGTTTCGAGAAGAAGGGTGACGTAGGAGTTTTATCTCCGAACATCCATAAAAACCTGTCTTGTTCTTTACTTTCTGTCGGCTTATTGTTCTAACCGAATCATACTAACCAACGTGTACCGCTCAAACCGATTTACATCATCTTAACCGAGTTACTAAACTCCAAACCGATTTTATCCAAACCTATCTTTATTCATCTGGTGTGTTGCTTTAACCTAAAACAAACCACTTCCGCACTTGAACTCGGTTCAAGAGTTTGTGACAGTTTGTGTAGTATTGAAACCCAGTGTTAATCTCTAACCGGATTAAACACCAACCGTTGAGTGAAAGGTGCTAACCGCCAGACCCCGGTCCGCCATCCGCAAGCTAGATCCTAACAATTGGTATTAGAGCAGTTAGTTTCAATACTCAAGCAACCTGAAGAAAGAAAGCATGACTCTCGAGAAGCCTCCAATGCTAAAAGGTGATAATTTCGCCAACTGGAAGGTACGCATGCACTTGCACTTAATCACTATGGATGATGAGATGTCGTTCATCCTGTCTGAAGGACCGATAAAAATTGATAAATATAGGAAGGATTGGAAAAAAGAGGATAGGAGGAGAGCCAATCTGGACAATCATGCCAGAAACCATATCTTCAACGCTTTGGACAGAAATACCTTTTGTAAGGTCAGAGATTGCGAAACCTCAAAGGAAGTATGGGAAACGGTGATTCAACTTCGTGAGGGAAATGAAAGAACCAAGGAAAACAAGATATTGATGGCTACCCAGAAGTTTGAAAACATCAAGATGAAACTAGGAGAAACCATGAGGGAGTACAGTGACCGGTTTACAGATGTGATAAATGAGTTATCAACTCTTGGAAATAAGTATGATAACAAAGAAACTATCATGAAATCTTTAAGGTCTCTTCCAAGTGCATGGGACATAAAGAGGATGGTGATGAGGGAATCAAACTGCCTAAGCAAGATGAAGCTACATGATGTATTCGAAGATCTGAAGGTATATGAGTTTGAAATGAGATCTAGGATTGAAGATGAAGTCTCAGCCTCAACCTCTACTAAGGCATTAGTCACATCTATGGAGCCGATTGCTCCTGCACCGATCAGAACCGCTGAACAGTTCACTGAAGATGTCATGGCAATGCTTGCATAGAAGTTTGGCAGATTCATGAAGAGAAGCCAACCGACAAACAACAACTATAACTACAATGATAAATCCAATGTTAGATGTTATAATTGTAATTGTTTGGGACATTTCAGGTGGGAATGCAGAAAGCCAAGACGGGATAACCGAAAACCGGATGATCAAAACCACAAACCGATGAGGGAAGGGAAGTTCAGAAAGCACTGATAGCCGATGATGGAGGAAGTTTATGGGCTCACAGTGACAGCGATGATGAACTCACCTGTCTCATGGCAAACGAGAAACAAATATTTGACTCTCCTTGTGAAGAATTTACTAAAGATGAGTTATTTAATGCACTAAATGACATGGTAGTAGAGTATAAGAATCTATTAACCTTAATACCAACCCAACTCAATTTTAGAACCGACCCCATAGCACCAACCCTGTCCGAACCAGAAACCGTCCAACCTAATGAAATATTAGAAACCGAGGCAACACCTAAACTATCCTCTAAGACTGAACAGCTCAAGGAGTCAGTTCAAGAGTTGACCGAAGAGGAAGATGATCGAACCAGATATAGAATAGCCGCATGGAAAAGGTCTAGTGAAATGGTGAATCAGTTGTCTAGGTATAAGAGACATCCTAAATGCAAATTCGGTCTTGAGTACAAAAACAAGAAATCCGCCAACCGGAACCATTCGGACAAAATGCAGCTCACAAAAGACAATCTTCCCTTTATAAGATTTGTCAAGAGCTCTTCAACCGACGAAAGTGATTCAAAACCGGAAGAAGAAATAATCTATGTAAGTCCAAATGACTCCGAAAACTGGCTTCATCCTGAGAGAACGAAAGCCAACCGGCCAAAAGGTAAGCAAACCGATCCACGACCACATAGAATAAACCAAAGGCCACCAAAACATAAGGCACTCTTAGGACAATAGAAAGACGTCAGACCGAGTACAGGAAAATTAGCTAGAACCATAACCGGGAAAGTTGTCCGACTTATCAAAGTTTAGATACCTAAGGGACTAATCAATATTGGACCCAAGTAAATGTGGGTACCAAATAGTTGTAAATATGTATATTTTGCAGGATATGAAGAAATGGCTAGGAAACTCTGAATGGTACCTGGACAGCGGTTGTTTCAGACACATGACTGGAAACAACAACCTTCTAACCGACATCAAAATAGAAACCAGTGCAATGATTGTCTTCGGTGACAACTCAAGAGGTAGAACTGTGGGCAAGGGTAAGATTGTCCATGGTAATTTAACAATTGACATTGTACTTTTAGTCGAAAATCTACACTTTAACTTGCTAAGCATTAGTAAGATGTGTGATGCTGGATATATAGTAGAATTTCTCAAACATGCATGCTTAGTTAAAAACTCTCAAGGTAACATACTACTAACCGAAATAGGTTAGGAAATATATACAAGGTAGATTGGAAAAGTGAAGTAGAACATCCTGTTTGCATGGTAGCTAAAACCGATCAAACTTGGCTATGGCATAAAAGGCTAAACCATCTAAACCTCAAAACCTTAAACTATATCTGCTATAAAAAGCTAGTTGAAGGAATTCCTGATATAGTATTTAATAAGGATAAGGTATTTTCAGCATGTCAAATGGGTAAACAAACTAAGTCAACCTTCAAGAGTAAAGGACACATTCAGTCTAACCGATGATTAGATCTTCTTCACATGGATTTATTTGGATCAATTAGGGTCACCAGTCTAGGTGGTATACTTTACACCATGTTAGTTGTTGATAATTATTCTAGGTATACATGGGTTACATTTTTGGCATCTAAACGTGAAACCGCATCAAACTTAATTACATTGCTTAAACGTTTGCAAAATGAAAAATCAACACGCATAAACAACATTAGGAGTGATAAAGGAATCGAATTTACAAATAGTACTCTAAATGCATTTCTTGATGAATCCGGCATCAGACACGAGTTGTCTAGTGTTAGAACTCCTCAACAGAATGGTCTGGATGAGAGAAGAAACCGAACTCTCAAGGAAGCCGCAAGGTCCATGATAGCCGATTCGGGGGTTGCTCAGAAATTTTGGTCTGAAGCCATCAGTATTGCATGTTATACACAAAACCGGTCTTTTATTAATAAATTTCACAACAAAACACCGTATGAAGTGTATTTTGATAGGATTCCTAGCATTAGGTATCTTAAGATTTTCGGTTGTAAATGTTACATTCACATAAATGGATAAAAATTCTTATCAGACGGTTTGTCCATGACCAAATGGGTGCCGATGAATCCCAGCCGGATCAAGCTGCCACACAGTAGGAAGCTGACACCTCGGTTCAAATAGAGGAAATCGGTCGGTCTCACATTATTGCTCAGCCTACCGATATGTCTAGTCTTGATCAAACAAACGGTGATTTGGTAGACACTCCTGAACCGAATCTCAAAATGAACACAAATCATCCTCTTGAGCTTATTATATGTGACCCTTCAAAACCTGTCCAAACTAGGCAACAAATACTGGAGGAATATTTTAATTCCGCCTTCATATCCCAGATTGAGCAGAAAAGGGTGGATGAAGCACTGTCGGATCCGGATTGGATCTTGGAAATGCAAGAAGAGTTAAACCAGTTTGAGAGTAATAAAGTCTGGTACCTAGTCCCTAGACCGAAAGATCAACCGGTTATAGGAACAAGATGGGTATTCAAAAATAAACTCAATGAGGACGGTTTGGTTACGAGGAACAAAGCTAGATTAGTGGCACAAGGATACAAACAGGAAGAAGACATTTATTTTGAAGAATCATTTGCTACTGTAGCTAGAATTGAAGCCATTAGGATTTTTCTAGCATTTGCTCCTTTCAAAAATTTTGAAGTTTTTCAAATAAATGTTAAAAGTGCATTCTTAAATGGTGATCTACGTGAGGAAGTATACGTTGAACAACCACCCGGCTTTAAAAATGCTGACCTGCCTAATCATGTATACCGCCTTAATAAAGCACTATACGGTTTAAAACAAGCTCCTAGAGCTTGGTATGATACATTAACCGCATTTCTGTTACATTATGATTTCACCATAGGTTTAGTGGATAAAACCCTATTCAAATTTTAGAAAAAGGGACACATTCTACTTGTTCAAATATATTTGGATGATATCATCTTCGGATCAACAGATCCCAAACTGTGTGATAAATTCTCAACCCTGATGACTAACAAATTTGAAATGAGTATGATGGGACAATTAAGCTTCTTCCTAGGCCTTCAGGTCAAAAACTCGAAGGAGGAACGTTCATCAGTCAGCCCAAATATACAAAGGAACTTCTAAAGAAATTTGGGATGGACACATGTTCCTCTGCCGCTACTCCAATGAGCTCATCAATCAAGCTGGATAAGGATGATGATGGTTAGGGAGTAGACCTGACCGCCTACAGTGGAATCATCGGTTCACTTCTATACCTGACAGCAAGTAGACCAGATATACTATTTGCGGTCGGGGTGTGTGGAAGATTTCAGGCTAATCCAAAACAATCTCACTATACAGCCGCCAAGCGAATCCTGAAATACCTAAAGGGAACCCCTGAGGTCGGTCTGTGGTATCTGAAGGACTCATCTTTTAACTTCACAAGTTACTCTGATGCAGATTATGCAGGATGCAAAGTTGACAAAAAAAGTACCAGCGGAACATGCCAATTTTTAGGTGATCGGCTTGTGTCATGGCACAACAAGAAGCAAACATCGGTTGCTACGTCAACCGCAGAGACTGAATATCTGACAACTCCTATGGATTCAACAATAACTAAAGGATTTCGGTATCACCACCGAAGAATCTCTGATTTTCTGTGACAACACAAGTGCCATAGCAATCACATACAATCCGGTTTTACACTCTAGAACCAAGCACATCGACATAAGGCATCATTTCATCCGGGAACATGTCATGTAGAAGCATATCCGGCAAAAATATGTATCCACTGATCAACAAGTAGCCGATATCTTCACAAAACCGCTGCAGGAAGCTAAATTTTCTTACTTCCGAAACATTCTCGGTTTAACCGATATTAATCAACTCATTTCTTAAACCTTTAATCTCTAAAGGAAAAATCGGTACGGACAGACAAAACCGACAGCTCTTCCTAAATTGTCAGAAACCGAATTTACCATTGTATTTATTGAATAACTGCTTTGTCTATCAGTCACAGTAAACCGACCGGTTACGTAGTGCTTACACTAATCAACCGCATCGGGACCAATGCCTGAAAACTAACCGGTTTGAATATAATATATTCTGGATTATTTGGCTTCCGAACAAAAATGGAACAACTGTCTGTGTTTAGAAGTATCTGTTCTGAAAAGATACCTTTTCAAAATAAAATAGTCATACTTCAAAAGACGTGAAGATATTATATCTCTCACCGTCCAGGCCTATGACTCACACCCTTAGGCTGTACACATACTTAATTCATGCAAAATTCTCTATCCTATGGTTAATAAACTAAACTACATGCTACCCACTGGATAATACTATCACCTCTCAACTAATATATAAGTCAAATGAACATCAGACAAATCTCCACAATATTAACCCATCATCTCACTAAGACAAAAATGTCTCAGTTCCAAAACATTCTCCAAGTCGATTTTGACTCCACAAATGGAACACAATACCATGAGATTTTTAAAATGATTAAATCTCTAGAAAGTATCGGTCTGAAGCATTTCCTAGATGACAAGCAAGTCATCTTTCCCGAATCCGTTACTGAATTTTTCCATAATGCTAGAGTGTTCCGCGGTACCCCTTTCTTTGATACCCTTATCCAATCCAGGGTTATAGGAACGATGTTTGATTTCTCTGAGCGTGATTTTGCTCGGTGCTTCGATCTTCCGAAGGAAGGTCTTACTGATCTAAATGTCTCGGCTGAACTAAAAGCCGAAATCTCTTTGAACTTCTCTCGCTCCAACCTTCCGGTTGATGACCACGGAGCCCGGTCATCATTGAGGGTTGAATATCAGCTTCTAAATGATATCATCGGTAGGGCCATCCTAGGGAAGGACGTCACGAACACCTACTGCCCCACTATCTTCAACATCATGACCGCTATTACAACCAATACTCCGGTCAATTGGTTTAGGCGGCTGTTTGACATCCTGATCTGGATGATCACTACTCGTCATACCGGCTTCATTCCTCAAATCATCTCTCTTCTTAACGAACTCGGAGTTCCGCTTTGTCTTGGCGAAGGGCTGAACCAATCCCAGGTCCTGACCAGGGATTCCGCCGATTCCTTCTATGAGCGATTCGAGAGAGCTTGGAAGAAGAATAACCGGCACCTTACCAACTTCGACCATTAAAGTCACTCCTTCAACAACCGGTCATTTTGCTCCATGTACCGGTTGTATTGTTATCCTACTCAATGACGATCCCTTTCGGTTTAATCTATGTTTCTTTCGGTTCATTGTAATTCCTCTTCCATTTAATGAAAACTAACTTTGAATTCCAACTACATGGGTAATAACATAAACTTAGTTACTTTCCAACTAGATTCTTAGCCTCGGTCTCCGTAACCGGTCAAAAGTAACCACTTCCCAAGGCCATTTGAGAACATAAATATTCCTAGTAGTAATGAGACAAAACGGAATATCAACATTAAATGCTCTAACTTTCCCTCTAATTTCAAATCTATTTAAGACACCTCCCTTCTTCTCACCAACACACTTCAAAACAAAATATTGTAAACTCTCTCTCTCTCTTAAGCAAAAGTTGAAAAATGTCTCATCGAACTCTAAGGAACTATCTATGCATCGACTTCGACTCTGTCCTCGACATGGAGGATGTTGAAGTAAGGGAGATACTTTTTGAATCCCTTGATGAAACAGGTCTTCGTGCGTTCCTCGAAGAATCCGGACCTCTATTTTACCCAAAGGTGCTGGAATTTTTCAACAATGCGTCTATACTCAACGGTGCATTGGTCTCCACCGTGAAAAATTAAGTCATCGTTCTCCCTGAGAGAGGACTCGCCGGAATGTTCAATCTTCCAACTGAAGGGTTCTCCTATTTCCCATCCTGGGTGGGCAGTGCAGCGGTTGATTACGCTGAATTGTTCTTCGGAATAGGAGCGCCAGTGGAGAATCACGGCCTGAAAACCAGTCTCGCCCCTCACATCCAACTCTTGCTTGAGATCGTCAAACGGTCGATCATCTGCCAATCTCCGAACCAAAACTATTCCAAACAGACTTTCGACATGATTACCTACATTTTCAGCAACACCCCCATAAATTGGGCGTCGGTCATCTTCAATAACCTGAAGACCATGGTCGAAACAAAGATAGGTTTCGGCTATGCTCCTCACCTAAGCCGGGTTATTCGGGCCTGCGTTCCAAACCTTGGACCGGGTACACCGATGAATGCCTCGAATGTCCTCAACGAGGAGGTGGTGGATGACAAACTTTCTAAGATGATTGTTATGTAATTTTCTTTTTCTTTCATATGTACTCCAAACCGATCTTTGTATCGGTATCTATTGTTTCCCTCTTCTTCAATCGAATATAAATTTAAATTATGAAGCTCCGATCTCAAATTCAAAATTGCGAAGTTCAATAATCGGTTTAAATTTTCGACCGGTTATAATCGTAAACCGCCTCATAAATAATCGGTTACATTAAATCACCGCCTCCTTAAGCAACGGTTAATGGATTAACCGCTCAAAGAATTCCCGCTCTAAGATTTCCCGCTCTATGAACTTCCCGCTGAAAACTTCCCGCTCAAAGCTTGCCTTCCAAAGTCATTTTGGAGGGAAAATTGTCGCCCATTCTTGATGTGACGGTTTGTGGCGGTTTGCATTCCAATCCGCGGCTATAAATACCTTCATCCGTCATTTTATTTCCTTCTTCCACGAATCTGCTTTCTCTCTCTAGTACTCTACTATTTCCCAAGCTCTCAATCTCTCAATCTTTTGGTCTCTCCAAGTAAGATGGGTCGTGATTCAGTCCTATTTACTCACATCTTCGAAGTAGATTTTTAAGAAATTCGATCCAACGGATCGACGGAGGAAAAACAGGTGCTGGACCTCATATCAACCTCAGGCCTTGACGAATTTCTGAACGGACCGTTCATCTTGTATCAAGACGCGGTCATGGAATTTTTCCAAACCGCCGTACACAGTAAGGGAGTTATATCCGCAACAATCGGCGGAAAACCGTTTCAACTTACAAAAGATTCGGTTGCTGAAGTTCTCTGCCTACCGACAGAAGGGAGTGACTTCTCGGTGGAAATAGACGTGGACATACTCAATGCGGTTCGTTGTGCTGTATCGGACACTAAAGAACCGATACAGGTGTTCGGTAAGAAAACCGACCTCAGACCGGAATATAGCCACTTTGCGAGATTCTCTTAAAGTCGATTCAAGGAAGAGGATGCAACTACGATAGCCTCACATGCTCGAAAATTGAGATGATAGCCGGCTTGGTCAGAGGTATCAAAATCAACTGGGCCAAGGTTATCTTCTCTAATCTATGTGAGATGGTGGATCCATCTTCAAAACGGTCGTGGGGATACGCCGTTCCACTCGGCAAGCTGATGCGCCACTCAAATGCCGAACCGGCCCCGACGTCTTCATCCCTACCAGCAAGATCATAAAATCCACTCACTTCTTGGAAACAACTACTCGACCGGGCAGGACAAATGTCTCCGGCAGTAAACAATCAAACACCCGAAGGAAATCGCAGCCTAGAAAGTAAAGGGCTCCGGTGGGTGAATAGTTCGGAAGCAAAGCGGTTCCGCACACGACCGGGTCGGCTAATATTTAGGCTGACACCCTAATCAAGAGAACTTAGTGTCCAGCTCTAACCAGACTCATTCCCACAACACCGATGAGAATCGGTTAGAGAAAGGGAAAGGGAAGATGGTCGAAGAACAACCGGCCATAAATGATGATGTCGAAACCGGTTCAGCCAGGCAACCGGAGAGATTTGAAACCGAGGACGAAAACGTTCGGCAATTGGGAGAAGAACTTGTCTCCCAAATACTGGAGCAACTTTACGATCATGCTCATGCTGCGAGCAACGTCTACTTTCAATGGGCTCTAGAACGGCAGGAAGTCCTTTATGCCGACATGTTACCGGCGCATCCCGCTAACCAGAGATATGATTGAGATGGAAACGTCGGTGCTCAATCTTACAAAGGCTAAGAGCGTGGTCACCGCTCTTCGAAGAGAAAGATGGTCGAACTGCATGCTCGGTTGATAGAACTCACCGGCCACATCCGTCACCTTCGTGAAAAGGATGCATCCGCTCCTGAAGAGGAGGAATCCCAGTTCGCTGCCTTAGTGCTGGAAATGCTAATGGCTAAGGAACGGAAACTGACCGATGAGTTGGCATGGTTAGAATCGGAACCCACTCATCAAGAAGCGTCACTCTTCTCCAGATCTCATCATGAGGATGATGACGGTAACGAATCCGACGGCGGTCCAAATCCGAATGAGGCCGAGAATGTCCCTCCGCCACCGGAACCCACGGTCAACATTAAAATCATCACCGATCAGCCTTCACAAACCGACGAAACGCCAGTTCCTGCCATGACCGAGGCTAAAGTCATGGATTTAATCGAGGAATTTTGTAAAGAGGCCATCATGCCGTAGCAAAAGAAAGTGAGGGAAAGAGAAAAGAAAGCCATCCGGTTGATTGAGTCTACCGGTGAAAGGCTGAATTCCACTGTTCAACGACTTACGACCGTTGAAGAAAACTACGGCATGACCGATCTTCTGTTCGGCTCAACGACTGAAAGAACTGCAAAGTTGGAGAACGGTCTTACTCAAACCGACCAGCGGCTCGATTTAATGAATCAAAAGTTAATGACGACAGATCAAAGGCTGGCAACTTTTGAAGAGGGTCTGTCTCAATCCGGTGTCCAGGCCGGGTCCATACTTGAAAGAATGGCAACGCTTGAAGAGAAGCATGCCCAAACCGAAGTCGAGCTAAAGGCGGTCTCCGAACAACTGGCGAAGATGTTAGCGGTAAAGCTTGTAGCCGACGAAGCGCTTGAAAAGGCGAATGAAATCGCGGCCCAGAAGATTCAAGAGGCCGAAGACGAGGGAATACCGATTCAAAAGGAAAGGGAGCAGGCAGATGCAGACCTGGCCCGACATGTTCAAACAGTAGAAGATGCTGCACCGGCAAAAGCGATTCAAGAAAATGAGGATGCGGCTCGGCTACTCGACCAACAACTGATATTCGAAAATATCGCTGATGCACATAAGAAATCAAAGGCGGCTGCTCCATCAACCAGACCGGTCACCAGAAAGAGAAAGGAATCCTCAAAGAGGGCAGCGGCTAAAAAGCTATTTGACAACATTGCTGAACTGGTCACTACTCCTTCACTTAACCCGGTTTCACAAGAGGATGAAGAACTTGAGGAAGAGGCCATACTGCGGCTCAAAAGAACGCAGGGTATCGAAGCGATTCCACTTAGAACGGTTCCTCCACCGGTCTCACCATTCACCGGAACCTCGGGCGGTCAAGGATCCTCCTCCAGAGTTGGCGCCGATCCCTGCAATCCGGGAAAGGGAATAATAGCTGCCTACCTACGGGAAAAATTCATGCCTAAGAAGAGAGAATAGAAGTTTTAATTATATATTGCTTATGTTAATTTTAGTATACTTTTATATATATATATATATCAAGTATTTTTGGAAACCGGCCTACATTTTAATTCTCACATGGTTTTGATTATTTTAAGTAAAATAATCAAAAAGGGAGAAATTAATAAAATAAAAGATAAAATTTTTCTTCAAAATTTTTCTCAAATTTTTCCAAAATTTTTCGAAAATTTTTTCTAAGTCATTTCCCAAAAATCCGGCCAAATAAACTTTTAAAACAACCGGCCTACAATTTAATTCTTACATGGTTTTGAATATTTTAAATAAAATAATCAAAAAGGGAGAAATTGTTAGATAATTTAGACCGGTTAAATAGAACTTAACAAAAACAAACTTCCTGTGCAGGAACGGTTAAAGAATCAGGATCGGTCAAGAACATTAAACTAAGTACAATCTACAAATCGGTGCAAACAGATACTTTGAGTATCTGCGGAAGATGATACCAAAGGAACAGACTGTAACATTGCCATATCCATACAAGTCTGAGGATACTCTACAGGCTGCAGAAGACCGCCTGAAGAGATATTTCCATTCTGGGATAAGTCAGAGGCGCAACCTTTCAGGTGCAGGCAACTTTCCAACCGACAGTTGCTACATTTAGTAAAAGACAAACCTAGTCGGTTTGACCTACGCATTGGAAGCCTAAACCGCTAGGTCTGAAATACTAAACATCTGCTCAACCAATCAGATTTAGGGAGAAGAAATGTGACTGTTGGCACATTTCACCTATAAAAGAAAGAGCTGAAGAGGAGTAAATGCAGTTACCAGTTCCACCAGCTACAAGTTCTAATAGTTATTAATTACAAGTTTCTCTCTCTACAAGATTCAAAGGTTAAAGTGTACATTTGAAGTGAGATTACAATTTCTGTGAGAATTGTACGAGTGTTTATCGAGCAGCAAATAAGTCTCGATCAGATATTGTGTTTGTGTATTCCTTAGTGAATATCCTTCTCGCGGTTTCGAGAAGAAGGGGTGACGTAAGAGTTTTATCTTCGAACATCCATAAAAACCTGTCTTGTTCTTTACTTTCTGTCGGGTTTACGTTCTAACCAAATCATACTAACCAACGTGTACCGCTCAAACCGATTTACATCATCTTAACCGAGTTACTAAACTCCAAACCGATTTTATCCAAACCTATCTTTATTCATCCGGTGTGTTGCTTCAACCTGAAACAAACCACTTCCGCACTTGAACTCGGTTCAAGGGTTTGTGACAGTTTGTGTAGTATTGAAACCCGGTGTTAATCTCTAACCGGATTAAACACCAACCGTTGAGTGAAATGTGCTAACCGGCCAGACCCCGGTCCGCCATCCGTAAGCTAGATCCTAACAATTATTATAAAAAAATTTATAAGTCATATCAAGACTTTATAAACTTTTATTTTCATTTATTTCATAAAATCTTTTTGAAGACAATGATTCTTCAATTTTTTGTGAAAGTAATGTCAAAATATGACACATTTTTTGATTTCAAAATCCTCAAATTTAAAATATCAATATGAGCACCAACTCAGCAAATACAAACAAGACATTTTCTTGTTATTTTATTTCTTTTTGTAAAGTTGCGCAGCTGTATCTTTTATAGAGAACATATTTTTCTAACAATAAATTCTCTTTTTACATAATATACACAATTATTTTTGTGTTATTATCAATAAAAAAAAAAATTTGCCCCACATTCGTGTTGGTACCATTTTTTTTAAATCACACACATCTATATGATTTAAATCAATGATTTTCTAATCAAGAAATTATCACACAATTCTTTTACAAATTTCTTTTGTTATACTTATCACACAATGAATAAGATAACTGTATTATAAATATTTAATTGAATAAAACATAATTTATGTACACGAGATTAGAATGTTTATTCATATATAAATCATTCTTTACATAATCTCTACATAAGAAATTATAATATTTAATCAATTAAAATATTTATTTCATCTCATAATATCTATAAAAGAAATTAGAATATTTAATCAAATAAATATTCACCGTGTCACATTATTTCTACAAAAGAAATTATAATGTTTAAGCATTTTTGGCTGAAACCGCTTAAACATTTATAATGGTTGCACGTTGCATCTCATAATATCGGCACGTTTGCCACATTATTTCTCAAATCAAACACAAATTTTCTTGTAGTTATTAGATTTCAAAAACATCAAATTAAACAAGTCTTTATGATGAAATTGAACCATGTATATCAAATATATAATCGAATAACATAATCAAATGATATGTTATATATATTATAATTACTTCATATATCATTAATCAAATATCTTTCTAAAATACATCAATAATTGACAATTTATCTTTAATCAAATATAAACAACTAATTATTATAAATAATTGTTCTTGTCATCAATTCGTATGTTTCTTAATTATTTAGATGACTTTAACTTTTCATAATAGTTTTGTATACCAAAAGACACATAATTTTTTTAATTATTTTTTTCCAGAATTTTCTATTAAAACAAAATGTATTACAATATATCTTTATTCATATATGTATACAAATTGCTAAATAATCATACTTATTATGAATGAACATGAATCATCGTATTATTAGCTAATATGCATGATATATATATATATATATATATATATATATATATATATATATATATAATCACTTAGAAAAATAATCAAATATAATATATCTATAAATAAATTTCATATCTTAATCGAAAAACTTATATTGCCATATTTTGAACAATAATCGACGTGAAGCGAATATGCACTCTTAAAACAAATATGAGTAGATTATTATCACCGAGACTAATTTCTATAATCGTGTCTCTTTAAATTAATGATTAAAATAAATTCTAACACAAACAACTTATTTAATCTCAAGAAATTAAAATGTTTCAAAATATTAATAACAACCTTATTTTGACAAATTAAATTTCTACATAAGAAATCGTTAGGATGCCCAATTCATTTAATAATTTCTACATAAGAAATTATAATGATTTCAACATTAATGATTAATGTCATTTAGACAAATCATATATATATTTATAAAAATTATTATCAACTCCATTAATCTCATAATTTTTCTCAAGAAATTATAATGATTTTCACATCAATGACTCAAGTCTGATTTCTATAAAGAAATCATTAACTACCTCATTCATCTCCAACATTAAAGGATAAAGTCATTTTAACGAGTCTGATTTCTACCAAGAAATCATTGACTACTCATTCTTCTCATAATTTCTACATTAGAAAATGGAATGGTTTTAATATCAATGATTAAAGTCATTTTAACAAGTCTGATTTCTATAAAGAAATCATTGACTATCCCCATTCAAATCATAATTTCTAAATAAGAAATTGGAATGATTTCAACATAAATGACTAGTGTCATTTTATAACACATCAGATTTCTAAAAAAAGAAATCATTGCCTCCATTCATCTAATAATTTCTATACAAGAAATTTGAATGGTCATTATTACTTCTAATTTCTAGTAAAGAAATCATTTCATCAGCTGGATTCAAACAGGGGACCTCCCTTCCGTCACGCACCATTGCATATGAACTTTGAACCACTGCGCCAATGCGCCCTTTCATCATTGTACCACTTTTATGACCTTTTTTATCCTTTAATTAGAATAATCTATTTATTTTCTTTGACTCAACTCAGTCAACAAACAAATATATACACACATTTTAAAATGATATCTTAATACTATAATAAAATATAGTAAATAAAATAATGTATAAATAAATAGATCATCTCTCCTTATTTAGTAATCATTATACTACATTCTTATTAATTATCAACTCTTAATTATTTTAACAATGCGTATATTATAATTAATTATTTTAAAACTGAAATCATATGTTTCAATTATAATTAATTTTAATTACTATTATTAAATTATAATTATTAATTTATTTCTAAAAATTAAAAGTTAACTCTTTAGTTACATTTTTTCCATTTATTATTAATAATAATTTTAATAACCAACTAACATTTAAGTAAAAATAAAATAAATTATTGTTTTCTAATTTATTTTTTCTAGAAAATGTTTGTATAATGAATATATATAATTTTTTTTAGAATATATATCTACATCAACATATATTCGCTTATAAAATTAAGCTTTCATACAAATAATATTAATAATAATTAACATTATATGTATAAAATAAAAATTTATCTTTATTTGTAGATCCTTCTATTTCTTTAGATGAACATCTTTATCTTGTCGAAATAAGCCATCATCTATTTTATAACATCATAACTCCCAATCCTGAAACATGAAAGACAAAAAGTTCTATGGCATAAGCTACTAAATAACTTAGCACATGGAGACTGTTTTAAGATTGTTAGATATCTTGTCTTGAAACAAATTATAGAAATATATATAAAATGATGTACAAATAAATGAAATAAATAAAATATATGAAGAACAAAATCACCGATTGAGAAATTGATTCGAGGTATGTGTTAGACACATTTCTCTTAAAACAGTTCCATCGTCTCCCGTTTGTACTAAAGCTTATCGTAGATGGCTGTCTCCTAGGATATAATGAATCCAGTAGTGATTCTACATTGAAATCACTACTCGTCGAACTTGATCAGCGTACATGAACTATCACCGGGTTTCAACAGAAATATCGAGCAAAGAACTCGAAGAACACTCACAAAATAAGAAGAGGAATTTTGGAATTTTAGAGTGAGAAAATATAAGATGATTAAGTTTTTAAGATTAGAGATGTGGGGTTTTATATTGTTGAAAAGTAAAACTTTCATAAAAATAAAATCAACCATTAATCTTTGATTCAATGGCTGACCTTAATTGCCTCTTCATTCCCTTATGCATTTTCTCTTCACTAGAATATACAAGTTACATGATTTTCTAAATTGCTAATAAATTTATAGCAATAATAAATTTATAGCAATAATATCATGAAGGTTACAATGACAATTAACAAAATTAAATATATTTAATTTGATAATTGTTCTTCAAACCATTAAATGTTAATTACATAATTAACAAATTAATTATAATAATTTAATAATTTGGATCAAATTTTATTTGATTTTATTTATCCAAATTCTCATTTCCATTCATTAATGGAATTTATGAATTAGTTTAAAATTCCAACAGATAGTGAATCAATTTCTTCGGTCGTTTCTCTTTCTTCATAAATTAGCTTCAAGTGATAGAACGAGAAACGAGTAATGACACACCACCTCTATAATAAATTGTGTCGTCCTTCATTGTATTGATGTGGGTAAGAAGGATATATCACTTCAGACTAATCTGAAGGAGTTAGACTTGCACGTCTAACTTTACATCTCACTAGACCACCAAATCTAATGGAGTTAGTCTGCCAAGTCTAACTTTACATCCCATTAGACACCAAGTCTAATGTTGTTAGACTGCCAAGTCTAACTTTATATCATAGTAGACCACCAAGTCTAATAGAGTTAGACTACCAAGTCTAACTTTATATCCCATTAGACACCAAGTCAAATGGAGTTAGACTGCCAAGTCTAACTTTACATCCCATGATGGAACGAGAAACGAATAACGACACACCACCTCTTTAATAAATTGTGTCGTCCTTCATTGTATTGGTGTGGGTAAGAAGGAGAATACACGTTATGATGGCGACACTACTAATGTTAACACCAAAATCTTATTTTATTTAAAATATATTTTTATGATATACATTATGTATAAAATTTTGAACAAAATATTAAAATAATAAAAATAATTCAAAATATACTTGTATGTATATTAATTCCGCACACCTACTTATGACTCGTGTCAACCTCGATTGTAAAATAAAGAACAACACATTTATAACATTACGGAAGGACACCAAAACATAAAAAATAAGAAATCATATTATGATGATGACACTATTAACGGTAACATCAAAATCATATTTATGAATAATATAATATATAGTAAATCGATCAAAATAAAAAAGAAATTAAAATATATTTATTGATATATTAATACCACACACATGTATTCTTAGTAACTTATGTCAACCTTAATTTTTTGAATAATGAACGACACTTGTGTCACATAAGTGTCCCATCATCACTAATGGTAGAAAAGAGTGTTAAACAAAAGATAAAGAAGGGCGTTCGAATTGTCCATATCACTTGCAAACAAAGAAAGAGTAAAGGCTAAATAGAGGTTTAAATTACAAAGAAATTAACACCGAATTTGATGGTTGATTTGAGGCATGTGTTAGACACACATTTCCCTTAAAACAATTTTATCATCTTCTCTTGTGCTGGAGTTTATAATAGATGGCTGACTCCAACAGTAAAATGAATCTAATAGTGATTCAACACTAAAATCACTTCACAACAAATATGACAAGTACCTGAATTTTTATCATCGAGTTCAAAAGAGAAATTTACAGTGAATTATCTCTTTGAATTCTAGAGAGAGAGAGTCAGTAAGATGATATGATGTAAGATTATGTGTATTATATTAGAAAGTATGGATATAGATTAGCGAAAAGATAAACTATAATAGAAAAATAAAATCATTCATGAATTATTGATCTTATGGACGGGTAATTGACAATATTTTTATTGTCCTTACATTTTCTCTTCATTGAGAAAAGACACGTTACATAATAAATTTATAGCAATAAACTCATTAAGGTTACAATGAAAATTAACAACATTAAATTCATTAAATTTTTTAATTACTTCAAACCATTAAATATTAATTAAAAAAATTAACATTTACATTTGTATCAAATTTCCTTCAATAATACACGTTTAAATTTTGTGTAAATTTTATTTGATTTTATTACTCATATTATAATTTCCATTCATTAGTGGAATTTATATATAATTAGCTTAAAATTCTAACAACCACATTAATGGAAATTAAAAGCTTCAATTGTTGAATTCTACATAAAATAGGTAGGTGTAACCCTTTGAACATTCCCTTATGAAATTATATAACCTTACTAACCGATTAGTAGACTCGATATGCTTAAAATATTGTGATATTTGTGCAAACGATTATACACTTTCACATAAAATTTTCCCTGATAAATGTCAAGCTCTCATGATTGTATCTGTTTTGGTCATGACACACGCGTCTGATTCTATGAGAGGGTCTAGAATTGAGTTGTGCCATTCCTTCAAAACAACCCCACTTCTCCCTCACATAGGTGATCTCTTTTCTCACAAAGAATTATTAAAAGTGATATATTTATCATCGTCAAAATATATATTGTTTCTTTATTGGATTAATCATCAACAATATCTTTCCAAGTCAGTACATTTAGGTTGTCCCATTGAATATAGTTCTTGTGATCTCCAGTCTGCATAGGTTGAGTTTTCCTTCATACCAACTAATAGTAGGCTAAAGTCACAAAAGACTTCAAACTAACTCTCTATTCAATAATTTGATTAGTGGATCCACAATGTTGTCTTTCACTATCATAGTCAAATGTGACAAGTTTAATAGAGAGTATAGATTAATGACATTATGTCTAAGACATTTATTGTTAAGCTGTCCTCTTTGGTGTTTGACTAATAATATATATTATATTATTATATATTATATATTAAATTATAATGATATATTCTATATTATTATATTTTATATAGTATTGTATATTATATAATAGACATCAATGGTTTACAGTCACAACACACAAGTTCGAGGGAAACAAGTCACAACACACAAGTTTGAGGAAACAAAGACAAAGAGAGAGCAAGACGAAGGCAAACGTCAGGAAGAAAATGGAATTTTTTATTCAACTACTTTCACTTCTCTTTCTAGATAGTTCTTAAAGGTCTATGTAGTCTTTCTGATTGTAAACCTTATTTTGTAAGAACATTGTCTTACCCATTATAAACGATATTATAGTGGATGGTTTAAGTGGCCTAAGGGTCCCATGGTTTTTTACTCTTGTTAAAGGGTTTTCCATGCTAAAGCTCGTGACTCTTTTCTTTTTATTGTCTTCTTGGTTGAATGAAGAGTGGTAGCTAATAAATAGGGCACTAAAACTAAAATGAATATTTTCCGTATTAGTTTCTTTTTATCAACAAGTGGTATCAAAGTATGTTATACTTCTTATGTTGTTTATAATAATGGAGAGTAATACGAATAGAATGGTTACTCTTAATGGCTCCAACTATCATGTGTAGAAAGGAATAATGGAAGATCTTCTTTACGTCAAAGATTATTCTATACCCGTATTTGCTGATGAAAACACAGAAGATAAAACCGATGAACAATGGACCTTGAGTTATCATCAGGTGTGCGGATACATTAGGCAATGGGTGGATGATAATGTTCTCAACCATTTCAATGAAGAGATATGAGGGTCTATGGAAAAAACATGAAGAGTTATATGCTCGGAAGACTAGTAACAGCAAATTGTTTCTGATCAAACAGATGATGGGTTTGAAGTACCAAGATGGAAGAACCATGTCCGATCACTTGAATACATTTCAAGGGATTAGTAATAAACTAGCTAGAATGTGTATCAAGTTCGATGATGAAGTGCAAGAGTTATGGATATTTGGTACACTTCTAGACTCATGGGAGACGTTCAGAATGTCACTATCTAACTCAATCACAAATGGTATTTGTACTATGGAGGTGGTGAAGAGTAGCGTCCTCAATGAAGATGAGAAAAAAAGCTCAAGGTTCTTCTTCACATTCTGATATTTTACTTACTAAAAGAAGATGGAGGACTAAGAGTAGAGGCCCGAATAAGAAGAGTAGAAGCAAAAGTAGATCTAGTAACAATTCTAATACTGAGTGTTATCATTGTGGAAAAAATGGACACATCAAGAAATTTTGACAAACGTTCTACAATAGAACAAAAATACAAATGATAAAGAAAGGAAATTCAATGACGGTGATAAACATGAGAAAGTCAATATTACCACCAATGATTTATTTAGTTTGTATGACGATGATGTTAATCTCACTATCTAGGAGACTAGTTGGGTGATTGATAGCGGCGCTTCAAATCATGCCACATCGCGGAGGTATTTATTCACATTATATACTTCTAGTGACTATGGAAGTGTTAGAATGGTTAACTATGGCACTTCCAAAGTTTTTGGTTTTGGAAACGTGTGCCTAAAGCTTTAAAATGGCAATATGTTGGTTCTAAAGAATGAGAAGCACATTCCTGATATCTGTATGAATTTGATCTCTATTTAAAAGCTCGATGATATAGGCTTTTGTAATACTTGTCGTGATGGAAATGGAATCTTACTAAAAACTTATTGAGATTGGAAAAGGGAGAAAAGAGCTCTTCATTGTGTATGATGTGGGCAACTATTGCAGATTCTTCAGCCAATGTATGTAAATAAGAACACTTAGTGGTGCCATATATTTTGTGAATTTTATTGACGATTATTCAAGAAAAAATTGGGAGTATACTTTAAAGTCTAGAGATCAAGTGTAAGATGTTTTCAAATAGTTTTATGCTCTTGTAGAAAGACAGACATGCACAAAACTTAAGTGTGTTCGGACTTATAATGGTGGTGAGTATTGTTCTCCTTTTGATGAGTATATCATGAAGCAAAGAATACGACATCAAAAAAACACCTCTGAAGATACCTCAGTTAAATGGTTTAGTTGAGAGGATGAACCAAACACCAGTTGAAAGAGTGAGATGTTTGCTTTTGCAATCACATTTTCCAAAATCCTTTTGGGGTGAGGCTTTAAATATAGTGGTACATGTTTTGAATCTCACACCATGCATTCCTTTGGAGTTTGAGGTGATAGACAAAATATGGTTGGGAAAGGAAGTTTCTTATGATCATCAACGCGTATTTGATGCAAGTATTTTGTTTATATTCCAAAAGAGGAACGATACAAGATTGACGTAAAAACGAGACAATGTGTATTCACCGGTTATGGGTTGGATGAGTTTGGTTTCAGATTCTATGATCTAATTTCGAAAAACTCATTTGAAGTTGACATGATATGTTTATCGAAAATTAGAACATAATAGATATTGATAAAATAGAAACAGTTGAGAAGAATATCAATGTTTCTATTGAGATAGATCCAGTTCCTACACATGCAACACATCCTAATCATAGGGAAGATGTATCAAATGATAGTAATGGTATCGCTAATGATGAAATTTCGCTGACCAGTGATCCAGTTGAAAATGTTGATGAAGAAGTTCAAGATGAACAAGTTGAAGCTTCTTTGAGAAGATCTGTTAGAGATATTGGGGAGCCATAAACCTATCAAGAGGCAATTTATGTTGATGAGAAAAGGTTGTGGTTGAAAGATATGGAAAAGGAGATGCAATCACTTCATGAGAATCATACTTATGACTTGATAAAGTTACTACGAGGCAAGAAGACTCGCAAGAACAGATGGATTTACAAGATTAAGACTGAAAATAATAATTCACAACCAAGATACAAGGCTCGGTTGGTAGTTACAGAGTTTGGTCAAAATAAAGGTATAAATTTTGAAGAGATATTCTCTCCGTTGTGAAGATGTCCTCGATCCGAGTTGCTCTTGGTATAGTAGCATGCTTGAACATAGAGAGTGAACAACTTGATTTGAAAACTGCATTTTTTCATGGTGATTTGGAAAAAAAATTTATATGGAGCAGCTAGAGGAATTCAAAGTCAAGACATAAGAGCATCTTGTGTGCAAATTGAAAACTAGTTTGTATGGTCTCAAAAATGCTCTAAAGAAATGGTACAAGAAGTTTGACTCTTTTATGATGAGTCATGGGTACAACAAGACATCGCCATTTCAATGTGTATTTGTCAAAAGGTACTCGAAAGATGAGTTCATTATTCTTCTTTTATATGTTGACGACATGTTAATCATCGACCATGATACTAGCAATATTTATATACTGAAGAGAGAGTTGAGAAAATCTTTTGCGTTGAAAGATTTGGGACATGCGAAGAAGATACTTGGCATGAATATTTCACGTGATAGAAAAATTGTGAAACTTTGGTTATCTCAAAAAGACTATATCGAGAAAGTTTTTGAAAGATTTAACACGAGTAAGATAAACAGAAGTTGAGTACATTGCAATCACTGATGGTTGTAAAGAAGCTTTGTGGATGAAGAAATTTCTAGAAGAGTTGGGTTGTAACCAAAAGAAATTTGTTGTGTTTAGTGATAACTAAAGCGCTATCCACCTCTCCAAGAACTCATCATTTTATTCTAGATTAAAGCATATTGACGTGAGATACCACAACATTCAAAACATTCTTAAAACAAAGTAATTGCACTTGGAAAAAGTGCATACTAGAAAGAATGGATCATACATGTTGATGAAGACTTTGTCGGGTGAAAAGCTTGAAGTTTGTAGGCGAAGAGCTGGTCTGTTGGAGCCCACCATATGAGCCGGATGGGGAATTTATTGGGGTGTCCGACCCATTGGGCTTGGACTAATAATATATATTATATTATTATATTATTATATATTATATTATAATGATATATTATATATTATTTTATATTATTATATTTATATTATGATATAGTATTCTAATAGACGTCAAGGGTTTCCAGTCACAACACACAAGGGTAATATTTCTAATTGTAAACCACATCAATTGCAAGAATCACGTGCCATTTATCGGTATGAAAGACGATTGGCACGATCAACACAATCGGTACGATCGACATGAACGACACAATATCAGCTCTAATAGCTAGGTTAGTCATTCATCTGTAAAAACTTGGTTGGAAGGATAGAGTTTCTTGATTTACCATGTTCTGTAACTGTTAATGTTTCTGGTGTACCTTATTTTGTAATTTCTCTATTTTGTTTCTGTGTTCTGTTATTTTGTTGGAATAAATTTGAATAATGCTTATGAATTGGATTGAACTCTAAATGAAATGGAACTTGGAATATAGATAAATGACACATTGGTTTATAACTTTGTATCTGAAAACATTGATCCAAATCATAATTTTAGTTATTATATAACTTCCAAGATGACTAAAAAATGATAGAAAAAAAAAATTAAAAGCGGAAATCCAATAAGTAGGGAGGTCCAGCTTTGCAATGTAGAGAGTCAAGGGATGAGAGCGAAGAGAGCGGTTTTTCCTTAATAGATAGGCTCAGTTTAGCTCACAAAGAATATGAAGAACTGTTCTCGTTGTCTTATCACGGGTCTTACAGCACAAATGCCCAAAATCTCACATAAATAATAATCACATTAATGTATTCATCAGTTACTTAACTTATATATATATCATAGGATATCACTAGTGCATAAATAAATACAAGGGCACATCATAACTTTTAAAAGATATTTTAGAATTTTACTTTATCGATCTTCTAGAATAGACTAACTTAATAGTTGGGTTCTCAATTTCTCACTACTTTAAATTGATTTAACAAACTGAAATGGGCAGGAGGAGATTACTTCAATTTCAACTTTTTATGAGATTCTTCAACTAGAATTTCATGCTTTTATCAATTTGTTTCTCAAGGTTCTATAGTCTTCTAATTCATGTGGTAAGCATTATATATAAATTTGAGATAGAATTTGTAATGTTTGATGACTATTGAGACAATACTTTAATGCAATTAACCTTGATAAAATCTTAATGTTGACATATGGTGTATGATTGTTCGTTACATTCTTAACTTTACTTGTTTATAATTACATTATATGTAGTTTTTTTTAATGATTACATTGTCTTTTGTTTTTTATCATTTAGAAAATTGCTAACCAACTTTGCATGGACAATGAGTTAATATTATCAAAACTGTTCTATAACATATATAATGTAGTTTCATCCCGTAATAATCATTGTTTTAACTCTAATTTATTATTTTTACAGGCATCATTTAATGAAAACTCGTAGTTCATGATAACCATGTTAAGGTGAATCCTTGTACCGTTTGTATGGTCATGTACAAAATTCCATCTGAAATCAACTTTGTCTTGTTTTTCTCTTTTTTGCTTATTCTTATCTACATGTTTACGATAATAGGGAATACGAATTAGAAGCCATTTTTATACTAGATGAGTTTGACTTGTTTGCATAGGTATAATAACGTGATACCAATACAGTACTCTTATATTACTATTTCCAATATTTTACTTCTTTAAGGTAAACAAAAGTTGATTTATAGCTGGTTAGACATGTTGCAATCTATATTCATCACAAGTTGTAAATATTGATCTAAGTTGTCTTATTGGTATATGATGCTATAATGTTTCTTTTTTTCATTTTCAAATGATTTCTTGTGCCAATTTGGTTAAGTAGTTTTATTGAAATTTCTTTTTAAATGAATTGTTTTTACTGACAACACATAAACTTTTATATACAACCTAATCTTTTATATAGTATAGTTGATCAATCTGGAATTTATTTGCATAATGTTGATTAGCTCTTAGAGAAGATGGTAAGATCTTGGTTTTCACATCAAAAGTTGTTGTTCATTCCCCCTCGAAAGAAGACTCCTTAAGGTAGACTTTATCATTGCACTTGCATGTTCAATTCTAGTTAGGTAAACTCTATCTCGTGTTGTTCTTCTTGTTTCATGTTGATGATGGTGGTTGTGCAGATTAGTGGACGATATTCTTCTACTTTTCAAGGACTCAAGTTTGCCTTCCCACAATGTAGAAATAATTAATCTCAAACTTCAAGTTTTGAAAGTTAATATATTGATCATGTCTGATGACTAAGCTCAAAGTTTTCAAGGACTCAAGTTTGCCTTCCCACAATGTAGAAATAATTAATCTCAAACTTCAAGTTTTGAAAGTTAATATATTGATCATGTCTGATGACTAAGCTCAAAGTGGAGTGCATCATTTTGAAATATGCTCATCTAATTGTTGAATAAATGAAGTGATGTTCATTACCAAATTTTGTCTTGTCTTGTTTTGTTTTGCATTGCAGGTAGGGTAGGACAATAGAGAAGTATTGTAGCTTTGAGTTTTATTCTTTCGTGTCGATATGTGCTTAAATGATTAAGTTTTGTTGAGTCACGTTGATATATTTGGTGTTAAAAGAATTAATGTGTTTATTGATTGTTAGTATTATATTTAATAATTTTAAAATTAGTTTTTGATATATAAAACTTATTATAAAATATGTTTTAATTTTAATGATTTTGGGTTTAAAGTTTAATTTGAATGTATTTTGTGATAATGGAAGACTAATTATGTTATGTTATTTTGTTTTATATTTAATTTTACTCTAATTTATTTGCGAATAGTATAAAAAAAAATTTATAAAAAAAGTAAAATTATAAATATTTTAAAAAATAAAATTTTGCTAAAAAATAATAAAAATTAATTTTTCGGTATGAAATTGATCAAACTTTTTTTTCAGAAATACCGTCATAAAGATTGTCGCCAATATTTACCGACTAAACAAAATTAAATGGATAAAATGTTGAAAAATGTAATCGGAAATAGGATCACAAAAATATATATTGAAAAAATCATCCAAAAACTTTTCTATTAAATTCTTATCCGTCGGAGTATTAGAGACACATATTTGCGAAATAATTATTATTGAAAAAAAACGTCGCAAATTATATATTCATTAGAATCAAATTACGTCGATAAATTCCGTCGTAAATACAGTATTTCCTTGTAGGGTAAGGAATTTATAAATTTAATTGGACTAAAATATTTCTTAAAAGAATTAAATTCATTTCATTGATTCGTTTAGTTAAAATAAAATGTTAATCAAATATTTAATAAAAATATAATAATGCAGTGGATCTTATTACATAAGATGTCATACATTATCCATATCATACTCAAACATTAATCAAAAATATCACCAACATATGTTATCACATATTAAAAAGAAATACCACCCCCACAACTACAAAAAAAGAAATACCACCCCACAACTACAAAAGTATTAGAAGACGGGTGAATTTGAAGAGCCGAAGTTATAACATCTGTAGAATGGATATTTCCTCTATCAGGACTACTCCTCCAAGCTAAGTTAACATCATACCCTCTATGTTTCATTATTGTGATTGTTATTTTTAAATTTAGCAAAATTGATGGAAACACTTGTATGTTTTACTTTTCCTATATTATTAGTAGATTGCGAGTGACAAACAATAACTATGTCATTTGGATCTCAACATTAATAACATAACTATGTCATCATTAATATCAAGACTATGTCATTTGGATCTCAACATTAATAACATATCTATGTCATCAATAATATGAAGACTATGTCATTTGGATCTCAACATTAATAATTTACTATTTTTTTACAGATATATTTGTGGTGACCTATTTAATCTTTATCTTTGACATTTATTTTTCTCATGAGTCTATTTTTACCTTTTATTCTTCTTAAATATTAATCTAAAAGTCGAAGGTTTTATTCGGTTGCAAGACGCTACGGAAAAAAGTAATTGCAACGGTAATGAATTAACTTATTTCTTATTATAATAAGCCTATTGGACTAGACAAGTCTCCCGGGAGTTCTCACATAGAAGTCTTGCTCAAGGATGTCTTACACATTGATGGAATTGCATAATATTTATAAGGTTTTTAACTGGTTTAGTGAATCAATTGTTACTACTTTCAATTCACTTTTTATTCTTTTAAAAAAATATAAAAGCCTAATAAAGTATTTGGTTGCAGTTTCCACCGATCTCAAATATCTCCTTAATGCCAAAAAAACAATCTTATTTGTACAAGCAAAAATATGTTAATTGATGGAAAAACATTATCAAAGAATGAATAACATCTTTATCCACCGCACAATTTCATCTGCCACTAACATTTGTTTCAATGAAAATGGAACAACATTGATACAAATTAAGTTTTGGGCCATAGATTTTTGGGGAACTTTCTAAATTATGATTTGTTAAATTTCTCATTTGCTTCAAACAAGTGTTTTTTATTCAAAGAGTTTCAAAATTCTAATTAGGTTAATCTCTTCTTGAATTTCTTTCAATCAAAGTAACCAATATCATTTTATTAATTATTTTTAGAGTAAACTCTTATTATTTGTTACATTAATAGTCATGCAAAAAATTGAATTATTTTATTAATTAATATTATTAAATATTAACAAAAACAAAAAAAATATTTTATTAAATCTTGTGACTTGTGAGACATATTGATACCTATAAATATTGCAATAGCTTGTAAACTCATTATAAATAAGAACAAGATAAGCGCAAGCAATACGAAGACATGCCAAGACTCCAAGATATAAAAATTAACAAATTTTCTCACTTTAACCTTCCAACTACGTCGATAATACTTGTTCACATCTTCAATCGTTTGATCAAGAAACAACACTTTTGTCAATTTGATGGATTTGCTCATTCCATTCCATAAATCAGTCGCCTCCTCATCGCTCTTCAAATGGTTTACTATGATCCCTCTTTCCCTCAACGATCGAGTGTCCTCTTCTGTGTCGATAATCCCATTCATCATCTCGGTATAACGTGTGAAAATCAACGGTCCGAATGATGTGCATGTCTCGTCTGCCACTAAATTCCTCAAAACCGATCTTGTGATTACCTTTAGGACAACAGTTGGAAGGTAAAATGTTGACGTGGATTCGTCGAAATTGATTGTCATTATATTTTTTTTTGTGTAGTAGGCACGAATTTCACTCCCGTTAAAATGAGTTCCAAAACTGATGGAATTGAAATTTCTTCCATCAAAGGAGATTTGTTTACGTTGTTACTATTTTCATCGTCTTTCTTTTCAAACCCTTTGTTAAATAACATATGTTCTAAAGGTTGTTTAAAAAGATTAATAATGGCTAAGTTAAGGATAATCGATAGAGGTAATTTAATCGCTAATGTAACCAGTTTAGACGAAATTATGGTTTTGAATAAACCTCTTTCCGGGTTAAATTTTATCCGCATTTTGTCGAACAGTTGGGGGTATAACTCAAATGTCCAGCAAATTCAGTTGAATTCTGATCATCAACAAATGTCGCATCTGTTGTATTACTCCTGGCTATAACAACGTTTACAAATAAATGGAAGATCTGCATTAATAAGGAAAACGGCAGATTTGCAATGATGAAGAAAATAAAATATTTGCAATAATGAGGAAAATAGAATATTTTCAATAAATTTCATTAAATTAGAAAATTAAGAGTTTTTTTTATTTTAGTATAAATAAAGTGTATGTTACTCTTATTAGAGAAAGAAAAATAAGAGAGAGATAACAACTCTTGTAATTGTTTTTTTAAGATTTTATAGAAATTTCACAAAGTTTTGTGAGTGATTCTCTTCCTGGGCCAACATTTGGTATCAGAGCATCAGGTGAATGCCCAAAATCATCCGGTGGGATCAAATGTCGAAGGGTGCAGGATCATCAGGGGCGCAGCAAAATAATGGCATATTCCACTATCCACAGCTAACACACACGAACTACATCAGTTGGGTGATACGTGTACAGGCTATGATGGAGGACCAAGAAGTATGGGAGGCAGTCGAGTCAGTAGAAGGCACAGAGATTGATGTCCGACTTGATAAGAAGGCGAGGTCACATCTTCTGCAAGCACTTCCGGAGGATCTTCTAATACAGGTGGCAAATAAGAAGACGACGAAGGAAGTGTGGGATTGTCTCAAGACGAGGTTCGTCGGCGCAGACCGAGTGAAGAATGCACGATTGCAGACATTGAAGAGTGAGTTTGATAGGATGCATATGAACGACAGTGAGTCGCTCGATCAATATGCTGGTCGACTCACATCCATATCAGTTAGGTACTCAAGCCTTGGAGAAACACTAAATGATATTGCGATAGTAAAGAAGCTCTTCGACACCGTGCCAGAAAGGTTTATTAGTGTGGTAGCCGGCATCGAGCAGTTTTACAACCTTGAGACGTTAACATTTGAGGAAGCTGTTGGAAGGCTGAAGGTCTTCGAGGAGCGTACGCGCAAGAAAAACACAAACTTTGGAGGAAACGAAGGACAAGTGCTACTCACTCAGGAGGAGTGGAAGGCACGGTTTAAAAAGGACGAGGAAGACTCATTGAACCAGTGGAAAAAGGATTCCAGAAATAGTGGGACCCATGGTCAAGGAGGTAGAACCCAATGTAGAGGCCAAGGGAGAGGAGGCCGAGAAGCACCATCTCGGAAAGACAAAGAAAGTGGTTCAGGTGGTCGAGGAGCTCCTCGAGACAAGAGTCGCATTCGTTGTTTTAATTGCAACGAGATGGGACATTACTTAACACAATGTCGAGCAAAGAAGAAGGAGGTATCACACCTTACCCACGCAGACAACGTCGAACCAGCATTACTTATGGCAATCTCGGAGGAGATTCCTCCAATCAATGTTGTCATGCTGTATAAAATGAAGCTGACTCCGGAAATTCTAGAAGCTAAGAACGATAAGACATCAAGAGATGCTTGGTTCTTGGACAATGGCGCTAGCAATCACATGAGTGGCGATAAAGAGAAGTTCTTTGAACTAGACGAGGCAGTCACTGGAAAGGTGTAGTTCGGAGATGGTTCCACGGTACAAATTTGTGGTAAAGGTTCTATCATGTTCGAATGCAAAAATGGCGACCAGTGGCTTCTCGAGGGAGTGTTTTTCATTCCTTCTTTAAAAAGTAATCTTGTGAGTCTCGGGCAACTTACCGAGACAGGTCACAGGGTGGTGATGGATGGAGAAGAGCTTGAAGTCTTCGCTAAGAACCCTTCATGCCTTATCATGAAAGTGAGACGAACGCATAATCGACTATATCAAATTTGCTTGAAATTAGCAAAAACGGTTTGTCTTTTAGCTAATCTTGAAGATCCAGCATGGTTATGGCACGCTCGTCTCGGTCATGTTAACTTCCAAGCACTAAAGTGACTCATAAATAAGGGAATGGCTGCTGGTGTTCCAAAAATTTCTCCTCCAAAACAACTTTGTCGAACATGCCTAGTTGCAAAACAAACGAGACAGACGTTTGCGTTAGAAGCCAAGTTTCGAGCGAAAAAGCCACTCGAATTGTTGCACATTGACTTATGTGGGCCAATCACGCCATCAACCCCAGGAGGAAATCGATACTTCATGCTGATTGTTGATGATAATTCCAGGTGGACGTGGCTCCATATGTTGAAAACAAAGGACGAAGCATGCTCTTCGTTTAAGAAGACGAAGCAATTGGTCGAGAATGTGACCGAACTTCGAATCAAAGTCCTTCGTTCAGATAGAGGAGGTGAATTCTTCTCGAGGGAATCTAGAGAGATGTGTGAAGAAGCGGGGATAGAGCGACAATTCACAGCACCATACTCTCCTCAACAAAATGGTGTGGTGGAGAGGCGTAATCGAATAGTGATGGCCATGGCTAGGTCGTTTCTCAAAAGCATGGCAGTCCCGAGCAAGTATTGGGGGGAGGCAGTTCGTCATGCAATCTATCTTCTCAACCGGGTTCCAACCAAAGCTGTTCGAGACAAAACTCCATTTGAGATGTGGACTGGAATGAAGCCACACCTAGCGCACCTTCGTGTTTTTGGGTGTACTGCGCATGCCAAGGTGACCACTCCCCATCTAAAAAAGTTAGACGACAGAAGTCAGTCGTTTGTCTATTTAGGTGTCGAAGAAGGAAGTAAGGCACACAGGTTGCTCGGACCACAAAATGACAAGATCCATGTGAGTCGTGACGTTGTGTTCGAAGAAAGTGCAGCATGGGATTGGCAAAATGAAAAGAGTGATCAACCCTTCAAAGTTTACGAAGAGGTTAATCACGAGCATGTTGGAATTCAAACGATCCCATTTGAGAGTGGATCGACAAGAGGACAGTATACTTCAGAAATGTTCCAAGAGGCTGTCTCGAATCTTCCACAGCTCGAGCAAGTGACTGAACAAACAGGTCAAGGTAATGGTTTACCCACTCCATGGTCAGGTGGACACATTGGGAGTGATGAAGGACCTGTTCGATACAAGAACATGACCGATATCTTGGAAGAAACACCTCGAGTGACACTTGATTTTGAAGACTTGATGTTAGCACAAACGGAGGAACCTTCTTGCTACAATGAAGCGGCTGGACAACCACAATGGGAAGAAGCAATGACTAAAGAAATTGAAGCCATCGAGAAGAATGAGACGTGGTCTCTCGTCCCATTGCCAGTCGGACACAAGGTAATTGGACTCAAATGGGTATTTAAGCTCAAGAAAAACTCAGATAGTGAGGTGATCCAACACAAAGCTCGTTTAGTTGCAAAGGGATATGTGCAACGACAAGGCATTGACTTCGAAGAAACCTTCGCTCCAGTTGCTCGAATGGACACAATTCGAGTCATTCTTGCCTTGGCAGCCAATTGTGGTTGGAAAATATATCATCTCGATGAAAAGTCAACTTTTCTCAATGGAGAACTGGAAGAGGAAGTGTACGTAACCCAACCGGAAGGATTCAATTCAACAGATAGGAGAATATGGTGCTTAAATTAAAAAAAGGCATTGTATGGCCTAAGGCAAGCTCCTCGTGCGTGGAATCTAAAGTTGGACAAAAGTTTGAAGAAAATGGGCTTCGAAAAGTGTACACAGGAGCAAGCGGTGTACACAAGAGGCAACGCTAATACCCGAATTATTGTTGGTATTTACGTGGATGATCTGATTTTAACAGGTGGAGATCCAAAGGGTGTTAAAATTTTCAAGAAGCAGATAATGGGGGAGTTCGAGATGAGTGATCTCGGATTGCTTTCATACTACCTTGGAATCGAGGTAGACCAGTTCGAAGGAGGTGTTTCGATCAAGCAGACAACATCTGCCAAAAAGGTGCTGAACCAATTTGGAATGCTTGATTGTAACTCAACAAAGGCACCAATGGAGCATAGGGCTCAACTCTATAAGGATCCTGAAGGACAACCGATTGATGCAACTGAATATCGAAGAGTCATTGGTTGTCTGCGATATCTCCTTCATACAAGGCCAGATCTTTCTTATGCTGTTGGTGTTGTCAGTAGATTCATGGAGAGGCCAACTGAGATACATCACAAGACAGTGAAGCAGGTGCTTCGATACCTTCAAGGCACTATACACTTAGGTCTAGTGTTTCGAAAAGGAGGCGGTGACGAGGAAATAGTGAGTTACTCTGATAGTGATCTCGCAGGTGACCTAGATGACCGGAAAAGTACGGGGGGCATGGCGTTCTACATTAACGATAGTCTTGTTTCGTGGAACACCCAGAAACAGAAAAACAGTGGCATTATCCTCATGTGAAGCAGAGTTCATGGCTGCTCTGCAGCGTGTCAAGCACTTTGGTTGAAATCGTTGTTGTTTGAACTAAGTGGTTCGAAACCTAAGGCAGTGAAGCTCTACGTTGACAGCAAGTCTGCACTTGCACTCATGAAAAACCCAGTTTTTCATGGTCGTAGCAAACACATCGACACGAAATATCATTTCATTCGAGAGTGTGTTGAAGGAAGTCAAATCAAAGTAGAATTTGTTCGAACGGATGAACAGAAGGCCGACATACTTACGAAAGCTTTGCCAGCATCAAAACTGGTGATGATGCGACACCTGATTGGTGTTCGTGATCTCGAACCACGCCAGGACTGTTGTATTACTCCTGGCTGTTACAACGTTTACAAATAAATGGAAGATCTGCATTAATGAGGGAAACGGCAGATTTTCAATGACGAAGAAAACAAAATATTTGCAATAATGAGGAAAATAGAATATTTTCAATAAATTTCGTTAAATTAGAAAATTAAGAGTTTTTTTTATTTTAGTATAAATAAAGTGTATGTTACTCTTATTAGAGGAAGAAAAATAAGAGAGAGATAACAACTCATGTAATTGTTTTTTTAAGATTTTATAGAAATTTCTCAAAGTTTTGTGAGTGATTCTCTTCCTGGGCCAACAGCATCTTCATCAGGATAATCTATAGATTTAGGTACGAGTAAATTATACAGGAAATCAACAAAGTGTGCTAATTCATGAACTAAAATATTCTCCGGCGGCAGTTCTCCGATCATCTTAACGGCGAAATCTCTTCAAACATACCCATTATCATGCAAAGTAACAGTTCATCAGCCGATTCCTTCGTTTCTCCGCGGAATTCTAACGCAATTCTAAGAAGAAACAAAGGAATCTGATTCTCCATCATCATAACATCTCTTAGAATTGAATTATGAATTCTTGGCGGAGATTTCCTTCTTTATCAACATAAACTCGGAGAAACTCAAGAAGGAAACAAACATCAACAACCATCATCCAGGCCAACGTTTCGCCGTTGAAATCGAGGAATTTGTTGTAACTTGTAAGAAGAACGAATTCTGGATTCGAATTTCGAGAAATGATCGACGATGTGATGAATCTTAATGGGTTGGAAGGATTTTTGGGTTCTTTTGGCGGCGGTAAGTTTTAACGCTCCATTTCGTAAAGCTCTGGACGGGAATGATGGTAAGGTCCTATGGCGATTTGATGAGGGATGTAGGAATCTGGATCGGAAACCATTAGGGTTTTGGGGATGGTGAAGATGGTGACAGAGAAATCGTTGGTATCTTCTTGATCTTCGTTTAGGGTTTTTTGAATGTAAATTACCCATCTGTGTTCGTTGAAGTTTGAGGAAGAAGATAACAGTAAGGAAAAGTTAATGGATGAACTGAAAAATGGAGTTTGTTTTCTACACGAAATTACAGTTAGTTTTTCTTTCATTTTTGGGGGTTTTAAATTGAAAGAGGATTTATGGGTATTAAATGAAATTAAAATGTTTTTTTCATCTTAAACACTTAGATGTGTTTGAAAAAAAATTGGAATTCTCAATTTCTTATTATAATTATTATTTTCTGAAATGGTCGAAGAAAACGAAAAATATATTTCAAATTTTCAAAAGGAACAACTTTGAAAGAGAGAAAATCTATATATATATATATATATATAATAAATAAAAATAAAATGTTGCTTTCACCACATTTCATGTATATACTTATTATATTTTATAACAGTTTCTCTTGTCATATATATTCATAATTACTAATTTATCTTTTATATCATAATTATTAATTTATCTTTTCTATTTTATTTTATTTTTCTAATTTTTCTTTCCTAATTATATATTATTTTTCATCATCAATTTTATATAAACTTATATTTAATATTATATATAGATATTTATAATATACATAATAATAATCCTATATATAATATATAATCACGTTTAAATAATTTATTAATTTTAAAATAAAATTACAAAATTTCTCTTTTATATTCATTTCTCTCATATTTATTATATATCTTTCTTAATTAATTTTCGTTTGTAACACTAATAATTAATTAATTTTTTATTTTCTTTTTCCTCATTTATTTATATATATATATATATATATATATATATATTTCATATTTAATTACACATAATTTTTTATATTTTTTTAATAAAATAAAAATTAAAAATATGATAATTTATTTAAAAATTAATATTGAGCGTTTCTCACTCCTAAAATCTATATATAGTATATTTTATCATTAATTTTATATAAATATTTTTTTCATATTATCCTTCTATGCCTATTTATTATTTATATAATTTATATAATTAATTAATTTTCTTATATTAATTATATATTTTATCTATTATTAATTATCAAGGATTAAATATTTATATATACATAAAATTTTAAATTAAATTCAAAAAATATAAGTGGTCTAGTGGTTAAAATGTTCACATTTCATATTAGAGAACACAGTTCGAGTCTCAATTTATACGAATTTATAAATATTATGAGTGGGTGGGTGAATTTGTGGTCGATGTGGATGGCATGTGTGACCACCTACGTAGTGGGAGAATTTATGGTGGATGGCATGTGTGAGTCCCTACATAAATGCGTATGTGAATTTGTGATTGATGGGCAAGGCCAAAAGTAAAATTAAGGGTAATATATAGAAATTGCTCGAACGAAGATAATATATATAATGATGTTTAAAACCAATTTTTTACACATTTTATATTAATTTCTCATCAAATTCTCTCTGTACAATCGTCTCTCTTTTCTACTTAGGTATAGTTAACACGAGAATAGGAGGTGGGCGTCAACAACGGAAGAGAGACTAGAGGAAAATGTTCGATCTTGATTTGAAGAAAAATGGGAAGAGAATGAATACGAGGATTCAAAATTAAAAGGAAGCCGAGGATTCTCTACCTTTGTAGATTTTAAAAGTTTTTATAAAAAATTAAAACTAATTAATTTTTTATTTTTACACATTTTATCTGAATTTTTAATCAAATTCTCACGGTTTATCAAATTCTCGCGTTATATTCGTCTCTCCTTTCTCCTTAGGTTTATGTCTTTCTTAAATCTACACTCATTTCTCTTTAGGTATAGGTAGCACCAGAAGAGGAGGAGGGCGACGCCGACGTGACGGAGAAGGGCCAAGATGACGCAACGGAGGAGGGCGTCGACGACGCAAGAGAGACATAGAGGAAAATATTTTATCTTTATTTGAAATAAATGGAAAGCGAATGAAGACGAGGATTCGAAATCAAGAGAAAGACGATTATTCTCTATCTCCGTAGATTTAGAAAAAAAAAAAAATTATTTTTATTTTTACACATTTTATATGAATTTCTCATCAAATTCGTCTCTCCTTTCTCCTTTCTCCTTTCTCCTTAGGTTCAGGGTTTTTCTTAAATTGACTCTCATTTCTCCTTAGGTATAAGTAGCACGATAAAAGGAGGTGGGTGACGACGACGCGACAAAGGAGGATGACGACGACGTAAAAGAGACCTAGAGGAAAAAATTCGGTCTTGATTTGAAGAAAAATTAGAAGCAAAAGAAAACGAGGATTTGAAATCAAGAGGAACCGATTATTCGCTGTCTCTAAGGATTTAGAATATTTTAAAATTTTTTTTATTATTAATTTTTTTCTATAACAAAATCCTAATAAGATATCTTATAATGAAACTATAAATAAAATTTTATTTTAATGAATAATATTAATATTTTAATTATTTATATATACAATACAAAAATATAATAAATAGATTATATATATATATAATACAAAATATATTTAACTTTATATTTTGATATGTTTTAAATAATTGATAAATATTTATTAATTTAATTTATAATATTATTATAAATATATATATATATTTTTTTATAAAATATTATAAAATTAAATTATTATTATTTTTAATAAAAATAATAATTAATGTTATTGGTTAATCAAAATAAAATTATATATATAATAACTCTTAATTATAAATATATATATATATATATATATATATATATATATATATATATATATATATATATATATATATATATATATATATATATAGTTTTAAATCAAGAGTTTTATGGTGCTAACATAAAAATATGATTTAATATTATTTTTTAAAAGACATTTCACATATATTTTAATTAATATTTTAACTTTTAATATATAAAAAACTGTTTTCGAAATTTTTGAGAGCATATAGTAAAAGCTGAAATAATTATGTACAAAATAGAAAAAAATACAAACATATTTTCCTCAAATATTATTTTTGCCAATTTAAGATAGTGTGATAATTCACGTTAAAAAAGAAAATTTTAAATTAAAACGAAAAAACTTAAATTTTGAATAAATGACTATATTTGTATTATTTTATTTTAGTTGTATTTAAAAAAAGTTTCTATAAAGAAAAATTATAATAAATTTGAAATTAGATAACTTCACAAATTAATATTAATAAAAATGGAAATGTGAAAGAATATATATACACAATATTAAAATTTCTCAAACTTATATATTTAATATATATAGTGTCTTAACAATTATGATACTATAAAATTAATGTCAAACACAATTTAATAGTAAAATTTATGTAATAAAATTTAAATGATTATTAATTTTTTATAATTCACGAGTAAAGATGTAAATAAAAAAATGAAACTTATGAAAATTTTTGTTTATTGCATTTGATTAAATATTTTTAAACTATTGAATATAGCAACTGTTTATATATTATATAAATATATATTATATAGTGTTATTCAATTTTATTTATATAGAAATTTTGATTTTTTTTTAAATATTTGTCCGTTTGCATCACACAAAAATAATGCTAGTTATCTATATATATAATGATGCTTAATTTTTAAAGTATCCGGATTGTCAGGTCGAGAGTTGTGGTTAATTTGAATACTTGAGTTGGATTGTGGGTTAACCCGCCCATAAATTTAAAACGGTTAAAAATATAATTAAAAATGCTAGACGTATGTTTCAAATTTGCAACCTAACAAATCAAGTATAACTCTTTAACTAACTAGGCTACTAAAACTTTATATTTTAAATTCAACACCAAATTTAATGAACACAAGACATTTTAACATTAATATAAGTTCAAAATTTTAATTAACTAGCTAATCTATATATATATAATGATGCTGAGTAAATGGATATTTGGGTCGGATTGTGGGTTGGGTTGACCAATCCATAAACTTAAAACGATTAAAAATAAAATAAAAAATGTTATTCGTAATCATTTTTCACGGTTTTTTTATATTATTACTCGTGCAAATGCACAGGCTAAATGCTAGTAATAGTAGTAGCTCAAGAAAGGTGATGACTACAAATCTATTTTTGGAGTTTTACTGATAGTATAAAAAATTAAAAAAATTAAAAAATTAAAAAATTAAAAATGAAAAATAATAATATAATATTATCGACCAAGTTGATATATATTACTATCTTTTAAAAATAATAATAATATTAGTTGTTTAGTATGATAATTTTATTTTTAAATTAGTGTTCATTTATTTATATATATATATATATTATTTTTTTTAAATAGTTCACTTCAAGTATTTTCTTCATTTTTATGAAGTTTATCTTAATTATATTTTCTGAATTCGTCCTTCATAACACCAATTCACATCGATCAAATATAATCATTAAATCAGACTATCAACAAATTAATAGGGATAGTAAAATTTGTATCGATCCAAGACTCCTAACAATTACTTAGACACACCGATGAGAATCGAATTTGTGATATTTTAGTGATATTTTGGTCTTTTTGTAAGAATTATATATATAATTTATATAATGCTAGGAATGTCTAGTTATTGAGTTGTAATATGTCAAATTAGAAGTTTAATATAATTTTATATATTCTTATATAGTTGAAGGGTCATTGTATAAATTAGACTTATATAAATAGGGAACACTATTCTAATTATCCATTATCGTGAATACATTCTAAATTATCTTTGGTTAATGTTAGAAACCTAATAGTTTTTCAGTTATCAGATTTTATGGTATCAGAGCGGGATCTTCTTGAAGATCAAGAAAATATTCAAGCGGTAAGTGATACATCTAGTGTTTCATCCTCATCATCGGATTCGTCATCAAAAAAATTCAATAGGTACTTTTTGTCTAATTCACCAGATAGAAAGATGGCAGGAAAGAAGAGACACGATAATGATCTATTTACGATTCGTAACTCAGACAATACAAGAGAGATTATCTGCACAACAATGTTCAATGGATCGAACTACATCGGATGGAGCAATGGTTTTCAGTTATCCCTTGAAGCCAAGTCGAAACTAGGGTTTATTGACGGTTCACTTGTCGTGCCAAAAGAAGCAGACGACTTCGATAGATGGAGAAAGATTGATTGCTTGGTAAGATCATGGATCTTGAATACGGTTTTAGAAGAAATCAAAACAAAATATTCTTCCACAACCACAGTAAGAGATTTATGGATTGATATCAAAGAAAGGTATAAGGAAAGTAATGGCCCACAAGCTTTCCATCTTCAAAAAGTTATAAGCAATCTTCGACAAGGTACACTTTCTATTGAAAATCAAAAAATTGTAGGTTGAACTGTTAATACTAGAACCTTTACCATGCTGTGATTGTGATCCAAGAACATTATGTTGTTGTAGGATGACGAAATTGGTAATCCAATTAGATTCTGCTAACAAGTTAACGAAGTTTTTAATGGGATTTAATGAATACTATGATAATGCAAGACAACAAATCCTTTTAATAGATCCTAAACCTAGTCTAAACAGGGCTTATACAATGGTATAAAGTATTGAAAGACAGAAAGAGGTCCAATCATTGATGAATGACCAAATAGATAGTTTTGTTATGTCAGTAAGAGATTATTCTGAACGACAAAAACGACAGAATAGTGATAGAAATACAAAAGGAAAGAGAGGATACAACAAAGAGAAAAAATTTCAAAGAAAAGGGGTCATCAATACTGTATTGCACACACTGCAAAACTGAATGCCACATTCAAGAAGGGTGTTTTAAACTCATAGGATACCCTGATTGGTGGAGAGGAAACCGTGACTCAAAGGTTAATGTTTTTTTTAACGCAGCCAATACTCCATTCTGTTTTGGTGAAGAACAACTAGAGAGCTCCTCTTCTGATAAATTCAGCAGCTTTGAATTGCTACAGTCGTTAAAGAAGTAATGAAAGGACTCCTTAGAGATGGAAAAGGAAAAGACAAAGGAAATGAGAACTTTTAAGAAGGTATGTATCCTACCAGTAATTTCACTAATGAACATAATATCTATAAAGATAAACCTGTTTGGATTATAGATAGTGGCGCTAGTTGCCACATTTGCACAAACTTAAACTGCATGACTAAAATTAGAAAAGTTAATAGCATTCCTTTATTTTTATCTGATGGAACAACTAAATATGTCAGATTTATAGGAAATATTAGTCTGTCAGATAAACTGAAATTGTATGATGTTATGTTTGTAAAAGATTTTACATATAATCTAATTTTCAGTGTCTAAACTTGCAAAAATAAATAATATTAGTTGCCAATTTTCTTCTACTGGTTGGTTATTGCAGGAAGTTAAAAATTCTACCATCATAGGAAAAAGAGATTTTAGATAGAACCTCTACATACTAGATACAAATTTAGTCAATAGTGTGTGTAATACATATACTGATTTCATGTTATTACATAGAAGACTTGGACATATTTCTGATGTTGCACTTAAGCATGCTTTTGGTTTGAATAAAAATGAAAATTTTCATTGTGATATATGTCCACTTTCAAAACAGAACCGACTACCTTTTAATTTTAGTTCAATGTTTTGATTTAATTCATATGGATATTTGGGGACCTTATAAAGAAGTGTCACTTATTGATTGTCCATATATGCTTACTATTGTTGATGATTTTAGTAAATTTACTTAGACATACATGATTAAATCAAAAAGTTCTATTTATCAAATATTCATTGATTTTTATGCTATGATTAAAACACAATTTCAGTCATCAATTAAAATGGTTAAAACTGATAATGGTAGTGAATTTTTAAGTCATCAATGTCAAACAATTTTTAAAAATAATGGTATTTTGCATCAAAGGTCTTTCCCTTATACCCCACAACAAAATGGGGTTGTTGAGCGCAAACACCAATATTTACTACAAGTTGCACGATCTTTGATGTTTCAAGCCAATTTTCCTTTAATTTTTTGGTCTTATTCAATTCTTATGGCAACACATATATTAAATAGAACAGCATCACATGTTTTAAACTGGAAAAGTCTATTTTATAAATTGTACACAAGAAAACCAGATTTAAATAATATGAGAGTTTTTGGTTGTTTATGTTTTGTCAAAATTAATATTCCTTAAAAATCAAAATTTGAACCGAGAGCAAGAAAATGCATTTTTATCGGGTATTCTTCAGGACGAAAAGGGTTTAGAGTTTTTGATATCGCAAATGAAGTCATTTTTGTTTCAAGGGATATAGTTTTTCATGAAAATATTTTTTCATATCGAAAGAAAAAAGGGCGGAAAAATGAAACAAAAATTTCTGTAAAAAAAGATTTTATTTTTTTTTCAATTCAGATGAAGAATCAAAATTATTGGAGTCTAATGATACATCAATGAATGACAATCATGATGATCATATGACTAGCCCTAATGATGATTCAAATATTTTTCATGATGAACTAGATGAAAAAAATTTACAAAATCATTTGTAAACACATCAAAGAAAAAGTAACAGGGAAAAAAGAAAACCTGCATGGTTTGCCAATTATATTGTTAACTCTAACATTGATTCTAATAATGGTAAGGGATACACACCCAATACATTTCCTTACTTCACAAATTGTAAGGACAATGAACATCTTGAATTTTTGGGTAATATTTCTACCATTAAAGATCCTCAAACATTCAAAGAAGCTTCTCAAATCAAACATTGGCAAAATGCACTGGATGAAGAATTGAAAGCCCTTAAAAATAATCTAACTTGAGATTTAGTTGCACTTCCGAAAGGAAATAAATCAATTGGTTACAGGTGGATCTTTCAAACAAAACTAAATCCAGACAGCACAGTGGCTAAGTATAAGGTGAGATTGGTTGCTAAATGTTACAATCAAAGGGGCGTAATAGATTTTCATGATAGTTTTTCACTGGCTGCAAAACTTGTAACCGTAAGACTTATGCTTGCGTTAACTGCTGCTAATAATTGGTTTCTAGAACAGGTGGACGTAAATAACGCATTTCTTCATGGAGAATTGGAGGAAGACGTTTATATGACTATCCCTGAAGGATATGCTGAAAAACATAAACTACTATGAAGGTTTGTCATTTAAATAAAACCTTATATGGTTTAAAACAATTATCCCGACAATAGAATCTTGAATTTACAAAAAAAACTTTTTCAATTTGGTTTTGTATAGTCTATTCATGATAATTGCCTCTTTGTATATAAAACTGATTCCACTTTTACAGCTTTGGTTGTTTATGTTAATGATGTGTTATTAGTTGGAAACAACATGAAAATAATTGAATCAGTTAAAAAACATCTTAATATCAGTTTTTCAATTAAAGATTTAGGCAAAGCAAATTATTTTTTGGGATTAGAAATTTACAGAACTAGAGTAGGTTTATTTGTTGATCAATGCAAATATGTGTTGAATATTTTAAACGACACAGGATTGACGGGTTGTAAACAAGCTAATGTTCCTATGATTAAAGGAACAAAATTGAGTAACTCTGATAGTTCAATATTCGCTGAACCAGAAAAATTTAGAAGATTACTCGGATGATTAATATACTTGAATTTTTCTCGTCCTGATATAAGTTTTAGCGTACAACAATTGAGTCAGTTTATGCATAACCCGTTAAATGTACATTGGGAGGCAACTTTGCATATTGTACGATATCTTAAAGGCTCACCATCATTGGGGTTATTTTATCCTAGTAATTCTAACTTTTTACTTGAAATTTTTTCAGATGAAGACTTTGCTACGTGTTGTGATACACGGAGGTCTGTTATAGGATACTGTATCAAACTCGGTGAAGCCTTGATATCTTGGAAAACAAAAAAACAAGTGACTACTTCTCGATCATCTGCAGAAGTTTAGTACAGTAGTACGGCGACAACAGTATGCGAATTAAAATGGATATTATTTCTGCTCAAAGACTTCCACATACACTGTAAACTTCCTATACCCATAAGATGTGATAACAAGGCTGTTATTTACATTACAGAGAATCTAATCTTCCACAAAAGAACAAAATATTTCGATATTGATTGTCATCTTGTTCGGGACAATTTCAAGCAAGGATTCATCCGACCAGAACATGTGTATTCAAAATTGCAAGAGGCTGATATTTTCACTAAACCATTGGAGTTTAAAGCTTTTTACAATCTTAGAAGCAAGATGAATCTCAAAAAAATTCATCTTGAGGGGGGAATGTAAGAATTATATATATATAATTTATATAATGCTAGGAATGCATAGTTATTGAGTTGTAATAGGTCAAATTAGAAGTTTAATATAATTTTATATATTCTTATATAGTTGAAGGTTCATTGTATAAATTAGACTTATATAAATAGGGAACACTATTCTAATTATCCATTATCGTAAATACATTCTGAATTATCTTTGGTTAATATCAGAAACCTAATAGTTTTTCAGTTATCAAATTTCATTTATGTCAACTCTTTCTAGAGGACCACATTGGTGGAGTAATATCGTTTAATTTCTAAGTTTGAAAAAATTATAATTAATTATCTATATTATTAAGATAATCACATGGTAATTGATAAATTAATAAGATATTTTGTTTGAAAAAAATATATAAAAAAATATAAAAATAATAAATATTAAAATTGTAATTCCAATATAAAAAAAGTAAAATTGAGAATTACAACTATTGGATCGGAATTATGATCCTAAATCTTAATATAAAATGGTCTAACCTACATTCAAATTAAAATTAATCTCTTAAATTCCAATTTCAATTATACCAAACATTCATGGGCATTTAATTTAAATTAATTAACATAAAAAATTTAAAAGATTATTTGTATTGAAAGAGAGTCGCCAAATGATTTTTTTTAAATCAATAAAATTTGACATACGAATACAAACGTATTGACCAGAGTTTTATTTTAGTTCGTAATTTTGTGATATTTGGAAAAAGGTTTTCGCGCTTCTTTCTCTATACCCGTTTTAAAAAAGGTATCTACTTATAAAGTTGGCTTTTGAAAATCGGTTGTATAACTTTTGAGTTTTAACTGATTATTCTTCTAATTCTAGTCATGCTTCTAGGTTTTAGCGTTATTTAAGATATTGAAACGATAATAGTTAAATACTGGTACTTGTTGCGGATGAGAACTAGAGAGAAAATATCCGAAGAATATCAGTCATTTTTAAAGTCATTATGGTTTAGAAATAAACATCAAATAAGAATTTGTTGAAATATTTTGTGAAAATATCCTAAAAATATTTAAAATGCATTTTCTATTTTTTCGGGATTTTTAGAAAATGATTTGAACTCCAAAAATTATAAAAATAATTTTGAATTTTGAAAACTGTAACAAAACAGGCCTTAAGACCAGAGTCCTAAGCCTAGGGTTCGTTTTTATCGGTCGAGGTCAAAATATCCTCGGTACGGGTCGAGACTCGGAATCTTTGGTTGGAGTGTCGAACTCCCTCGGTCCAGGTGCTAAGGACTCTCGGTCCTTGGCTAATATTACTAGTCTAGGTGTAAAAACCTATTGATCTTGGGTTAGCTCTAGGCTAAGTCCCTCGGTCTTGGGTGAGGGAGATCTATGTCCCAGGGTTAGAACTTTTCGTCATAGGGTTAGGACTTTTGGTCCTAGGGTTATGACTTTCGGTCCTAGGGTTAGAACTCTCGGTCCTAGGGTTAGGGAGTCTCAGTCCTAAGTGAAAGTCCTCGGTCGGATCTCTCGATCCTAGCTTAAGAACATCGGCCCTAAGTCTCGGTCTTAGCTCAAGAACATCGGTCTTAGGTCGATTTTATTGGTCCTCGGTCTTGGTTCGGACCAAGGATCCTCAGTCGGATCTCTCGGTCCTAGGCTAATGAGCTTCGGTCCTCAAGAACAAGAAGTGTAGTTTTTTTTAATTCATTTTTTAACTATGATTATTTAATCTTAAAGTTTAAGTAGTTTCACAAAGATCTTAGGAACATGTTGATCATCATCTCAAGGTATCAATCGACCTGAATGATGATCAATTTGTTCAAAATAGTTTGTGATGAAAAATTGAGTTTTTGATTTTAAAGTTGTTTTGAAGTGTAAAGACTAAGGAGTTATCAAATAGATTCCTTATACTATATATACTTGATTGATACCAAAACAAGAACACTAGTTGTTTGTTTTGATCAAATCAAGAACTCAAACATTTCAATTAATTTTGAAAATTTTAATTTTAATCAAACATGATCCAAACAGTTGCCCAACATGATTACAATCATGTTGGGAAATTTTATGGGTTGTGATTCAACATAATTAACCCAAGAACAACAAACCCATTTTTTATTTTTTAAAATTCAATTTTGGATTTTTGTTATTTAGATTGATTGATCGGTTCTATCATATTCTGATAGTTTCTAAATTATCTATTGATGAATTTTCAACCATAAAATATCATAAACATCAAACATACAAGCTTATGCAATTTGAAATATATAAATTTCAAATTCAAACTGTAAATATGAATTAGAGGGTGATTGGAACCTTACCAAGGATTGGAGAACACTCATTGATCCTTAGGAAAACTTTTTGGATGCTTATATCCAAGCTTTAAGACCTCAAACAAAAAATTCGAAAAATCAGAAAACTTCAAGCTTCAATGGAGGATTTTTGATTTTCTTCAATTGGAGGTTATGAGTTGATTCTTTGGCTTCAAAATTACTCAGGAAAGCTATTTATAGCATTATTAAGTCGGTTGATCCAACCCAGTGGATTAGATCAGCCAAAAATCATTAATGTCATTTCCCATTCTTAGCTCAAGTGCCCGGAATAGGGATGATTCTAGGATTTTCGTAGGGGAGAATGATCACCATCGTAGAGTGATCATTCTAGGATTTGAATTAGTCTATTTGGTCGACCAATGGTAGTTCCAAAAAGACAAGATCAACACGGATCTTCATAGCTTATCCACTCTGGCGTCGTATTGGAGACAGAGGTGGTGCTCAAAATGGCGTTGTTTTGAGCGCCTTCGGGCGTTCCGTCCAGCGCCGTTGCGTTTGGGTTGTCCGTTAACGCCCGAGCGCGCATTTATTTGGCTGCAACCTGTTACGCAGCTCTTTTCTAGGTGATGGATTTTAATCTAGCGCTCATCCGATGGTCCTAGCATGCACTGCAACTAATTCCTTCAATTTTGGCCACACAAGATCACAAATATATTTTTTTATTAAATCTTTAGGGGTTTATTTGAAATTAATTTTTTCTTTATCTTATTAGATTTAATTTTGATCTTTTTAAATAAAAAAAAATATTAAAATAAATATAGAAAATATTTTACCAATTTTTATTTTATTTTTGTATATTTTTAATGTTAAATAAATAATTGTTTTAAATGAAATAGATATAACAATTCATTCTAAATTATTTATTTTGTCTCTTATTTTTTTAAAATTATTTTTAGATAAATGAGTATAACATTTATTTTAAATAATTTTACTTTTAATTATTTTCCTTAATTAATTAGGCTTTAATTATTATAATAATTAATCTAATTAATTGTTTTAATTTGGTTTTTAGATATGAGATTAATTATTTTGATTTTATTTCTGTAAATATAAGTTAAAATACATATTTTAATAATATAAATTAGAGTATATATTTTGAGTGCTTACAATTTTCATTATAAATTTAATATTTACAAATTTGTATTATTTAATATCTATAATTTTATTTTGTTCATTTTATTTTTTTACATATTACTTTTTAGCGAGAAATATATTGACAAAAAATGTAGAAAAATATGTCTCATCCATTTGATTGAATTGAAAATAAAAAAAAAATTATTTATCCTATTAAATTTTTAATCACTTAAACGTAAACGATGACACGTCATTTCTTAAATTGTTAATAAATTTATGCCTCCTTATCATTTTCTATTTGTAAATTAATGTTCTATATGAAATCTTTATTTAATTTTATAAAAAATATTTTCTTAACAAAATATATTTATATATATATAATAAATATTAAAATTTTAAAACCCGGATGAAGATTGAAGTTGAGATTACACTGATTAAATTCTTAATGAAAAATGAAGTCATATTCTCATTTCATTTTACGAGGTTCGAGAGAAAGGTAAGCCACATAATTTAATGAAATCGACATCAAATTAGACTCTAGTTTAGCCTATCATTTTGATTCCACATCCGACTCGTAATTCGAGAGGAAAGTAAATTTTGAGGCAAAAATTATTGAGTCGATTTAACGTTTTAAGATGTCGACCATTTTTAGACGTTACACATTTTAAGAAAAAATGTTATTTGGTGTAAAATGGAACTAAATAGTCCTTAAGAAATCTTTGTACTTTAAATTGACCTACATTAAAATTTGAAATTAAACCCTTAAATTCCAATTTCAATATTACCAAACATATCTGTAACAAAGATATTATCGTATCCTTGTACTTCTTCTTCTTAACTACAATTTAATATGTATCAGTTTAGAGGGTTATAATTCTAATCTCAACTTAAAACACATATTTTAATTTATTTATATTACTATAATTGAGTGTATTCGATTAAGGCTTAAGTAGTCTGCAATATACATTATAGTAGAGCTTACACGTTAAACTCCCTTAGGTTTGTTATAAGCTATTATGTCCTTGAGTTTTTAGATAATTAAAGACCCAAATGGTACCAACAGTTTTTGTAGGAATTAAATCTTCTAACTAAAAGAAATCATACTATAATTGTTATAAAATTCTAAATATTACTATTAAAAAATCAAAAAGCCTTTTTAGTAATATGAACAACATTAAAACATTTTTCCCATCTAAATTTTCATTTATAAATTAATTTAAATTATTCTTGTCATATATATGTTTTAAAATTGGCAATTGAGATCCTCGGATACTAAAGGTCCTTGTGCTTTCTCTATAGGTAGCCCAGAGGCTCCACCAACCATACAATATATTATATAATAATATAATAATAAGTAAGGAACTTTTAATTTATTATACTATATAATATATTTATTTATAATTAAACAATATCTTAATTTCTTAATTTATAAATAAATAACCCCAACTCAATAATATATAATATATTAATTCCTAATTAAAAAATTCATAACTTATTTATTCCTAATTAAACTCATTTTTCTACCATTAAGTTATATATAATTTATTCGGCTTAATTAGAAAAATATATCTCTAATAATAGTTTGTACTATGTTTGAAAGATTGATTTTTTTCATTCTCCAAAATATATAATTTATTCATTCCTAATTTAAAAACCCATAATTTATACATTCCTAATTAAACTCATTATTTAGTTATATATAATTTGTTTTTCTTAATTAAAAAAAATATGTCCTTTGTACTATTTTGAAAGATTGAATTTTTTTATTTCTCTATAATTTCATATAATCATATTTTGGCGACTTAAATTGAAATTCATTTTCTCAACATGTTTGAATTATTTCAATTTTATAGTAATTTGTGTATATTTATTCATAGTGTAAATGTATACTATTTTGGAGTCGGTTTGGAAGATTATCGACATTTTTAAGACCTTCATACACGTTAATTTTTTTTTATCTTTGACCTAAGATATATATTTTTTTCTCTTCAGTATTTTAATTTTTCTAATGTCATGTTATGTTTTTTTGTGTTTAAACGATTCTTATTTTTTAATATTTTGTTACTATTTTAAAAAAAATTGTGTTATATTAGTTTATATGGAAAATATTTTAGCCTTAGTAGATTTTAAATCTTAGTTCCGCCCTTGTTCATATGGAGGGATAAAAATTTATAAAGAGGTCACAATGCTTTCGATGAATATTAACTTATATTGAATTATTTATTAAGAATATATGAAAATAGTTAAGAAATTTTAATTTTACAATTATGTATGCTAATGGGATCATTTTTATTGAAGAGAATAATGATAGGCTTTTGAGATGATGGGCCGACTTAGAATTACATTATAGAACTATATTTGTATTTGGGCTTAAATATAATTTAAAATGTCATCATTAAATTTATAAGTATATTTAGTTACGTACTTAAGTTATTTCTAGAATAGTGTGTCATTTGATTAAACATATTCGTTCACCCAAAATATATAAAAGTATTTAGGGGGTGTTCATCGGTTCGGTTTATTCGAATTTTTATTTTTTTTAGCCAATTCGAAAACCGAACCGAATTCGAATAAATTTTATTTAAACCGAACCAAATTCGAATTTAATATTCAGTTCGAATATCGAATAATTCGAATTCAAACCAAATTTGTTTTTTTTGAACTAGAATAACTTAAAATAAATTACACTAACCAGAAATTGAACTCGAGGTATGTACCATGGAAGAGTACCATTTACCACTACACCACTTGTGATTTTTTTCCTTTATATTTTATTATTAAATCTTGAATTTAAAATATTCTAATTTGATTATTTTAATTTTTTTTTTAAAATTTAGTTTGGAAAAATAAATAATTAAAAATGAATTCGGTTTTCGGTTTGGTTTTCGAGTTGATATCCAAACTCGAAAACCAATTCGAAAACCGTATTTGAATTCAAATTGGTTTGAAATTCAATTCGAAAACCAAAAATGAAATTCGAATTCCGTTTATTCGAATTCGGTGAATTCGAATTCGGTTGGATATTCGATTTAGACCAAATATTGAACACCCTTAGATAGAGAAGTTATAACCTTACTGAATCTTTCATCGAACTCATTCATCGTCTCTACATGACACATCTTGAAGTTATTGAACTATTGTGTAACAACCATGAGTCTATTTTCTTTGGTTTTCTCATTGCCCTCACACAGTTTAGTCAGCTTCTCCCAAATATCTTTGGCATATGATGATCTTGTGTAATATGTTATTATCCAATGTCTTGTAGAGGATATCTTATGTTATGTTGTCAATGTTGTTCTTTATTTTATCTTCACTAGTCCACTCAGATCTAGCCTTCTCAATCTTTATCGGACCTTCGGTGATGACAAACCACATGTCATCATTTATGGCAGCTAGATGAGCGTGGAATCTCGCCTTCCATACGACATAGTTTTCCTCTGAGAACATGGGAAGATTGTTGATGACAGTCATAGACATGATTTAAATTCTTTTGGTGCTTGAGAATAGAAAACGAGGCTTTGATACCAATTGAAAGGATCTGACTATTGATAACAACTTATACAATTCAGTTCGATTTTAACTCTGTTAGAAGTTAAAATATGTTTATGTTCTTCGCAAATCCTTCAAACTCTTGAAACAGATTCAAGTGTGGAAATGTTTATTGGATTTGAAGCTTTAAACCAATGAAAAATGAATGACAGAAAGTAAAGAACACAACGAGTTGTTTATGGATGTTCGGAGCAAACTCTCCTACGTCACTCCTTCTTCCAACAACCGGAAGGATATCACTAGATACTTTGAGACGAATACCACTCACTGATCTAACTAACTCTCTTTTGAACAAAACAACATTTGTTCAACTTACAACACACTATTAATGACTATCAAATAGTCTAGTAACTTATCTCTCAACTTCATGTAGTGATTTACAAAATACACTTGAGAATAAAATATCTAGAGATAGAGTAAGTTGATTCTAGAAATCAAACTTGTAGAAATCTGGTGATTCAATCTTTTAGAGAGAGATTTAGCTTTCTGTCTTATATATTCAGTCAACAATTTGTCCGTTGTCTTTAGGCAACAATTTATTCTTGAAAAGCTTCAACGGTCAAATCATTATTTTGGACACATGTCCTCTTTCTATTGGAATGTACTATCCATGAGGTACTGGATAGTATAGCAGGAAAAGATTCTTGAGATCGTGGTAGTACAATGCAGTACAGACAATTTGAATTATGGTGTACGTGGCAGTTGTACATTTGTTGAGCTCTGCCTGGAGGACTCTACTGCCAGTTGTCTGGAAGCTCATCTGCCTTCAGACTTGCCTTCAGACGTCTATCAGACTGACAATCTATTACATCTTGGTCGTTCATCTGCTTAGACGCCTCATCTAATCATCTTAGCCGTCATTTTCTAAGAAACCCCATCTTGGCCGTTCATTTGCTTAGATGCCTAATCTGGTCATCTTAGCCGTCCATTTACTTAGAAGTCAATTTGTTCATATGATCATCTTAGTCGTCCATCTTCTTAGACGCCCCCGTCTAACTACACATTAGAAGCCTCATTTGCTCATCTAATCATCTTAGCCATCCATCTGCTCATCTGCTCATCTTAGCCGTCCATCTACTTAGACGCACCCCATCTAACAGCCTTTAGACGCTCCCATCTATTTGTTGAGCTTTACTGTCAGCTGTCTGAGGACTCTACTACCAGCTGTCTGGAAGTTCATGTGCCTTCAGACCTGCCTTCAGACGTCTATCAAACTGATAGTCTATTACATCTTGGTCGTTTATCTGCTTATACGCCTCATCTGATCATCTTAGTCGTCATCTGCTTAGACGCCGCATCTTGGCCGTTCATTTGCTTAGATGCCTAATCTGATAATCTTAGCCGTCCATCTATTTAGACATCCATTTGCTCATCTTATCATCTTAGTCGTCCATCTACTTAAACGTCCATATGCTCATCTGATCATCTTAGCCGTCCATCTGCTTAGACGCCCCCGTCTAACTACATATTAGACGCCTCATCTTGGCCGTTTATCTGCTTAGACGCCTCATCTGATCATCTTAGCCGTCCATCTACTTAGACGCACCCCATCTAACAGCCTTTAGACGTCCTCATCTATTAGACTCCGACGTCTAACTACACGTTAGACTCCCCATCTAACCATGTGCGTTGACTTTGAGACATCTGCTCGCGCGCATTTGAACCCAGGTCAGTCGTATAACAGATATATGTACTTACCACTACACCACAGATTATGTTGATATCTAAATATATATTTATATATTTGATATGACTAACAATTATTGAACTTAGTTTTATCCATTTATTATCAAAAACTATTTCATCAATCATCAAATCAAAATTGTTAAGTTATTTTAAATCAATAAAAATCTTAACCCAACAATTTCTCCCTTTTTGATTATTTAAGCTAAATTATTAAAATCAGTTTAAACATTAAAAATCTTAACCCAACAATTTCTCCGTTTTTGATTATTTAAAATAAATTATCAAAACCAGTTTAAACATTAAATATCATAACCCAATCATTTCTTCCTTTTTGATTAATTAAACTAAATTATCAAAATAAGGTGAGTTCATGATTGAACTATAATCTAGGCATTATCGTAATCTAACAACTCTAAAAATATTTCTATGGTAAGAAAACTTAGACTCGGGATGTGGTTTCGTGAAGATTCCAGCCACTTTAGGCTGTTGAATGTCATATGCTATGTCCGAGCAGCCGACTGTCCAGATGTCACTTGACTCTTCCAAGCTGCTTTCATGTTTTACCTGCATTCAAAGACAATAACAAATCTGGTACCCATTTTTCTTTGGGTCCATAGTTTATTAGTCCATTGAGAATCCATACTTTGATTATTTTTATGGATTTCCCATGATGCGTTATGATCGGTGCATCTAATTTAGAATTAGCAGACGTCTTTCTGTTAATAGTTGATCCCTTAACCTTGGAGGATGGTTTTGATTTAAAAAATCATTGACTTCTTGTCAGATTTTAGTTTGCCAGACTTGTTGGCTGCTTCTAACTTAATTTTCAGCCAGCTAATAGTCGGCGAACATAAGTAATCTCATCCTTTAAGGTTATCTCATCACAGCTTGGATCAGTTCCATTCTTAGTTAAACTCCATTTGACAAAGCTTATAGCCTTAAACTTGTCTGTTGTTGAGTTTATCTTTTTACAAGATTTTTCTGAGTCATTGCCATTAAATCCTAAACCGGATTTACATCCGGCAGGCCTCAGCATACTTATCTACTGTCTGATTGCCTCTCCAGACTTCGTCTAGGAACTGACCACATATGTCAAACATTGGTTTTTAGAAAACAGAGTTTGAACCTTTTCCTTGAGCTTCTTATTCTCAATGATAGCTCAGCTATTTTGTTTTCAAAAACATCAGAATCATTGTTTTGATATGAAGAAGAGTTCTTATCTTTCTTTTTCTCATCTCACTTCGGTTTGCTGCTTTCCGTCTTAAAGTGTCTCTTCTTCATGAATTTGCAGATTTTCTTCATGAAAAGAGCCATGGCATCGCTACTAATTTTCTTAGCAGCAGCCTTCACAACAGTGGCAGTAGATGGCTCATCAGCGGTCACCAATGCCTTTGTTATGATGGTGGATGTGGGGTGCTCCTCTTCATTCCTAAAGTTTATTTCAAACTCTTATGTCTTCAAATCGGCTAACAAATCATAGAGCTCCATCTTGTTGAGGTCTTTAGATTCCCTCATCTCCATCGCCTTGATATCCCACTCTCTGGGCAGAGCACGCATGACCTTGATCGCAACCTCTCTGTTGCTGTAAGTCTTTCCTAGAGTGGATAGAGTCTCTAGGCAATCTAAAGACCTCAACAAGATGGAGCTCTATGATTTGTTAGCCGATTTGAAGACACGAGATGAATTAGTGGCTGCACTCAATAACATGGTCATTGAGTACAAGAAACTGTCAAACTGTTTTGATGAACTAAATTTGAAAAACAAATCTGACAGCTCTTCTTCATATCAAAACAATGATTCTGAAGTTTTTGAAAACAAAATGGCTAAGCTATCATTTGAGAATGAGAAGCTCAAGGAAAAGGTTCAAACTTTGTTTTCTGAAAACCAACGTTTGACATATGTGGTCAGTTCCTAGACGAAGTCTAGAGAGGCAGTCAGATAACAGATAAGTATGTTGAGGCCTGCCGGATACAAATTCGGTTTAGGATTTAATGGCAATGACTCAGACAAATCTTGTAAAAAGATAAACTCAACAACAGACAAGTTTAAGGCTATAAGCTTTTTCAAATGGAGTTTAACTAAGAATGGAACTGATCCAAGCTGTGATGAGATTACTTATATTCCTCCCACTATTAGTTGGCTGAAAATTAAGTTAGAAGCAGCCAACAAGTCTGGAAAACTAAAACCTGACAAGAAGTCAATGGTTTTTAAATCAAAATCATCTTTCAAGGTTAAGGGATCAGCTGCTAACAGAAAGACGTCTGCTAATTCTAAATTAGACGCACCGATCATAACGCAACATGGATAATCCATAAAAATAATCGAAGTATAGATTCTCAAGGGACTAATAAGCCATGGACCCAAAGAAAAATGGATACCAGATTGGTTATTGTCTTTGAATGAAAGTAAAACATGAAAGTAGCTTGGAAGAGTCAAGTGACATCTGGACAGTCGGCTGCTCGAACATAGCATATGACATTCAACAGCCTGAAGTGGCTGAAATCTTCATGAAGCCACATCCCGAGTCTATGTTTTCTTACCTTAGAAATATTTTTAGGATTGTTAGATTACGATAATGCCTAGATTATATTTAAATCATGAGCTCACCTTATTTGGATAATTTAGTTTAAATAATTAAAAAGGGAGAAATTATTGGGTTATGATTTTTAATGTTTAAACTGGTTTTGATAATTTAGTTTAAATAATCAAAAAGGGAGAAATTGTTGGGTTAAGATTTTTAATGTTTAAACTGATTTTAATAATTTAGCTTAAATAATCAAAAAGGGAGAAATTGTTGGGTTAAGATTTTTAATTGATTTAAAATAACTTAACAATTTTGATTTGATGATTGATGAAATGGTTTTTGATAGTAAATGGATAAAACTAAGTTCAATAATTGTTAGTCATATCAAATATATAAATATTTATTTAGATATCAACATAGTCTATGGTGTAGTGGTAAGTACATTTGTCTGTTATGCGGCTGACCTGGGTTCAGACGTGCGCAAGCAGACGTCTCAAAGTCAACGCACATGGTTAGATGGGGCGTCTAATGTGTAGTTAGACGTCGGAGTCTAAAGACTGTTAGATGGGGTGCGTCTAACTAGATGGACGGCTAAGATGATTAGATGAGGCGTCTGAGCAAATAAACTGCCAAGATGAGGCGTTTAATGTGTAGTTAGACGGGGGCGTCTAAGCAGATGGACGACTAAGATGATTAGATGAGCAGATGGACGTCTAAGCAGACGGAAGGCTAATATGGTCAAATGAGGCATTTAAGTAGATGAACAACCAAGATGAGGCGTCTAATGTGTAGTTAGACGGGGGCTTCTAAGCAGATGGACGGCTAAGATGATCAGATTAGGCGTCTAAGCAGATGAACAGACAAGATGTAATAGACTGTTGGATGGGGGTCTAATAGACTGTTATATGGGGGCATCTAATAGACTATCAGTCTGATAGATGTCTGAAGGCATATGAGTTTCCAGACAGCTAGTAGTAGAGTCCTCCAGGCAGTTGACAGTAGAGCTCAACAAATGAACAACTGCCACGTACACCATAATTCAAATTGTCTGTAATGCATTGTACTACCACGATCTTAAGAAACTTTTCCTGCTGTACTACCTAGTACCTCATGAATAATACATCCAACAGAAAGAGGACATATGTCCAAAAGAAGGATTTGACCGTTGTAGCTTTTCAAGAATAAATTGTTATCTAAAGACAACGGACAAATTGTTGGTTTAATATATAAGACAGAAGGTGAAGCTCTCTCTGAAAGATTGTATCACCAAATTTCTACAAGTTTGATTTCTTAAACCAACTTACTATCTCTCTAGATATTTTATTCTCAAGTGTATTTTGTAAATCACTACGTGAAGTTGAGAGATAAATTATTGTACTATTTGATAGTCATTAGTAGTGTGTTCTAAGTTGAACAAATGTTGTTTTGTTCAACAGAGAGTTAGATAGATCAGTGAGTTGTATTCGTCTCAAAGTATCCAATGATATCTTTCCGGTTGTTGGAAGAAGTGGTGACGTAGAAGAGTTTGCTCCGAACATCCATAAACAACTCCATGTGTTCTTTACTTTCTGTTATTCATTATTCATTGGTTCAAAGCTTCAAATTCGACGAACATTTCCGCAATTAAATCTGTTTCAAGAGTTTGAAGGATTTGCGAAGATTATAAACATATTTTAACTTCTAACAGAGTTAAAATCGAACTGAAGTGTATAAGTTGTTATCAATAGTCAGACCCTCGTCTCTATTGATTACACCGATCTTTTCAAAATATAAAAATTTCAATTTTAAACTAAAAGATTGAATTAGAGGGTAATTGGAAGTTTATCAAGGATTGGAGAACACTCCTTAGACCTCATGGATACTTTTAGAATGCCGGATCCGAGCTTTAAGGGTTAAAGCAAAAACACCAAAAACCTAGAAGCTTGGAGCTTCAATGGAGGATTTCTGTGATTTTTTTATTGTGGCTAGAGATGTTATCTCTTGCCTTCATATTCATCAAGAGAGGCTATTTATAGTCTTCCAAAGCCGGTTCAGGAAACAAGTTGATCGAATTTAGTCAAAAGTCATCAATGGTGTTTTGGTTGTTCTTGATCCAACTTACCAAATCTGGCCATGATGAGGCCTATGATTAGAGGTGAAATGATTATTTCAACTTTGAAATTAGCTGATATGGTGTTCCGCTCGTGGTTGGGCGTTCTATCGCGTTTCAGCTAATGACGTTGGAGCGCTCGTTAGCTGATCATTTACTTTGCGGATGCACCCTCGCTTTGTTTCAGCGAGAGACGTAGGAAATTCCTGGGCGTTGGATGAGAATCCATCATCTATCCGATGGCCTTGGTTCCTGCTCCCGAGTTTTGGCTACACTCGATTACAAATTTTTTATTTTATTTTAACCTTTATGTTAATTTGAAATTGTTTATTCTTTCACCCTTTTGGTTTTTTTAAATCTGTTAAAATATACAAAATATTTAAAATAAATTTGACATTTATTTTATCAATTTATTTTATTTTTGTATAATAATGGGTTTAATAAATAATTTATTTGGGATAAAATGGATATAACATTTATTCTAAAAATTTATTTTAATCCTTTTAATTTTTCTAAAATTAATTTGAGATAAAATGGGTACAATATTTATCCCAAATTATTATTTTTTTATTGCCCATTGCTTTAATTATTTTGGATTTAATTATTACCATAATTAATCCCATTTAATTATTTAATCATGCTTTTGAACTTGATTTTAATTATTATTTTGATTTTATTTAATCAAAATAATTTATAAATTGGGTAAATGAGATTTTAGTGCTTACCGATAATGTCACATTTCTATCGTAAAAATATAATTTTTTTATTTGAAGTGGGTTGAACCCACCTAAACCCTAATACAGGACCATAATTGTATATAAATATATTTGGTCAGCTCAATAAGTTAGTAGTCAAATATGATATTTTTACATGTTTCCAACCCTAAAATAATATTTCCATTCACTTATTCTGATTATGTCGCCGTTACGACAACTGGGTTGATATTCGAAGAGATTTTCAGTCTCCAAATCTTAATCCATCATTTCACTTCTAGACATTGTCTCCTTCTTAGACACGATAAATTTATTGCTCTTCTCAACACTTCTCTTAATTCTTACCATCATGGTCATCAAAGTTGAAGATAAATGAGAGAGAATGAGAACGATTGTTAGATAAATTAGACTGGTTAAAATAAGAACTTAACAAAAACAAATTTGCTGTGCAGGAACGGTCAAGAACCTTGACCGGTCAAGAATCTAACCGGTCAAGTAGTCAAGACCGGTTAGAAGAAGAAGCAAATGATGTATCCAAAATCGGAAGTCATCCGGTTAACCTGAAGCTATGAACAACCGGTAGACATCCTAAATCGAAATGCATCCAACCGGAAAACCGATGAAGAAACTACTTAGAGAAAGAAGCCAAGAATATCAAACAAAGTACATCTTACAAATCGGTGCAAACAGACACTTTGAGTATCTGCGGAAGATGATACCAAAGGAACAGACTGTAACATTTCCATATCCATACAAGTCTGATGATACTCTGAAGGCTGCAGAAGATTGCCTGAAGAGACAGTTACCATTTTGGTACAAGTCAAAGGTGCAGCTCTCCAAATGCAGGTAACCGGCCAACCGGCAGTTTCCATATTAAGTAAAGACAAATCAGAGCCGGTCTGCTCCATGTCTTGGAAGCTTAAACCGCCAGTACTTCAACACTGAACCTCTTCTCAACCAATCAGATTCAAGGATTACCCTGAAGGTATCCGTTGAAGAAATGTGACCGTTGGCACATTTAACCTATAAAAGAAGGAGTTGAAGAGGAGTAAATGAAGACACAACAGTTACAAGAGACAACAATTAAGAGTTCCAACAACCCAAGTTACAAGTTGTGTTTATCTCTCTAAGATTAAAAAGCTTAAGTGTGCATTTGAAGTGTGATTATAATTTCTGTGAGAATTGTAAGAGTGATAATCGAGCAGTAAATAAGACTCGATCGTGTATTGTGTATTCCTTAGTGAATATCCTTCTCACGGTTTCGAGAAGAAGGGGTGACGTAGGAGTTTTATCTCCGAACATACATAAAAACTTGTCTTGTTCTTTACTTTCTACCGGCTCTACTCTCTAACCGAACAATACCGCTCTAACCGATTTACTAAACCTCAATCCGACCTCCTAATCTCCAAACTGACTTTATCCAAAACCTATCTCTATTTATCCTGTGTGTTGCTTCAACCTGAAACAAACCACTTCCGCACTTGAACCCGGTTCAAGGGTTTGTGACAGTTTTTGTAGTATTGAAACCCGGTGTTAATCTCTAACCGGATTAGCGCCAACCGTTGAGTGAAAGTACTAATCGGCCAGACCCCGGTTCGCTAGCCCCGACCTAGATCCTAATAATTGGTATCAGAGCAGTTAGTTTCAATACTCAAGCAACCTGAAGCAAGCAAGCATGCCTTTCGAGAAGCCTCCGATGCTAGAAGGTGATGATTTCGCCAACTGGAAGATATGCATGCACTTGCATCTAATCACTATGGATGATGAGATGCCGCTCATCCTGTCTGAAGGACCGATAACGATTGATAAAGATAGAAAGGATTGGACAGCTGAGGATAGGAGGAAAAGCAATCTGGATAACCACGCTAGAAGCCATATCTTCAAAGGTTTTGACAGAAACACCTTCTATAAGGTCAGAGATTGCAAAACCTCAAAGGAAGTATGGGAAACAGTGATTCAACTTCATGAGGGAAATGAAAGAAATAGGGAAAACAAGATAATGGTGGCTAACCAGAAGTTTGAAAACATCAAGATGAAGCTTGGAGAAACCATGAGGGAGTACAATGACCGGTTTACAAATTTGATAAACGAGTTATCAACTCTTGGAAAGAATTATGATAACAAGGAAATTATCATCAAAGTTTTAAGATCTCTTCCAAGTGCATGAGACATAAAGACGATGGTGATGAGAGAATCAAACTGTCTAAACAAGATGAAACTACACGATGTATTCGAAGTCTGAAGGCATATGAGTTTGAAATGAGATCCAGGATCGAAGATGAAGCATCAGCCTCAACCACTACTAAGGCATTAGTCACATCTATAGAACCTGTACCTGCTGCACCGATCAAAACCGCTGAACAATTCACTGAGGATGCAATGGAAATGTTTGCACAAAAGTTTGACAGATTCATGAAGAAAAGGCAACCGACAAACAACAACTATAACTACGGTGATAAATCTAATGTTAGATGTTATAATTGCAATTTTTTGGGACATTTCAGGTGAGAATGCAGAAAACCAAGACGGGATGACCGGAAACTGGATGATTAGAACCAAAGAAACAACTATTCACAAACCGGTGAAGGGAAGGAAATTCAGAAAGCACTGATAGTCGTTGATGGAGGAAGTTTATGGGCTCACAGTGATAGTGATGATGAACTAACCTGTCTCATGGCAAACGAAGAACAAGTATTTGACTTTGATTTTTCTTGTGAAGAATTTACTAAAGATGATTTAGTTAATGCATTAAACGACATGGTAGTAGAGTATAAGAACCTATTAACCTTAGTACCAACCCGACTCAACTTTAGAACCGACCTATAGCACCACCCCGGTCCAATATTGAAACCGATAATATTCAACCTGATGAAATCTTAGAAATCGAGGCAGCACCTGAACTATCCTCTGAGACTGAACAACTCAAGGAGTTAGATCAAGAGCTGACCGAAGAGGAAGATGCACGAACCAGGTATCGAATAGCCGCATGGAAAAGATTCAGTGAAGCGGTGAACCAGTTGTCTAAATATCAAAGACATCCCAAACGCAAATTTGGCCTTGGATACAAAAACAACGGATCCGCCAACCGAAACCATTCCAACAAGATGAAACTTACAAACAGCAACCTTCCCTTTGTAAGATTTGTCCAGAGCTCTTCAAACGACGAAGAGGCACAAAGTGACTCAAAAACGGAAGAAGAATTAATATATGTAGGTCCAACTGACTCGGAAAAATGGCTTCATCCTGAGAGAAGGAAAGTCAACCGGTGAAAAGGTAAACAAACTGATCCACGACCACATAGAATAGACCAAAAGCCATTACAAAGTAAGGCACTCTTAGGACAACAGAAATATGCCAAACCAAGCACAGGAAAAAGAATTAGAACCATAACCGGGAAAGCTATCCGATTCATTAATGTCTGGATACCCAAGGGACTAATCAACCGTGGACCCAAGTAAATGTGGGTACCAAATAGTTGTAAATATGTGTATTTTGCAGGTTATGAAGACACGGCTATGAAATTCTGAGTGGTACCTGGAAAGCGGTTGCTCCAGACATATGACTGGAAACAACAACCTACTAACCGACATCAAAATAGAAATCGGTGCAATGATAGTCTTTGGTGACAACTCAAGAGGTAGAACTGTGGGCAAGGGTAAGATTGTCCATGGTAACTTAACAATTGACAATGTACTTCTTGTTGAAAATCTACATTTTAACCTGCTAAGTATCAGTCAGATGTGTGATGCTGGATATACTGTAGAATTTCATAGACATGCATGCTTAGTTAAAAACTCTCATGGTAGTACACTACTAACCGGAAATAGGTTAGGAAACATATACAAGGTAGACTGGAAAAATGAAGTAGAGCATCCTGTGTGCATGGTAGCTAAAACCGATCAAACCTGGCTATGGCATAAAAGGTTAAACCATCTAAACCTCAAAACCTTAAACTATATCCGCAGTAAAAAGTTAGTTTAAGGAATCCCTGATATAGTATTTAATAAGGATAAGTTGTGCTCATCATGTCAAATGGGAAAACAAACTAAATCAACCTTTAAGAGTAAATGACACATTCAGTCTAACCGATGTTTAGATCTTCTTCACATAGATTTATTCGGACCGATTAAGGTCACCAGCCTAGGTGGTATGCTTTACACTATGGTTGTTATTGATGATTATTCTAGATATACATGGGTCACATTTTTGGCATCTAAACGTGAAACCGCATTTAATTTAATTACACTACTTAAGCGTTTACAAAATGAAAAATCAACACGCATAAATAACATTAGGAGTGATAGAGGAACCGAATTTACAAATAGTACTCTAAATGCATTTCTTGATGAATCTGGCATTAAACACGAGTTGTCTAGTGCTAGAACTCCTCAACAGAACGGCCTGACTGAGAGAAGAAACCGAACTCTCAAGGAAGCCGCAAGGTCTATGATAGCCGATTCAGGTTTTGCTCAGAAATTTTGGGCTGAAGCTATCAACACTACATGTTATACACAAAACCGGTCTTTGAAAAACAAATTTCACAACAAAACATCGTACGAAGTGTACTTTGATAGAATTCCTAACATTTGGTATCTTAAGATTTTCGGTTGTAAATGTTATATTCACATTAATGGCAAAAACTACATATCTTCTTTTGATACAAAATCCGATATTGGGATAATGCTAGGATACTCAGCGATCAGTAAAGCATATAGAGTATATAATACTAGAAGTTTAATCGTGGAAGAATTTCTTCATGTTGTATTCGATGAATCGGTTGAAAGTAATACTGCATCATCCTTTGATCTACACAACAGATTGGAAAATAATAATATCCATTTTGATAGTGAAGATGAGGTTCCGGTTTACAGACGATTTTTCCATGACCAAATGGGTGTTGTTGAAACCCAGTCGGATCAAGCTGCCACACAGTAGGAAGCTGACACCTCAGTTCAAACTGAGGAAATCGGTCGGTCTGACACTATTGCTCAGCCTACCGATATGTCTAGCCTTGACCAAACAAACATTGATTTGGTAGACACTCATGAACCGAATCTCAAAAGGAACACAAATCATCCTCTTGAGCTTATTATAGGTGACCCTTCAAAACCCGTCCAAACTAGGCGACAAAAACTGGAGGAACACTTTAATTTCGCTTTCATATCCCAGATTGAGCCGAAAAGAGTGGATGAAGCATTGTCGGATCCGGATTGGATCTTGGCAATGCAAGAAGATTTAAACCAGTTTGAGAGTAATAAAGTCTGGTATCTAGTTTCTAGACCGAAAGATCAGCCTGTCATAGGAACAAGATGGGTATTCAGAAATAAACTCAATGAAGACGGTTTGGTTACGAGGAACAAAGCTAGATTAGTGGCACAAGGATACAAACAGGAAGAAGGCGTTGATTTTAAAGAATCATTTGCTCCTGTAGCTATAATTTAACCCATTAGAATTTTTCTAGCCTTTGCTGCTTTCAAAAATTTTAAAGTTTTCTAAATGGATGTTAAAAGTGTATTTTTAAATGGTGACCTACGTGAAGAAGTATATGTTGAACAACCACCCGATTTTAAAAATGCTGACCTGACTAATTATGTATATCGTCTAAATAAGGCTCTTTACGGTTTAAAACAAGCTCCTAGAGCTTTGTATGATACACTAACCGCATTTCTGTTACATCATGATTTCAACATAGGTTCAGTGGATAAAACCTTATTTAAATTTGAGAAAAAGGAACACATTCTACTTGTTCAAATATATGTAGATGATATTATTTTCGGATCAACCGATCCTAAGCTGTGTGATAAATTCTCAACCCTGATGACTAACAAATTTGAAATTAGTATGATGGGAGAATTAAGTTTCTTCTTAGGTCTTCAGGTTAAACAACTCGAAGGAGGAACTTTTATCAGTCAGCCCAAATACACAAAGGAACTTCTAAAGAAATTTGGAATGGACACATGTTCCTCTGCCGCCACTCCAATGAGCTCATTAATCAAGCTGAATAAAGATGATGACGGTCAGGGTGTAGACCTGACAGCCTATCGTGGAATCATCGGTTCACTTTTGTACCTGACAGCAAGTAGACCGGACATACTATTTGCGGTCAGAGTGTGTGGAAGTTTCCAGGCTAATCCCAAATAGTCTCACTATACAGCCGCTAAACGAATCCTGAAATATCTAAAGGGAACACCTGGAGTCGGTCTGTGGTATCCAAAGGACTCAAGTTTTAACCTCACAAGCTATTCTGATGCAGACTATGCAGGATGTAAAATTGATAGAAAAAGTACCAGCGAAATATGCCAATTCTTAGGTGATCGGCTTGTTTAATGGCACAGCAAGAAGCAAACGTTGGTTGCTACATCAACCGCAAAAGCTGAATATCTGGCAGCCGGAAGTTGTTGTTCACAACTTCTATGGATTCAACAGCAACTAAAGGACTTCGGTGTCATCGCCGAAGAGTCTCCTATTTTATGTGACAACACGAGTGCCAAAGCAATCACATACAATCCAGTTTTACATTCTAGAACCAAGCACATCGATATAAGGCATCATTTCATCCGGGAACATGTCATGTAGAAGCACATCCGATTGGAATATGTAGCAACTGATCAAAAAGTAGATGATATCTTCACAAAACCTCTGCAGGAAGCTAAGTTTTCTTTCTTCAGAAACATCCTCGGCTTAACCGATATAAATCAACTTATTTCTTGAAATTTTAACTTTTAAAAGAAAAAAAATCGGTTCAGACAGACAAAACCGGCAGTTCTTCCTAAAATGTCGGAAACTGAATTTACCATCGTATTTATTGAAGAACCGCATTGTCTATCAGTTACAGTAAACCGACCAGTTACTTAGTACCTACACTAATTAACTGCATCAGGACCAATGACTGAAAATCAACCGGTTTGAATATATTATATTTTGGAATATTTGGTTTCCCAACATAAATGGAACAATTGTCTGTGTTTGGACGTATCTATTCTAAAAAGATACATTTTCAAAACAAAGCAGTCATGCCTCAAAAGACGTGAAGATATGATATCTTTCATTGTCCAGGCCTATGACTCACACCCTTAGGTTGTAAACACTCCTAATTCATGCAAGATATTTTATCCTATGGTTAATAAACTAAATTACCTGATACCCTCTAGATAATACTGATCACCTATATCACCCTGCAACTAATATATAAGTTAGATGAATCTCAAACAAATATTCACACCCTCAACCTCTCATTTTACTAAGGCAAAAATGTCTCAGTATCAAAATATTTTTCAAGGTAATTTTGACTCAGCACAAGGCACACAACACTACGAAATCTTCAAAATGATCAAGTCCCTGGAAAGTACCGGTCTTGGGTCTTTCCTAGATGACAAACATATCATATTCCCTAAAATAGTGACCGAGTTCTTTCACAATGCCAGAGTTTTTCGTGGCACTCCATTCTTTGAAACTCTTATTCACTTAAGGGTAAGAGGAACGATTTTCGATTTTACCGAGCGAGACTTCATTCGGTGCTTTGATCTTCCCAAAGAAGGTCTTACAGACCTGTCTGTTTCGGCTGAACAGAAAGCCGAAATATCTTTGGAATTTTCCCGCTCCAACTCTCCGGTCGATGATCACGGTGCACGGTCATCATTGAGGGCCGAATATCAGATCCTCAATGATATCATCGGTAAGGCCATCCTGGGAAAGGATGTCACCAACACCTACTGTCCCACGATCTTCAATATCATGACCGCCATAACATCCGATACTCCGGTAAACTGCTTTAGGCTGCTTTTTGACATCCTAATCTAGATGATCAATACCCGACACACCGGTTTTATTCCTTAAATAAGCTTTCTCCTCAACGAACTCGGGGTTCCACTCTGTTCAGGCGAAGGGTTGAACCAATCTCAGGTATTAACCAAGGATTCCGCGGATTCCTTCTATGAGAGGTTTGAGAAAGCTTGGAAGAAGAAGAACATAAACATCACCTCTTCCGGTCATTAAAGAATCACTCCTTCGGACAACCGTTCATTTTGCTTCACGCACCGGTTGTATTTTTATCTATTCTAATCGGCTATGCTTTCTTTTCGGTCTAATGTAATCCGCCTCGTTTTAATGAAAATCTAGTACTTTTGAATTCTAACTGCATGGGAAATTACACAAACCTAGTTAGTTCCCAACTAGATTCTCAACCTTGGTCTCCGTAACCGGTCAAAATCACCATTTCCCGAGGCGTTTTGAAAACATAAATATTCCCCAACATTAATGAGACAAAAAGGAATCTTAACATTAAATGCTCTTACGTTCCCCCTCAATTCAAATCTATTTAAGAAACCTCTTCCCATTTCATTTCAATACACTTCAAAACAACATATCTTAACTCTCTACCTCTCTAAGCAAAACTTGAAAATGTCTCATCCCACCCTAAAAAATTATCTGTGCATCGATTTTGATTCAGTACTCTCCATGGAAGACGTTGAAACAATGGAATTAATCTTTCAATCTCTAGTCGACACCGGACTTCGCGATTTCCTAGAAGAATCCGGACCTCTCTTCATTCCAGAGGTACTGAAATTTTTCTCCAATGCACATATGTTTAACGGTGCCATTGTCTCCACTGTCAAAACCAGTGTCATCGTTCTCCCAGAAAACCGACTCGCCGGGATGTTCAACCTCCCAACCGAGGGGTTTTCGGACTTTCCTCCATGGGTGGGCAGTTCAGTTATTGATTACACTAAACTGTTCTCCGGCTCCGACACACCTGTTGAAAACCACGGCCTTAAAGCCAATATTGCTTCCCACATTCAACTCCTGCATGAGTTCGTTAACCGGTCAATCATCTGCCAGTCTCCAAATCAAAACTACTTTAGAAGAGCTTTCGACATGATGACCTATATCGTCAGTTCAACTCCCATAAATTGGGCATCGGTCATTTTTAACAATCTGAAAACTATGGTCGAAACAAAGAAACAGTTCGATTATGCTCCTCACTTGAGCCGGGTCATTCGGACCTTCGTTCCAAATCTTGGACCGGGCACACCGATGAACCTCTCAAATGTCCTCAACGAGGAAGTGGTGGAAGACAAATTCTCTAGAATGATTTAGGTTCTAAGTCAGTTAATTTTCTTTTAATTTTAACCCTGTATCTGTATTTCAAAGATCTTCATATCGGTTCTCTCATTATCATGTGTTTCCTCTTTAATCGAATATAAATTTAAATTCTAAGGTTCAAAAACCGGTTAAATCGCTTACCGCTTTAATTAATTCCCGCCAAAAGGACTCCCGCCAAAAGATTGCCGCCAACTCGTTTTGGAGGGAAACTTGACGCCTTTTCATGATGTGACGGCTCGCGTCGGTTCGCATTCCAGGCCGCTGCCTATAAATATCTTCATTTGTCTCATTTTTACTATCTTCCGTGAATCTGCTTTCTCTCTCTAGCAATCATCTAATCTTCCAAGCTTTCAATCTCTCTATCTCCAATCTTTTTAATCGAAATGGGTCGTGATTCCGCACTCTTCAACCACATCTTCCAAGTCGACTTCGAAGAAATTAGAACCAACGGTTCGACGAAGGCTAAACAGGTCCTTGAACTCATATCTGCCTCGGCTTTGGAACACTTTCTAAATGGACCGTTCGTCATGTATCAAGACGCGGTCACGGAGTTCTTCCAAACCGCTGCACTCAATGAAGAAACTATATCCGCAACGGTCGGTGGAAAACCGTTTACGGTTACAAAGGAATCGGTTGCTGCAGCACTCCGCCTACCGACAGAACGGAGTGATTTCACCGTGGACACAAACGAGGACGAACTTTTTGTGGTTCGCTGTGCTGTATCGGACATTATTGAACCGATAGTGGTGTACGGTAAGAAAACAGATCTAAAACCGGAATACATGCCACTCTGTGAAATCCTCTCCAAATCGGTCCAAGGAAGAGGAGGCAACTACGATAGCCTAACCGGTTCGAAGATCGAGATGCTAGACGGTATAGTTAGAGGCATTAAAATCAATTGGACCAAAGTTATTTTCTCCAGCCTATGCGAGATGGTGGATCCGACTTTAAAACGGTCTTGGGGATACGCCGTTCCACTCGACAAGCTGATGCGCCACTCAAACATTGAAACCGACCCGGGTGTTTTTATATCTTCCAGCAAGATAATAAGATCTACCCACTTTCTGAAAACAGCGGTCAAACCGGGCAGAGCAAAGGCCTCAAACGCTAAACAATCATCCTCTCATCCCAGGAAATCTCAGCCTAGGAAGAAGAAGGCTCCGGCGGCAGAACAATCCGGAAGCAGGGCGGTTCCCCACACATCCGGATCGACTAATATCCAAGTCGTCAATCCTAATCCGGAGGACTTCGCGTCTAGCTCTAGCCGCACCAACTCCAATAACACCGAGGAGAATCGATTAGACAAAGGAAAGGGGAAGGTCGTCGATGAAAATCCGGCCACAAATATTGACAATGAATCCGGTCCAGCCAGAAAACCGGAGGTATTTAGATCTGTAGACGACGATGTTCAACAATTGGGAGAGGGACTTGTCTCCCAAATAATAGAACAACTCTTCGAACAGGCTAATGTTGACTATCAATTGTCTTTGGAATGGTAGGAAGTTGATTAGCCGACATGTTACTAGAGCATCCCGCTCATCAGAGATGGGTAAAACTGGTGGAAATGGAAAGGTCGGTGTTCGACCTTACGAAGACAAAGAGCGTAGTCACCGCTCTTAGAAGAGGAAGGATAGTTGAAGTACACGCCCGGTTGAAAGAACTCACCGGTCACATCCTTCACCTTCAGGAACAGAATGTCCCTAAAGAGGAGAAAAACCAGCTTGATGTAATTGTGCCAGACATTTTAAAAGCTAAGGAACGAGAGCTAACCGGTGAGATGACCTAGTTGGAATCGGAAGCCTGTCATCAAGAAGCCTCGCACTTTTCGAGATCGCATCATGAAGATGATGACGACTCAAAATCTAATGGCGGTCCCAATCTAGATGAAACCGAGAATGCTCCTCCTCCACCGGAATCCACGGTCAACCGAATTGAAACCAAAATAGATATTCTGCTCACCGATCAGCCCGAGTCTCTACAAGCCGATAAAATTCTTGTGCCTGCACTAACCGAGGACAACGTCAAGGATTTAATATAGGAATTTTGTCAAGATGCCATCATCCCGTGGCAAACTAAAATGAAAGATAGGGTGAAGAAATTCAAACGGTTGATTAAGTCCACCGGTGAAAAGCTGAACTCTACGATCCAACGACTTACACTCGTTGAAGATAACTACGGCCTAACCGACCTACTGATCAGCTCCACGACCCATAGAACTACAACTCTAGAGGACGATCTTGCTCAAACCGACCATCAGCTCGGTTTAATGGATCAAAGGCTAATGACTCTTGAAGAGGGTCACAACCATACCGCCCAACAACTTACGTCAACGGATCAAAGGTTGGCAATTTTTGAAGAGAGTCTGCTTCAATCCGGCATCCAGGCCGGTTCAATGGCTCAAAGAATGGCAGAGCTTGAAGAAAAGCATGCCCAGACCGAAGCCGCGCTACAAGCGGTCTCTGAACAGCTTGCGGAATTGATCGCGACCAAGCTAGCGGCCGACGAGGTGCTTGAGAAAGAAAATGAGATCGCGACTCAAAAGATCCAAGAGGCTAAACACGAGAATATGTGGATTATGAAGGAAAGGGAACAGGCGGATGCGGCCCTGGCCAAACATGTTCAGGTGGTAGAAGATGCCGCACCGGAACAAGCGGAACAAGAGAATGAGGACGCAGCTCGGCTAATCGAACAACACTTGATAGTAGAAGATATCGCCGAAAGAAACAAATCCTCGAATCCGGCTGCTACCTCAACCGTTCCGGCCACCAGAAAGAGGAAGGCCACCAAGAAGTCAGCGGCTAAACGGACTCAACAGTTGTTGGCTGACATTGCTGAACCGACCAATGCTCCTCCCTTCAACCCGGTTCCACCAGAAGTTGAAGAGGTTGAGGAAGAGGATATACCACTAAACAAAAGAGCGCGGGGTATCGATGTGGTACCACTTAGATCGTTTCCTTCAACAACATAGGATTCACCATTTACCGGCACCTCGGGCGGTCAAGCATCTTCCTCCGGACTTGGTACCGATCCTTGCAATCTGGGAAAGGGAGTGATGGTTGAATACCTCTTGAGATATATGCCTAAGAACAACAAGAAGAGGGAATAAACTTTCAATTATATGTTGTTCTTGTTTATGTCAACTCTATTTCCTACTTTTATATATATATAGTATTTTTGGAAACCGGCCTATAATTTACTTGTTACATGGTTTTGAATATTTTAAATAAAATAATCAAAAAGGGAGAAATTGATAAGATAAAATTTTCTTCTAAAGACAAAATTTTTCTCAATTTTTTCCAAAATTTTTCTAAATTTTTTCCAAAAATCCGGCCAAACAAAATTTTAAAACAACCGGCCTACAATTTACTTCTTACATGATTTTGAATATTTTAAATAAAATAATCAAAAGGGGAGAAATTGTTAGATAAATTAGACCGGTTAAAATAAGAACTTAACAATAACAAATTTCCTGTGTATGAACGGTCAAGAACCTTGAACGGTCAAGAATCTGACCAGTCAAGAATCTAACCGGTCAAGTAGTCAAGATCGGTTAGAAGAAGAAGCAAAGGATGTATCCAAAACCGGAAGTCATTCGGTTAACCTGAAGCTATGAATAACCGGTAGACATCCTAAACCAAAATGCATCCAACCGGAAAACCGATGAATAAACTACTTAGAGAAAGAAGTCAAGAATATCAAACTAAGTACAGCTTACATATCGGTGCAAACAAACACTTTGAGTATCTGCGGTAGATGATACCAAAGGAACAAACTGTAACATTGACATATCCATACAAGTCTGATGATACTCTGAAGGCTACAGAAGATTGCCTGAAGAGATAGTTACCATTTTGGTACAAGCAAAGGTGCAGCTCTCCAGATGCAAGTAACCAGCCAACCGGCAGTTGCCATATTAAGTAAAAGACAAATCAGAGCCAGTCTGCTCCATGTCTTGGAAGCTTAAACCGCCAGTACTGCAACACTGAACCTCTGCTCAACCAATCAGATTCAAGGATTACCCTGAAGGTATCCGTTGAAGAAATGTGACCATTGGCATATTTCACCTATAAAAGAAGGAGCTGAAGATGAGTAAATGCAGACACAGTTACAAGAGACAACAATTAAGAGTTCCAACAACCCAAGTTACAAGTTGTGTTTATCTCTCTAAGATTAAAAAGCTTAAGTGTGCATTTGAAGTGTGATTACAATTTCTGTGAGAATTGTAAGAGTGATTATCGAGCAGTAAATAAGACTCGTTCGTGTATTGTGTATTCCTTAGTAAATATCCTTCTCGCGGTTTTGAGAAGAAGGGGTGACGTAGGAGTTTTATCTCCGAACATCCATAAAAACTTGTCTTGTTCTTTACTTTCTGCCGGCTCTACTCTCTAACCGACTCATACCGCTCTAACCGATTTACATCACTTTAACCGATTTACTAAACCTCAAACCGACCTCCTAATCTCCAAACCGACTTTATCCAAAACCTATCTCTATTCATCCTGTGTGTGTTGCTTTAACCTGAAACAAACCACTTCCGCACTTGAACTCGGTTCAAGGGTTTGTGACAATTTGTGTAGTATTGAAACCCGGTGTTAATCTCTAACCGGATTAGCGCCAACCATTGAGTGAAAGTACTAACCGGCCAGACCCCGGTTCGCCAGCCCCGACCTAGATCCTAACAACGATTGAGAAGGCAAATCATTGTAACGAAGGTGTTCGTCTAGTAGTTTATCTATTACTGGAACGCAACATCGCGCTCGGCTTAAAAATTTAGGCGTCGAACACCAAGATCCTCTCGGAGTTGGACGATGATAAAATTACTAGTTACTCACCCATGGTCACCATTAGTTTCAAAACTCTTTTATTCTCTCTTTTAGCCTAACGTAAATAAGAGGTGGATATTCATATTATTCTTGAGTGGTGATAGGTTCAAACCCGTTAGGCGATAAGTTTTGCGCCTTGTAAAATGATTAAGTGTATTTGCGGGCAATATGCTTAACCCTTTGTGGCCTTTTTTTAGTTTTAAATGCCACACCATTTATTGTAACCCTCTTTCCTCTTTTGACTTGCAAGATTTTAAGGTTGTATTTTAGTGGTGGGTTGAAAAAACAATTTGAACAACGACATGGGGTTGAATCTCCACTATCCAAACAAACTATTGTGTCTTTGGGCCTAGATGCATTGTACGACACTAAGTTGATCGCCGATGATATATTTACTCATGGTTGAGGTTGTTTTATATTGAGAAAACTGAGTCAAAATGACATATAATGGCAAACGAGATACACATAATTTATCGATTTTAGGGCTGCAAATGAGTTGATCCGTTCGCGAGCCGCCAGGTCAAAACTTAACTTGAGCTTGATTTTAACCGATATAAATCTGAACTTAAGTCGGCTCATTTAATACTCTTATTAGTCGAGCTCATACAATTATGGCTCAATGGTTTGTCGAATTGTTTCGATCCATACAATATATAATATATTATTTTTTATTTATTTTTAATAATTTTAATGTCAAACATAGAAACCTAAACTTTAAAAAATCATTCCATAACCATAATGCCATAATAATAATGATATCACATGGAAAATCAATCACATTCTATCCAAGCATCATCACACACATCTGATGCATCATCAAAACTAATTCCAAAACTTTTATGTCCTTCGCAACCATCTTTGTCTATAACCACTTTTTTAAAATCATACTCCATGAGTCTATCTCTTTCAATCATCACACTTATCTTACTCTCATCGCCGCCTTCAGCTTCATCTCTTCCGTGCTATCAATCAGAAAAGAGCCACACACGTCCACGTGATTTGTAGAACCTTAGTTCCCACTTCCTCATACAATTTAAACACATGGTATGACCAAATTGGTAAGGTACATTTATGTATCTAAAACAATAGATCTCGTTGTTGATGAGGACTAAAGAGTTATGAGTCGTGCACCTCTAACATGAGAGAAAGATCTATGTTATAAGATTCTCTATGTTTCCTTTCATATGAAGGGTAAAATGGTCAAATTTAAAAAATTAAAAATATTTGACCATTTTGCCTTTTCCTAGGGAAATAGAGGGAATCAGGGGATCCGTCTTTTAACAGTAAGGCCTTGAGACAATGGTCAAACATTATTATAAGAGGTGATGTTTAATTTTATTTTATTTCAGATATGATGTTTCATTTTTTTATGGTCCAAGATGTAAATGTATGTTATTTTGAGTTTGTATTTATTTGAAGAACTTATGATTACTCATATTATAACTTGTAATGTACATAGTTTTTGGACAGATATTACTATTTGGTTTTATATTTTGTGATTAAATGAAACAATGACAACGGTTTTACTTTTCCAAAAATAAAAATATAAAAAGATTTGAAATGTAAATAATTTACTTTAAATAAATCCACACTAAATATCTAATAACTTTTTTACCAAAAACTTTTCTCTATCATATTACCATAATTGTCCTAATTAAATATGATATTATACCAATTTCAATCTCATATTAAAAATTAATTTTACCATACAATATAAGAAAAATATCAATTTAATAAATATAATTAATGATTAATTTTGTTTTTGGTAAGTAAGATCATATTATAAATTTTTATATGTTTTAAAACCCTATATAATGGAGCATATCAAGAATAGTAATAGATGTAGAAAATAGAAATAGAGCAATGGTGTCAAAACCAAGCAGAGGTCGTCAAAGGATTCCTCTTTACAAGATCGAGGATAATGGTAGGCGTTCTGTAACTTTTTCAAAACGTAAATTTGGAATTTTAAAGAAATCAAGTGAGCTTTCTACTTTATGTGGATCGAACATGGCACTAATCTTGTTTAGTGAAAGCGGAAGAGCATACTCTTTTGGTAATCCTAATACAAATGTGATATTTGATCGATTTATGGGTGTTGTTCCCGAAAGGGTGTTTGATTCAACATTCCATGAACTCCTCGAGGCTCAAAAGGCTTCGCATGTTCGATATATGGAAGCTCAAATAATGGAGGCTGAAAAGACACTCGCTCAAGAGAAACATGTGGGAAAAACATTGTCACTAGAGATGACCGAACATGCTAAGGGGAAGTGGTGGGAGCAACCAATTGAAGAGATGAACTTATTGCAGTTAAAATGGAGGAAACGTGAGATGGAGGAACTAAAGATGGTCTTTGAACAAGAGAAGGAGTTGAAGATGGCGACAGAAAATCAAAATCCTTTGTTTTTGTTGGCGATGACTAGCCAAAACCCAATTTATTTTTAAATTTTCATGTACCCTTTTCTTGAATTTGTTTTTATCGATATGCTCTAGGAATTTCATTACAACATGTTTTTCTAGATTGCATTTCTATCTTTGAATTTTGGTGGCCCATGCCTTATATTATAATAGTAGTTTGAATGGTTTGTTTTATTTATATTTAATTAAACGTTTTAATAATATATCTAGTTATTATTAGATGTTCTCACTCACTTTTTTAATAGTATATATTATTTTGTATAACCAACACAACTTTTTAAGAAGAAAAACTAAATTAATTAAATGATTGTTATAATATATATATATATATATATATATATATATATATATATATATATATATATATATATATATATATATATATATATATATATATATATATATATAGGGACAATAAACCTTCTTGAATTCTATAATGAGAAATTATTTAGAGTAATTAATTATTATTAATGTATAAGCCACAAAAATCACTTGGGGTTGTTTGTTTGGGAATTCATGTTTTTGGGTTGTTTGTTTCGGAAATTCATGTACCCCTCAATGGAAGGACAATATTTGTTTTTTTTTAAATGATTTGTTTTGTGCCGGTATGTGAGGGAACGTGAATTCCGTAACAAAGGATTATATTCCCTCAAAAATATCATACACAATTTTTAATTAAATAATGAAAATAATAATAACTAAAAAACATGGATGTATTTATGCACCTTGTTGCGTTTAAACAAAGTCTCATATAGCCCAATCTGAATAGAAGCCTATTTTATTCGGAAGAATTTTGAACTAAGAAATCTCTTTACCTTTGGTTGTGAAAATCTGAGGAGAAAATATTCATTTAAGGATCCAATAATTAAAGTTCAATTTACTTGAAAGAATAAATAATTAAAATAATAGGTAGCTGAAAAGAATAGAACAAAGTGTGATTTAAAAATGTTTTTACACTAAATAATAAATAACTAATTTAACTAGTTAATTATTTATTACAAAATATTATTTAAATATAAAAACAAATAAACACAATTTAAAATATATTAAAAAAACATCAAAAAACCTTTACAAACATCGTCTTTAATTTAAAAAATAATTTATTTCGGTCGATAATTTTTAAAGAAGTTGTCATTGTTTTTCAAAACAAGTGATTAAAGAAGAACATTAATTGTCAAGCTTATATCGAAATCGAGTTGGAGTTTTCTTCTAATGATTCGAGAAAGGCTTGAGGGAAGATTTCAGATAAGGATTTAAAAATAAGACGAATGATGTTTAAAACTATTTCTATAGAGGAGAGAGTAAAACTTTTAAGGAGATCAAACGAGTTTGGTTAGATTGAAGTTTATAATGTCGGCCTTTAGTTAGAAATAATTTGGAGATAGCTCGTGAATTAATTACACAAATATTGAGCGTGTAATTCCTCGTTTGAATCAGATGCATATATAAGCAAATTGATTATAACTTGACGACTTTTGGTTTTGAAGGTAATAAGGAAAAATTACACATTAAATGGAGACTCACATTAATTTTAAAATGAATTAAGTTTTGAAGTGTGAGACACATGGAATGAAAAATGAAAAATGATGGACTTGCTAGTTATGATTAATTATAAGATATGAGTTGATGTGGCTTGATATCTGATGTGACGAATTAAAAAATGATGTCGAGAGCAAATAATTTGGTAGGATTTAGCTAATTAAAATATTTTATTATATTTTAAATAGTCATTAATTTGATATTAATAATGATTTTGTTATTATTTAAGTTTGTAACTCCAGAACATCCAATTTCCTCCAGGTGTTGGAGTTCCTTTCTTTCGTCTCAGTAGTGAGCGCTGCTAGATCTGATTCAACTGAATATGGCTCTGAGTGGAGTCCTCCAAGGATAAGCGCCGTTCAATTGTCAGCAGCGATCACAGCTTGTGCTCGGATTGAGATGTATCCACACATTTGCTCAACCAAGTAGATTCCACATATTAAATGATTTATATTAATAAAAATTATATGAACTTACGTGTTGTAGAATTTAACATCGTTAATATTTTTATTTCGTTTAGATAAATATGACACAATTTACAAAGTGGATAAAAATGACTATTATATCTAGACAAATTTGAGTAATTAACACCTCATTAATAAATATAGTATTCTTACTTTACATATATATATATATATATATTAGGCTGGTTATATATATATATATATATTTAATTTAAAATATATATAAAAAAAATGAAAAAATTAATAAAAAATATTTTTTTTAATTATTTTTCTCTAACTCTATTTTAAAATTTATTATAAAATTAAAAAAATATGATTATCAATAATAATAATTAATCAAATATAATATATAATTGTTAGTTGTATTGTATTGTATTTAATTAAAAACTATAATAATTATTTGAACCCTATGAAAATGAGATTGATATATTTATTTTTGTATTGTATTTAATTAAAAATTATAATAATCATTTCAACCAGATGAAAATGAGTTTGATATATTCATTTTGTATTGTATTTAATTAAAAACTATAATATTAATCATTTTTTTTTTTGTTATCATTCACCTCGAACTATTATAAGACATATTTTTAAGGAATAAATAGACATGTATACTTATATTATCTCTCATTTTAACGTACTGTAAAAAAAATATATAAACTATTAAAAATTATACACGGTTATACTGTATTAACTATATATATATATATATATATATAGTTATAGTTATATATATAAATATATATAACTATATATATATATATATATATATAGTTATATATATATATATATATATATATATATATATATAAATATATATATATATATATATATATTTTTAAATCAAAAAAGTTGAATAAATAATAAATTTATTTTAAAAATGTATAATTTTACATTTATTAATTTATCAATTATTTTAAAATTATATAAATTATGCACAAATATATATATAAATATATATATATAATTTTAAATTATTTATATATTTGAGTAATAAAAAATAGTTGAAAAGTAAATTAATAAAATAATAATTACAAATAACTAATAAAATAAATTTAATATTTAATGTAACAATTTTTTGATTTTATTTAAATAAGAAATAAGTTATAATAAGTTATTAAAATATTATATAATATTAAATTAAATGATATTAAAATTTTAAATTGATTTAAATTTAAATATTGATAAAATATATAATTACATATATTTTTAATTATTAGATAAAAAATTAATATTAATATATATATATATATTATAAATCTATTTTAATAAAATATAATAGTGAGGAGATAGGAAAAAATAAATTAATATCGTGAAAAATTATAAATAATTATAGGTTGAATGAACCAATTTCTTTTTTTTAAAAGCTAGACAAAACTTTTAATAGTTCATGAGTACTTGTAGACTTAATATGCTAATTACATAGATAAAATTAACCTGAAGTAACATGAAGTAATTGTTTAACTTTGTAATACATCCAAATAAAATGCAAAATATGGAAAAGAATAAAAATTTAAAAAGGGAAAAAATGTAAGAAAGTAGTTGTATTAACTCAATTAAAAAGGGAAAATAATACATGTAGTTGTATTAACTCAGTTAAAAATTATAATAATCATATGAACTAAATGAAAATAAGTTTGATTAATTTTTTTTTATTATCATATACTTTATTTGAAATTGGACCATTCCAAGATAGATTCTTAATTATGATTCAAGATATACAACTAAAACATATAATGCTGTAAGCAGATCAGATCTTCTGCTACCGAATAGCGTGTTCCCCTATTGCGGACCAATCAAAACTCAGCATTATTATTATATTAATAAATTAAAACTAGGTTGAAAGGAAGAAAGAGAACACGGAACCCGTATTTTATTCCGGGTTCAGTAGAAACGGAAATGAGTGAAGCTTCCTTCGCTTCACTCTGTTTTACATGACCATTGAAGAGATAGTCTACACTGTTTTACATAAAGTTGTCAATGTAAAACTGATTGATATATATTCACTGTTGAGTGAAGCGAATTTCAATTGACTCTTATTTATATATTATGTTTATAAATTTATTTATGATGTATTTAAATGATTAAATAATAATTTATATAATTTTATTTCTGATATATATAAAATAATAATTATGAATTAATATAATTTTATTTAAAGATAGTTTAAAATAATAATCATAAATTATGTGATTTAAGATATTTAAATTAATTTTTATGAATGATTATAATTATATGTTATAATTGTGATATATTCAAATGAATTTGTACAAATTATTTCATAATGTATATATTTATATATTTAATATGCACAAATTTCTTTATAATGTATTGAAATATATTTTGACAAATTATTTAAAAATTTATATAATTATATAATTATATATTAAATATATACATATAAAAACATATTTTTAATTATTTTTGAAAGATATTTAAATTATTTTGTAAATATATTTAAATGAATTTGTAAAACAAAAATATTTTTTTTTTTGTAATATATTTAAATAAATTAAAATATTTTAAAATTTATTTTTAAGATATTTAAAAAATATATTTAAATTATTTTATATTTTATATAATTATATATTAAATATATATAAATGTTCATTTAAACCACTAACATATTTATGTAAAAATATTTATACGTTCATGTAAAAGCATTTATGCCTTCATGTAAATCTGCAAAAGAATAAAAAAAAAACAAGCGCTATCAGGTGAAGTTTGCTTCACCTGGCAGCGCTTGTTTTTATTTTTTTTAAATACCTAGTGAAGTTTGATTCAGTTCTATCAGCGATGTAAATATTGAGTGAAGCAATCTTCACCTGGTAGTGCTTGTTTCACTCATTTGAGTGTTGTAAATCCCCAGGTGAAGCTTGCTTCACCTGATAGTGCTTGTTTTTTTTTGTTTTTTTGCAAACTTACATGAAGGTATAAATGCTCTTACATGAACATATAAATATTTTTACATAAATGTGTTAATGATTTTATATGAACATTTATATATATATTTAATATATAATTATATAAAATATAAAATAATTTAAATAATTTTTTTTAAATATCTTACAAATAAATTTAAAAATATTTTGTGTTACATATTTATTTAAATATATTACAAAAAAATTTTAACATATTGTTATATATATATTTAATATATAATCATATAAAACAATTTAAATAAATTAATTTAAATATCTTACAAATGTAAATATCAAGTGAAGTCACTTCTTTCAGCGCTGTAAATATTGAGTGAAGCAAGCTTAACTTGGTAGTGCTTGTTTCACTCATTTGAGTGTTGTAAATATCCAGGTGAAACAAGCTTCACCTGATAGCGCTTGTTTTTTTTTTGTTTTTTTTTGCAGATTTACATGAAGGCATAAATGTTTTTACATGAACGTATAAATGTTTTTACATAAATGTGTTAATGGTTTTACATGAACATTTATATATATTTAATATATAATTATATAAAATATAAAATAATTTAAATAATTTTTTTTAAATATCTTACAAATAAATTTAAAATTTTTTTTTTACAAATTTATTTAAATATATTACAAAAAATTGAATATTTTGTTTTACAAATTCATTTAAATATATTTACAAAATAATTTAAATATCTAACAAATGTAAATACCTAGTGAAGTTTGTTTCACTTCTATCAGCGTTGTAAATATTGAGTGATGCAAGTTTCACCTGGTAGTGCTTGTTTCACACATTTGAACGTTGTAAATACCCAGGTGAAGCAAGTAGCGCTTGTTTTTTTTTAATTCTTTTGCAGACTTACATGAATGCATAAATGCTTTTACATTAACGTATAAATGTTTTTACATAAATGTGTTAGTGGTTTTACATGAACATTTATATTTAATATATAATTATATACAATATAAAATAATTTAAATATATTTTTTAAACATCTTAAAAATAAATTTTAAAATATTTTAATTTATTTAAATATATTACAAAAAAAAATAAATATTTTTGTTTTACAAATTTATTTAAATATATTTACAAAATTATTTAAATATCTTTCAAAAATAATTAAAAATATGTTTTTATATGTATATATTTAATATATAATTATATAATTGTATAAAATTATAAATAATTTGTCAAAATATATTTCAATACATTATAAAAAATTTGTGCATATTAAATATTTAAATATATACATTATGAAATGATTTGTACAAATTCATTTGAATATATCACAATTATAACATATAATTATAATCATTCATAAAAATTAATTTAAATATCTTAAATCACATAATTTATGATTAATATTTTAAACTAATCTTAAAATTAAATTATATTAATTTATAATTATTATTTTATATATATCAGAAATAAAATTATATAAATTATTATTTAATCATTTAAATACATCACAAATAAATTTATAAACATAATTTATAAATAGTGTAGACTGTCTCTTCAATGGTCATGTAAAATGGAGTGAAGCGAAGGAAGCTTCACTCATTTCCATTTCTACTGAACCCGGAATAAAATACGGGTTCCGAGTTCTCTCTCTTCATTTCAACCCAGTTTTAATTTATTAATATAATAATAATACTGAGTTTTAATTAGTGCGCAATAGAGGAACACCTCATTCGGTAGCAGAAGATCTGATCTGTGTTGTAAAGCTCCGGTTTTAGGCATGCCATTTAGTTGGTTTTAGACTTTTAATTTTCATTAGGTAGACCTTAATTTTAAATTTTGTTCTCCCTTTTTAATAATTATTTTTTTAATATTTCAAAATAGTCTAAATCTCTTAACACATTCTACTCGTAAAAAAAATGATAAACCGAAAAGATAAATTTGATTAAAGAAATATTAATCTAAAATAATTTATTTTAAATGGCCCTCCTTTTAATTTCTAAGAGTTTCCCACTTAATTTTTATAAATCAATAAAATATTTTACATGTACAAACACATTTCTAAAAAAATATTTTGGTGTGTTTATTGTTTGGTGAGATTCGAGAAAAGAATTAAAGTTATGTTTTCTGTACCAGTTAAAAACGTCTCTACTTAACAAAATTTTGTATGGTTAGATAATTGGATTTTATGTTTTATTTATTAATTATTTTTTTAGAATACGTGTATTTGTGTTTGACATTTTAATCTTAAAATAATTTTGATACTTGTAGGGTTGATATCGAGAATTGTAAAAAAATATCTGCAAAATATTAATTAAAAAAGTTAAATTTAAAAATAAATCCAAATATTTTTTTGTTAAATATTTTTTTTCTTTCTAAAACTACTCTAACATAAATTGACAGATTAAATTAAGAGAAAATATATAACTAGATGATAAATCTATAAGAGAAATAAATATAATACATATTTATAAGATAAGAATAAGGAGTTATAAATTTATTTGTACACCAATCAACTAATACATAACCTATTTTTCTCAACAAAAACACATCTAGTTAAAATACACTAATTTTGTTGCAAATAAGAAATTTATGCCACATAATTTTTTTTCAGCATGTAATTGATCCATATAATTTTGTAGCACTCAAATTTTCCTATAATTTTCTAGTACAAAATTTTTCTAGCAAAATTATTTTATTTTCAATAACTTCTAAACCAAAGTTAACTCTTATCACTAGTGGAAAAGTAGGTTTCTATAACGAAACTTAGTAACGACGATCGAACGCCCTTACTGATATAAAATATCAGTAACGGTTTATTATATTAATAAACCGTTAATCTTATGAAGATATCAGTAACGACTATTTAATACAGTTACTGTTATAAATCTTCAGTAACGGACATAAGGAATCACCGTTACAGATAGTAGAGTCTTTATTTTTTTTGAATTAAGGGTATTAGTAACGGTTATTGTTAACACTGTTACTGATACGAAGGAATATCAGTAACGGTTTTGGAGAGAAACCGTTACTAATAGAGTATTGGTAACAATTTTTAATATAACCGTTATTGATACATGCCCGACGTTTCATCTCCACAAGAGGTATCAATAACGGTTATTCGGAAATCCGTTATTGATATGACTTTATTGGAGGTTTATCAGTAACGGTTACCTTTCAAAACCGTTACTAATATAGTATTGATAACGGTTATTTTGAAAACCGTTACTGATAGCAATTTAACATCAGTTTATCTAAAAAGTGCATATCGTATTTTATTTTTTATTTGACAATTACTTTTTATATTTGTTAATGTTTCATATTATTTTAGCTTGTTCTACTATCTAACAACGTTTTCAATTATCTATGTTTTAAAAACACTCATGGGAAGATGAAGAAAATGCTTAAATTAATTTTTTTTATCAAGATTTATCAAATTAGTTATTTTAAGGTATTATTTTTTTATTGTAGTGTTTCCTTCAGGTAATTTCAATGCATAACCTACTTTTCATTCGCATCTAGAATCATTTTTTTTAATTTTTTTTTTTACCTTTTTTTGTAACATTGGTAGAGATATTTCATTTTTCAATAGAAAATTTCTGCACATATCTTCAATTAATTTTCATTAAACTATATTTGTTGATAGTCAATTATTGTAGAGAGTCGTTACCTCTCTAGACGTTCATCCATGAATAATATATTTGCTAAATATTTAGTTTCTATAAATTTCTCCATTAAATGGTTGTTTCTAAAATTAATCGTCAGTAATAAAATAATGGAAAATAAAAAGTATGATATTAAAAAAATGCACCATAAATATCAAATAACTTTTAGTAACAATTTTAGTATTTATTTCTAAATATTAACCAAAATTCACATAATTAAATATAATCTTTTCCCAATATTTCAATATTGTGAAAATTTAATTTCAAATTATGTATTATTCATGACCTCATTAAAATATTTGTGATCAGATAAGAAAGAAATCATTTAAAATAAATATATTTAATGACATTAATTTTATGGTAAATAATATTAATATATTATAATCCTATATATACACATATACATATATGTGATTCATATACCTTTAAAAAAATATGCTTATAAATAAATAGAGTGATAGAAATAATATATACAATTTGATCGAGAAAAAGAGAGATATGGCACCAAAATGGAATAAGAGTCGTAAAATAATTCCCATTGAGAAGATTGAAAATAGTAGTAAGCGCTCAGTAACTTTCTCTAAGAGAAAGTTTGGCGCTTTCAAGAAGGCAAATGAGCTTTCAAATCTATGTGGAAGCGATGTTGCAATAATCATATTCAGTGAAGGAGGAAAAGTTTTCTCTTATGGAAATCCTAATGTATATGCCATATTGGATCAATTCATGTGATAGAAAAATTAAGTAGATTAATTTTGGAACCGGCCAGACAAACTAAACAGAAGTTAAATTTCATGTGCAGGTACTGAACAAACCGGAACCGGAAATCTTGCATCAATAACCGGTTGCTACCACTTCAAAGAAACCGGCTTCAAGTGATCAAGATAAATGATCACAGGAACCGGCTTCACTTTCTCAAGCAACCGGTTAGCAAAGAACAGAAGACTACACTTCAACCGGATCATAATGCACAAAGACACAGAAACCGGAAAGTACAGATCAAAAGTCAGAAGATTCAAATCTCAAGAGTGACGTACTGTGACGGAGGAAACGTGTCTCGAAAGAATAAAAGAAGATCGGATCCGATCAGAAGCATGGGAGGAAGGCAATGATGCCTCGGTGATCCGATGCTGACGACCGGAAGCGGATGTTCAACACGTGTATCAATCTGAAAACCGGTTATGTCATCATCTGCTCAGAGTCACCTGCATGAATGCCAGGTGTTGAGGAAGTTGAAGCGTGCAAGCAATCCTTCTGCAGATAGGCGTGCTAATGATCAACCAATCCGCAAGAGAGAGAAGAAAGTAGCCGTTAGCTACTTTCAGCTATAAAAGGAAGATGGATCGTCTTCATTAAATGCTAGTTCTGCAAGTAACGGATTACAGAAAACAAAGTTATAAAGCATTCAATTCTAGAGAGATAAAGTCTTGTAGTTTATAACCGGTATAGTCAAAACCGGAAATCCTTGTGTGTGATTATTGTGTTGTGTTGTATTACATCAAAGCGTGAGTTTGGTGTAACCGGCGAGTAGCGAAGTTGGGCTCGACCGGAAGTGTCATTGTAACTCAAAAGAGTTAGTGGAGATCCTTCTCATAACCTGAGAAGAAGGGGTGACGTAGGAGGGTTTGCTCCGAACATCCATAAACAAATTCCTTGCCTCGTCTTCTTTCTTTTGCTTTCATTTCCTCTTTCTAAACTTAAAACCGCAAACTAATCGCTCTTCTAAAACCGGTCATTCATTTCCATTAAATCGATTCCTTCTTAAACCTCATCTAAAGTCGCAAAGGTTGCTTCAACCTGAAACAGACATTTCCGCCCTTGAACCCGGTTCAAGAGTCTGTGACAGGCTGTGCAGTGCTGAGAAAGGTTTTAGTCTCTAACCGGACTATCACCAAGTTGTGTGTGTTGTGTAAGAGGCCACCCTTAACCGAAACCGGAGAACACCCCCGGTCCTCCAAGGGCGTCCCCGATCCTAACAAGTGGTATCAGAGCGAGGTTCTTAGCACTCAAGCAACCAAAAATGGTGGGAAGCATGACTCACAGCGACAAGCCGCCAATGCTAAACAGCGAAGCATTTAGCAGTTGGAAGAAACAGATGTATTTACATCTGATAACGCTAGATGATGAGATGAGCCGAGTCCTGAAAGAAGGACCGATCAAGATCAACAAGGAGGAAAGCCAGTGGACAAGTGAAGATCGGAGAAGAAGCAACCTGGACAACCATTGCATGAGGCATATCTATAAGGCTATAGATAACAACACTTTGAACAAAATATCAGAGTGTGACAATGCAAAGGAAGCCTGGGAAACGATCATCCAGATCCACGAAGGAAATGAAAGGACCAAGGAGAATAAAATCCTGGTGGCTACGCAGAAGTATGAAAATATAAGGATGAAACCGGGAGAAAATATGAAAGAATTTAGCAACCGGTTCACCAGCGTAGTAAGCGAGCTTCAGACACTCGGAAAGAAGTATGACAACCGAGAAGTGATAATCAAAGCTCTAAGATCCTTGCCAAGCACGTGGGATATCAAGACCATGGTGATGAGGGAATCCAGCACCCTTGGGCAGATGAAGTTGCACGATGTGTTTGAGGACTTGAAAGCCTACGAATTCGAGATCAATTCTCGGATCGAAGATGAAACATCAACATCTACCGCAACAAGAGCTCTGGTCACATCGGTGGAACCGGCGGCTCCAGTATCAACCGCACCGGCTCCAGTCAAAAATACTGATCAAATAACCGACGATGTGATGGCGATGCTAGCCCAGAAATTCGGAAAATTCATGAAGAAGAGCCAGCCACCATCTAACAATGACTTTAATTATAACTATGTAGATAAATCAAACAAAAGATGCTATAACTGTGATGGTTTTGGACATTTCAGGTCAGAATGTAGAAAACCAAGAAGAGACGATAGAAAACCGGAAGGAAATTATCAAGGAAATTATCAAGGGAATAATTATCAAGGCAACCGGTATCAAGGAAACAATTATCAAGGAAACAATTATCGGGGAAACAACAATAACCAACGAAACGACTACCGAAGAAATGATGATCAACGTGCTGATGAAGGAAAGGAGATCCAAAAAGCTCTCATTGCATCCGACGGTGGAAGCGAATGGGCATATTCCGACAATGAAGATGGTGAAGAGAAAGTAACATGCTTCATGGCAAACGACGAAGAGGTATTTGATTTCTCTTCTGATGAGTTTACTAAAGAAGATCTAGTATCTGCACTCAACCAAATGGTTGCTGAGTTCAGAAATATATCTGCGTATATGCCAACACCTGTAACCGAACAAGTAAATGATGAAAACAATAAAACACATAAAACTGAAACATATGAATCGGATGAACTATTCTCAGATAATGAGGAGACAGTTCAACCGGTAACTGAAACAGATGAACGAGCAATGTATGTCACAGCTGCGTGGGAGAGATCACGTCAAGCAGTAAAACAAATGTGTAATTATAAACGACATCCGAAATGTAGATATGGTATCGGTTATGATCCAAGTAAACAAAATGAAACAAAACAATCTAACGGGATGAAACTAACGAAAAATAATCTTCCGTTTATAAAATTTGTCAAAAGCTCACAAACAGAAAATGATCTAAAACCGGAAGAAACGCTTAAGTATGTAAGTCCCAACGAATCTGAAAAATGGCTTCATCCTGAGAGAAGGAAAGCCAACCGGAAACCGAATAAAAATAATAAAAACCGACATCGAAGAAGTCCATCACCACATAAGGCATTCTTGAGCAACGGCCAAGAAGTTAAGCCAAATATTATCAAAACAGCAACCGGGAAAGTGATCCGACTAATTCAAGTCTGGATCCCAAAGGGACTAATCAACCATGGACCCAACTAAATGTGGGTACCAAAAAGTTGTAAATAATTGTTTGTTGCAGGTTAGGAGGAGCAATCGGTTGAAGAATTCTGAATGGTACTTGGACAGCGGATGCTCAAGGCACATGACCGGAAACAAGGAGCTACTGACCGACATCAAGTACGAAACCGGAGCACTCATCACATTCGGGGATAACTCAAAAGGTAAAACCGTGGGCAAGGGTAAGATTGTCCATGGTGAACTATCCATAAACAATGTGTTATTGGTAGAAAAGCTAAGCTTTAATTTACTAAGCATAAGCCAGATGTGTGATGTGGGCTATAAAGTTGAATTTCATAAAAACTCATGCTTAGTCAAGAATCAAAATGATGAAACCTTGTTAACCGGTAACCGGATAGGAAATATTTATAAAGTAAACTGGAAAACTGATTTCGAAAAACCTGTGTGTATGATAGCCGGAAATGATCCAAATTGGCTTTGGCATAAACGGTTAAATCACTTGAATTTCAAAACGATTAACTTTATCTGTTCCAAGGAACTGGTTCACGGTTTTCCAAATGTTAAATTTTCAAAAGATAAAGTATGTGCTGCATGTCAAATGGGAAAACAAGTGAAATCATCTTTTAAAAGTAAAGGAAATTATCAATCTGAAAGATGTCTAGAACTATTGCATATGGACTTGTTCGGTCCGGTTAGAGCAACGAGTTTAGGAGGCATGCATTATACTATGGTAGTTGTTGATGATTACTCTAAATTTACTTGGGTTACCTTCCTAGCGTCTAAAAATCAAGCAACTTCAAACTTGATTAAACTGATTTTGAGAATACAAAATGAAAAATCTATTAAAGTGAACAAAATTAGAAGTGATAGAGGAACTGAGTTCATTAACAGTAATTTAACTACTTTTCTTGATGATTCCGGTATTAGGCACGAGTTGTCTAGTGCCAGAACTCCTCAACAAAACGGCCTGGCTGAGAGAAGAAACCGAACTCTCAAGGAAGCCGCAAGGTCAATGATAGCCGATTCGGGTATCGCTCAAAAGTTTTGGGCTGAAGCTATCAACACCGCTTGTTATACACAAAATCGATCTCTAGTAACTAAACGGTTTTCAAAAACTCCTTTTGAAATCTATTTTGATAAAATTCCAAATGTACGGTATTTTCGAATTTTTGGTAGTAAATGCTTTGTTCACAATAACGGCAAGAAGTACTTGACCGCTTTTGATGCTAAATCCGATGAGGGAATAATGTTGGGATATTCAGCTGTAAGTAAAGCATACCGAGTATACAATACTAGGACTTTAACAGTTGAAGAAACCGCACACGTTGTTTTCGATGAATCGGTTGAGCGAAACACTGCATTACCCTTCGACCTTCACAACAGAATGGAAAATTTCAATATCTATTCTGATGATGAAGACGAGGTTCCGGTTTTTAGACGTTTTGTCAAGGACCAAGCGGTTGATGTTGAAATTCAACCTGATCAAGCTGCCTTACCGCAGAAAGTTGACGCTTCAGTTTCTACTGAAGAAATCGGTCGGTCTGACTCTGTTCAACCTACCGATCAGTCTAACCTTGATCAGCCAGCCGAAAGCTTGGTAGACACGTCTCGGATTAACCTCAGAAGGAACAAAAATCATCCTCTTGAACTAGTAATAGGTAACATCTCCTCACCCGTCCGAACTAGGCAACAAAATTTGGATCACTATGGAAACTCTGCTTTCATATCACAAATTGAGCCGAAAAAGGTGGATGAAGCACTGTCAGATCCAGATTGGATCTTGGCAATGCAAGAGGAATTAAACGAGTTTGAGAGAAATAAAGTCTGGTACCTAGTTCCTAGACCGAAAAACAAACCGGTTATAGGCACACGATGGGTATTCAGAAATAAACTCAATGAAGACGGTTTAGTTACGAGGAACAAAGCCCGGTTAGTGGCTCAAGGCTATAAGCAGGAAGAAGGCATTGATTTTGAGGAATCATTCGCCCCTGTAGCTAGACTTGAGGCCATTAGAATATTTTTAGCATACGCAGCCTTCAAAAAGTTCAAAGTTTATCAAATGGATGTAAAAAGCGCTTTTCTAAACGGTAAAGTAAATGAAGAGGTGTATGTTAATCAACCTCCAGGTTTCAAAAATCCAGAACATGAAAATCACGTTTACCGGCTGAATAAAGCCCTTTACGGTTTGAAACAAGCTCCAAGAGCTTGGTACGATACTTTGACTCAATTTCTATTTGATCACAAATTTACAATAGGTTCAGTAGACAAAACCTTATTTAAATTTGAAAGAAAGGAGCAAATTTTACTTGTTCAGATTTATGTTGATGATATCATATTCGGGTCAACCGATCCAAAGTTATGTGACAAATTTTCGAAAATGATGACTGATAGATTTCAAATGAGTATGATGGGGGAAATGAGCTTCTTTTTAGGACTTCAGGTTAAGCAGATGGAAGCCGGAATATTTATAAGCCAACCGAAGTATACAACCGAACTGCTGAAGAGATTTGGGATGGATACTTGTGCCGAAGCGGCTACGCCAATGAGTCCTTCCGTGAAGCTGGACAAAGATGAAGATGGTCAAGCCGTTGACATCACAGCATATCGAGGAATGATCGGTTCGCTGTTATATCTCACAGCTAGCCGACCTGATATTCTGTTTGCGGTTGGAGTATGCGGGAGGTTCCAGGCAAATCCAAAGCAATCTCATTATACGGCGGCTAAGAGAATCTTAAAATATCTGAAGGGAACTCAAGAAGTGGGACTCTGGTATCCAAAAGACTCGAGCTTCAATCTAATAAGCTACTCCGATGCCGATTACGCGGGATGCAAAATCGACAGAAAGAGTACAAGTGGAACATGTCAGTTTCTGGGTGACCGGCTAGTTACTTGGAGCAGCAAGAAACAAACGTCCGTTGCAACGTCAACCGCAGAGGCGGAGTACTTAGCGGCTGGAAGCTGCTGTGCACAGCTCCTCTGGATTCAACAGCAACTCAGGGACTTCGGAATAGAAGCAAAAGAATCTCCAATATTCTGTGACAACACCAGCGCCATAGCGATAACATACAATCCAGTGTTGCACTCAAGAACAAAGCACATCGACATCAGACACCATTTCATCCGGGAGCATGTTCAGGAGAAACACATCCGGCTGGAATATGTGTCAACCGAGCAACAAGTAGCGGACATCTTCACAAAACCGCTACAGGAAGCTAAGTTCTCACATTTTCGAAATATCCTGGGTCTTACTAATTTAAATCAATTGATATAATCATGATGCATGCTTATATACAAAACCGGGATATGTGTTCAGGGAGAAGCTAAAGCTTCTCAAGTCACATCTTAATAGGCTATTAACAAATCAAATATGCTAACCGGGAGGAAATCTCCGGTTATGCCCGACTACTTCAAATTTCAAATCAAATGTATGTCTACTATGGGGTTGAAATAACCAGGTTGAAGTAGATAAGATAAATCCAAAATTGAACAATTGTTGATATCAATCAACTATTTTTCATAAACGGAAATATTCTACTAAAACCGGTCATGGAAAACCGCTTAGTACGTATGCACTATGATCTGATGAAATGAATTTTTCCGGTTAACCTGAGATGACTAACCGAGTTTTCGTGCATATCTTGAAAAATGAAGCCTGTGATAAATTAAAAACAAGTCTACCACAATCGAGATGACGACATGTGTCCATCATCAAGAGAGGGGACTTACATCTTGTCAATAGATATTTTTCATCATTGCTATCTTAGTAATTATTAGATTTACCTTGGAAATAACCATTAGTTACTTCAACAAGTTAAGTCTACTTAATAGCTGATGACATCATCAGGCATGCTTAACCGTATTAATTACCAAGCCGAATCCACGGGCTATATAAACCATGCTTAATCCTTGTCAAAACATCACAAGTTCACTATTCACAAGAATCATCCTTGAGATAAAACCCTCTTTCTCTCTCAAAACAAACATGAACTCCAACCCTTTAGCCAAGAAGATCTTACTGGCAGATTTTGAATCAATCTACCAGTATGAGGATCATGAGGTCAAGGAGATGTTCCTAGCCATCGAAAGGAGTGGGCTAAGAAGCTTCCTTGAGAACAGGTTCATCATCGACTACCTTGTAGTCGAAGAACTGTTCGAAACCGTAAAAGAGGTGCATCGAGAGATACTCGTTGCACAGGTTTACGGGCAAAAATTCCTTTTCAGCGAGACGGATTTCGCTGTATACTGCGGTTTACCCAATGAAGGGGTAACCGACCTAACCTATTCATCGGTGACAATGGAAGAGATGTGTCGCCGGTTTTCTGGATCTAACATCCCGGTTAAACCCTGGGGTGCTAAGAGTCAACTTTCTCATAAGTACCAGATTCTCTGTGAGATTCTGGGAAAATCTGTTTTATGCAGAGAGAAAAGTTACTACTACACTCAAAGGGTCTTCGAGATGATGATCGCTGTGACGGTTGGGACACCGGTCAACTGGTCCTGGATCATCTTCAGCAACCTGAAGAAGATGATTCTCTCCAACAAAACCGGATACGCTCCTCAGCTGAGCGGTTTCTGCGCAAGTCTGGAGATTCACACCGGAGCCTTCGTCACTCTTCATCCTAGGCACGTGCTCACCAAAGAACGAGTACAAGAAATGATCGACCGGTGGGAAGCGATCAAGGCTAGAAAAATTCAAGCGGCTGAGGCTTCAACCGCTCAAACAGCTGAATCGTCAAATGTCTGAACTTGTCTTTCCTCTTTTCTTTCTTTTTCCTTACAAAACCGGTACTTTTGATGTACTACCGGTTTTGGACTTCAATTAATGAAATAGATCTCATTTCCTTTCCAAGTCAAAATCTACAACATTCAATGCGTCGTATCAAAAATATATCATTACATTCTTGGAAATATAAATATCAAAAAGCATGCCTGAATTGATTTGACAAGACATGCTTTTATTCTCTTGGAAAATCACAAAATCATTAATAACTAAGCATAAACGGCTACATTTTCAAATCCTTGCATTAAATGCTCTCACTCATTCCAGGCTATAAAAAGGGGTTCAACTTCCATTTTTTCAAAACACGCCTTCAAGCCTTCCTCTCTCCAAAACTCAAAAGCTCAAGAACTCCCTTAAATTTCCTTCACCACTCATCACCATGTCTGCTGAGTTAAGAAACACTCTTATTATCGATTTTGAGGATATTAAGGAAAGTGCTTACTATGAATGCATTTTTCAGCATATCATAGACTCGGGTTTGAAAGGTTTTCTCAAGGGTTCGGACACCATCCTCGAAGAGGAGGTGTATGAATTCTTTAACAACGGTCATATTCTGGATGATGGGAGCATTCGCACCATCATCGACGGCCAATTCCTCCAGTTTACTGAGGAAGAATTCGCCACTTTCTTTCACCTTCCGACCGAAGGTTTTTCTGACTTCCCCACGCCATTCCTGCCGGTTAAGGAAGACTTCTTCCACATCTTCTCCTCCTCCAACGCTCCGATTAAGGACTTTGGGAAGAAAGAAGATCTCGCTCCTCACTACCAAGTCCTGCATGACTTGGTTCACAGGTCTATCATAGGCCGAATGCCCAACCAGAACTATTGCCGGGAAGCATTCGACATTATGATAGCAATCATTCGCAACTCCGACATCAACTGGGCTTCCTATCTCTTCAATAAGCTGAAGCAGCTTATGACCGGTAAAAGAGGACGGATCAGCTACGCTCCTCAGATTACCCGGTTTCTGATGTCCAAGCGTCGCAACCTTGGAACCGGTGTTCCAGTTGGACCGTCCAACACCTTCACCATGATCATGATGCACAGGTGGATTTCAAGGATTGAGAGACGATCACCTGAAAACACCCTTGAGAATTGGTATGAAAGGATGGTGGAAGGAGACTGGTTCACCAAAGATTAAATCCCTCTTTCCTTTTACTTCTACTTTCCGGTTTCTGGTCATTTTGTTGTACGACCAGAACCGCTCATATGTGAACCATTTCCTTTATTAATGAAATATTCTCAATTCTCAACGAGTCTCCGGTTTTCTCATTCAACATACTTCTTTCCGGTTTTTCAAATTAAAAAAAAAAATTAAAAGTTAAACTAACAGCTTCCGGTTAACAAGATATAAACAGAAACCGGAACTTCGAGCAAAAATGAAAATTTGAAAAATCTTAACCGCCCATGGTTTTACCTTTCAAAATTTACCGCCCATCGAATTTCCGCTTTTACCGCCGAAAGTTACGGCAGTAACTTTTGGAGGGAAAGTTGGCGCCAAAACACCAAGTTGACGGTTCATCTTCAAAACCGCTTGGAACCGCCATCTATATAAACTCAAATCAGCCCATTCAACACATGTGCTTTCTCTCTCTAAAACTTTCAGAACTTCAAAGATCTCCTCTCTCCGATCATCATCAATCTTCATCTTCCTCTCTCAAAAGTATCATGGATCTAGGCAAAGCTCCGTTTCAATGGATGTTGCAGGTAGACTTCGCAGATATCGACGAGCACGCTGACGACAAGAACAAGGCTGTTCTTCAACTCCTTCGAGAATCTGGGTTGGAGAAGTTCCTCTCTGGTCCGTTCACCATCTATCCGGCGGCGGTGACGGAGTTCTTAGCGACGGCAACACTGTTGAAGAGAAAGATCTCGGCTACTGTCAACGGGAAGGCAGTTCTTATAACTGAAGAAATTTTTGCGGAGGCTCTCGGTCTGCCCAACACAGGTTCAGACCTAAAATTCGACCTAACCAACGCAGAATCAAATGCTGCCCGGTTGGTTGTATCCCTTTCAGGTCAGGATCTGGTGCTCCACAACAGCCGGAAAATCAAACTGAAACCAGAATACAAATGGTTGGTGACCGTCATCTCCAGATCGCTCCAAGGAAGGGGAGGTAACTTTGATAATCTCACAAAGCTTAAGCTCAGAATGCTGTTAGCAATTGTTCGCAGCGATAAGGTGGACTGGGGATACGTGTTATACGAAGAGTTCTGTCAAATGATAATCAAGAAAGAAGGCCGGGTGCAGGCCTATGCTATGCAAATCGTTAAAATTCTTGAGTTCCTTAATGTGGAACTAGGTGAAGGCGTACCGCTTCCGATCTCCAACATTCTTGACTCTGAGTCAGTGGCAGAAAAGCCGGAGAAGACGATAAAGCCAAAAACCTCAAAGACAAAGTCATCTAAGGGAGCCAGCTCATCGGTTCCAGTTGAAGAAGAAACAAGACAAAGGAAACCGTCAAGAAAAGCGGTTGAGGCAGAAGCTCCACCAGAACCGAAAAGGAGGAAGAAGGTATCAGCGAAAAAGAGCTCAAAGAAACCGGCCGACTCCGAGAAAACTCTTTCCTCGGACAATCCACCTGAAAGAACCGCAGATGTCTTCCAGCCCATCCCAATCAACACCGTTGTTCCAACTCCCATCCCATCCGATTCTCCAAAGCAAACCGAATCTTCGGGGAGCAAGGAGAACAAGTCAAACTCTAAGGAGGAAGCCGAAGGAAACATTCACTCTGCAACCTCCAAGTCACCAAGCAAACAAGCCGATGAAGTATTAGCCGATGTGGGCTTGAATACTTCAAAAGCCATTCAGAATGTGGTCCAGGAGATCACAAGAGAAACCGAAGAAGACGATGTCTCTAGTCGTCGGAAGCCAGATAATCAGGATGAAACACCTGATCCAACAGAAGTTCAACCGGTCGATGAGACGACCAAGTCAACAGAAACCGCACCTCCGGCTCAGGAGGGAAACATTGAAGAAAGGGAACCTTCCGGTTCCGCAGGAGGCAAGATAGCTCCAGAAGGTCCCTCTCGAGTAGACAAAGGCAAAGGCATTCTTCTTGAAGAAACACCTGAAACCGGAACGGGCACGTTGCAGATCGATGCTCAGAATGAAGCCACAACCGGAGAAGAATACCCATACACCTTAGAGCAAGAAAATGAGCTGTTTGATGAATTCATCCAAGATATGAACAAAGGTGCAAGTGACGCACTAGCTCCATACCTCCGGTGGGTGAAGCTCCGATGCGAGACCAAATTATCCGACATGCTTCCAGGTTTTAGTGGAAACAGGCAGTGGGACGCACTTGTCAAGCTAGAAGAGATGGCACTTGAGCTGGCCAACACCAATCTTATCCAACCGGCGTTTTCCAAAGCTCCGGTAATCCTTGAAAATGTTCGGCTGCAGGCAGTTGAAAATGCCTTTCAAGAAATTCAAGGAAAGACCCTAGAACCGATTGAGATGAAGATGGCAGAACGATTCCTTGGGGTACAAGAAAAACTTGTGGAGAGTTTCAACCGTCTTGATAAGAAATGGTGGGATACTTGCCAACGTCAATTCAACAATCCCGAATTATTTCAAAGTAAGCCTTTCTTTATCAGTGGTGAAACATCCGGCACTTCTGAAAACCGGGAACAAGAAGCCTCTCAACCGGCTAAGGCTCTGGACATCGAGCAAATCAAGCAAGCAGTGGTGGAAACAGCTGATTCGTGCCTTGGGAACTTTCAAGCAGTAACCGAAGAAAGAATCTCAGCGGCTGAAGATAAAATGGTAAACTCTCTACAAACTATGATGGATACAACTATGCAATCAACAGTTCAAGCCATGATTACCGAGTCTGTCAAAGCTGCAACCGCTCCACTTTTGGACATGCTGCAAGCAATGGCAATCCAGATCGGTGAAATGTCAAAAGTTCAAGTCGGCTCAACCCAAACACAAATCGAAAAGGATGCTGAAACCGCACGGAAACTACAAGAAGAAGAGATTGAAAGAGAACGGCTACAGAAGGAACTTGAAGATAAGGATCATGAGCTTGCCCAACAATGCAATGAAGAGGAGCAGGCAAACGTTCAGGAACCGGCACAGGGTCAATCATCCCACTCCATGAGTACAAGAAACAAGAACAAGAAGAAACGGAGTGCCATTAAAAACGTGATGAAGCGGGCAGAACTGAAGACAGCCGAACCGGTTGCATTGAATGCGGAACCACTGGATGAGGAAGAAGAAGAAGATCCGGAGGAACTCAACAGACGGAAAAGAAGGACAACCGGAGAATCCACCGCAACTCCAAGCTGCAGACCTCTGACTGTTCCACCTCGTCCACCGCCAAAACCAATCTGCGCCAACTTTAACCTTAAGAAAAAGGTTCCTGGTCATTCAAGTGTGTGGGCCGGTGTGGTGATCGATGCTGACAGACGTGCTAGAGAGCACAGAGCACGAATAGAAGAAGCAAGAAGACGTCTGGACAAAGAGCTGGAAAAAGAGCAAGACAAGGGGGGATCATCCAAGCCTTAAACTTTATTTCCATAATTATTTTGAACAACTATGTTTTTACTGTGTTTCAAAACTCGGTTACTTTGATATTTGTTTGTTTTTCAAACATACTTTCTATGTTTCTCAAACATACAAGCTCACCTATTTCTCATAATTTTCCAAAACATACACTTATCAAAAATCAAACACATGTTTTTTTTAAAACACGTTTCTCTCAAAACAAAATTCTTAAAACCGGCCACACATTACAATTTTTGAATATTTATTCTAAATAATCAAAAAGGGAGAAATTGATAGAAAAATTAAGTAAGTTAATTTTCTTAAAACCGGCCACACATTACAATTTTTGAATATTTATTCTAAATAATCAAAAAGGGAGAAATTGATAGAAAAATTAAGTAGATTAATTTTGGAACCGGCCAGACAAACTAAACAGAAGTTAAATTTCATGTGCAGGTACTGAACAAACCGGAACCGGAAATCTTGCATCAATAACCGGTTGCTACCACTTCAAAGAAACCGGCTTCAAGTGATCAAGATAAATGATCACAGGAACCGGCTTCACTTTCTCAAGCAACCGGTTAGCAAAGAACAGAAGACTACACTTCAACCGGATCATAATGCACAAAGACACAGAAACCGGAAAGTACAGATCAAAAGTCAGAAGATTCAAATCTCAAGAGTGACGTACTGTGACGGAGGAAACGTGTCTCGAAAGAATAAAAGAAGATCGGATCCGATCAGAAGCATGGGAGGAAGGCAATGATGCCTTGGTGATCCGATGCTGACGACCGGAAGCGGATGTTCAACACGTGTATCAATCTGAAAACCGGTTATGTCATCATCTGCTCAGAGTCACCTGCATGAATGCCAGGTGTTGAGGAAGTTGAAGCGTGCAAGCAATCCTTCTGCAGATAGGCGTGCTAATGATCAACCAATCCGCAAGAGAGAGAAGAAAGTAGCCGTTAGCTACTTTCAGCTATAAAAGGAAGATGGATCGTCTTCATTAAATGCCAGTTCTGCAAGTAACGGATTACAGAAAACAAAGTTATAAAGCATTCAATTCTAGAGAGATAAAGTCTTGTAGTTTATAACCGGTATAGTCAAACCGGAAATCCGTGTGTGTGATTATTGTGTTGTGTTGTATTACATCAAAGCGTGAGTTTGGTGTAACCGGCGAGTAGCGAAGTTGGGCTCGACCGGAAGTGTCATTGTAACTCAAAAGAGTTAGTGGAGATCCTTCTCATAACCTGAGAAGAAGGGGTGACGTAGGAGGGTTTGCTCCGAACATCCATAAACAAATTCCTTGCCTCGTCTTCTTTCTTTTACTTTCATTTCCTCTTTCTAAACTTAAAACCGCAAACTAATCGCTCTTCTAAAACCGGTCATTCATTTCCATTAAATCGATTCCTTCTTAAACCTCATCTAAAGTCGCAAAGGTTGCTTCAACCTGAAACAGACATTTCCGCCCTTGAACCCGGTTCAAGAGTCTGTGACAGGCTGTGCAGTGCTGAGAAAGGTTTTAGTCTCTAACCGGACTATCACCAAGTTGTGTGTGTTGTGTGAGAGGCCACCCTTAACCGAAACCGGAGAACACCTCCGGTCCTCCAAGGGCGTCCCCGATCCTAACATCATGCATGCCAATTCTCATAGAGCACTTGACACAGCATCTCATGAATTTCTTGAGGCACAAAAGATTTCACGTGTTCGAGAGATGGATGCTCGAATAAAAGAGGCAGGAGATAATTTCAAACTTGAGCAAGAAAGGAAAAAATTGAATCCATTACATTTATTGGCCATGACTATTGAGAACCAAATTAGTCCATAAATGTTTTTTTTATACTTTTGTCTTAAATTTTATCGAAAATTATTGTTTAGGATTTTATGTCATTATTTTGTAGTCTAGATCCTATGGTTCTCAATCATTAACCTTTTATGCCCCCATCCAAAGTTTCTTGTGATGATACAAACTTCTCATTTTATATATATGATCATGCTATACATTTACAACATAAAATATCCATTCATATGAATATGAATTAAATAAATTTTGTTTTTAATATTTATAAATGAATGGCTGAATGCAATGTAAATTGAATGTAAACATAAATAAATAAAATGTTTACAAAATAAAATAAAATTAATCACAATCCTATATTAATAATATTCATATTCATTTCCATAATTTGCTACATCTTTATAAATAAGGACGGATATATGCAGGGTTGCCAAATAATTATTTTTTGATTATTTACTAAATTTGAATGTATTTAATTGTTTAAAATTTTTATAATAGACTAATAATTTAGTGATTGATCTTATGATGAACTAGGTATATTATGTCATCATTTCGATGATTATCGAAATGAATTCATTATTTCTTACATTAATACTGCGTTTGGTATGAGGTACAACATATTTGGTATAAATTATAAGGAGATATAAAATAGTAAAATTTATATAGACTATTATTGTGTTTGGTTGGAAATATAAAACATTATATAAATTATATAATTTATAAGTTTTTTGTTTGGTAAATAGTATAATATTTAAGTATGAGAATCAAATAATAATTTTTTTAATTTTTTTTTTAATATTATTTTTAAGTAAATTTATTGATATTTTAATATTATTTAAAATTTATTTTAATTACTTTAAATATTATTAATACTAAATCAAATTAATAAATAATAATATATTTACGTTACTATTTTAAATTAATAATATAATTACGTTATTATTTTAAATTATAGGTATAAAATCAATCCTATCAAACACCTTTATAATTTACTATTAGGATAATTATAATATCTCTACCCTACCCTACCAATACAATCTTAGAATAATAATTTTAATTGGGAAGAATGTCAATTTTATTTATTAAGTTGAAGAGAGGTGTCAAATTTATTTATAAAGTTGTAAAATTCTATTTAAGGATATTAATTTGTCAAAAACTGTCAAAATTATTTAACAAGACGGAAGGTTAAAACGACGTTAAATTTTTATGCACATGTCATATCCGCGTAATTATCTTATATTTATATTTTTAATCTATTTTTTTCATTTCAAACATACACAAGTTCTTTCCATTCAATAAATAAAAATAAATAAATAACTAAAATATAACTTCTCTTCATTATTTCCCATCAATAAACTCCCATCGGAGCCTCGGGCTCTTGAGAATCATCGGGTAGAGCTGATTGCTTATCCTGTTTCAATATCTTTCTTGTCATATATGGGTTGTGGCCAATATTTTCAAATGAATCAATGAATCAATTAATGAATCAATTAATAAGAAATTAAACCTAGTTAAAAGCTTTGAAGCCTGGATTCAAGGATCCTGCTATGAAAGATCAATGTTTAAGCTTTATAAATTTTTCTTAGTTAACTATAAATTATCTGCTTAATTTTAATTAGTTTAAACCCTCGGCCGACTAACAACCTCCTCTATATTTCTAAATTTAAAATTGGATAATAGTTTTAATTAGTTATATTCATTTAAAGAATCAGCATAATTTGAATATTTCCTTTACAATTTACTCTGCCTACATCCAAAGGCAATCAAATACAACTGAGATATTAGTATATCATAAAATTCAATAATTAAAATTAAAGAAACTGATTTGCAGAAAAACATAATGAGTCATGCCTACGAAGTGTTTGATAAAATGCCGATAAAATTCACAGATTTATAAAGAGATCTAACAAAAAAACCATATATTCCTTTGGTTAGATTAGCGCAGGTTACCTATGTCGATGATCCTTAATTAACCTCTCATTGATATTTTTAAAAAAATTATAAAACATGTATTTTACAAAAGAGCATAAAAAATAAATAAATGTTAGAAGGAAAGAATTAAAAGAATAACAACGTAAACAAAACTCACTACTATATATAGTTTAGGTGCCAAAAGTTGTGTTTAAGATATTAGGATCACTAGAATCACTACCACCAAAACACAAGAACACTTCGGAACTACCTCTCATATATCTTAATATCCATTTCACAACTTCTCAATGCTCTCTACAAAAATGTAAGAAAACCGATTAACTAATTCAATAGAATAAACAAAACCAGGCCGAGTACAAATCAATGCATACATCAAACTGTCGACAAGATGAATATGAAACTAAAATAATTTTTTCTTCCTCTTTCTCAATCTTAGGATATTGCTCAAAAGTAATATTGAAATGACCTGCAAATGGAAAACAAACCGTCTTGGCCTTACTCATGTTCAAGTTTACAACAACTTTCTCGATGTAATCTTTTTAAGATAATCAAAGTTTCTTATTCTTTCTATCATAAGAAATATTCATATCGAGTATCTTCTTCGTCGGTCCCAAATCTTTCATCGCAAAAGATTTATTCAACTTTTTCTTTAGTGTATTAAAATTTTCCGTATCATGACTAATGATTAACATGTTGTCAACATATAAGATAAGAATAATAAAGTCATCATTTTGACAAACATACAGTGATATGATGATATCTTGTTATACCCATGACTCACCGTAAATAGTCAAATTTCTTGTACAATTGTCTTGGAGCTTGTTTGAGACCATATGGGTTTATTTTTGAATTTGCAAATAAGATGCTTTTTTCCCTTGAATTTGAATCCCTATAGTTACTCCATAAAAAATTCTTCTTCTAAATCACTATTAAGAAATTCAACTTTTACTTCAAGTTGATCAATCTTTGGGTTCATGCATGTTGCTATATATAGAGGAACTCAAATCAATGACATCTTCATAGCCTGAGATAATTTCTCTTTAAAATAAATACCTTTTTTTTTACCAAACCCTTTAACAACAAACTGAGTATTGTATCTTGGTTGTGAATTTTATTTGCGGTCTTAATCCTATAAATATATTTGTTCTCATGAGTCTTCTTGTATCGTGGAAACTTACCAAGTCATCAGTGTTGTTCTCATGAAGTGATTGCATATCCTTTTCCATAACTTTTAACCAAAAAATTTTCTCATCAATATAAATTGTCTCTTGGTAGGTTTCTGGCTCCTCAGCATATGTGAGCATCACATACTCACCTGAAGGGTACCTTGTCGAGGAATCAGTGGCGGACCCAGAAATATTTTCTCGGGGGGGCCAAATACCTAATAACGTAGCATTTTTTGGCTTTCAAATAAATGTATTTTTTAATTAAAATTTTACTCGATAATTACATAAAAATACTAATAAGCACAATTACTAAATTATTCTTGTCCATGAGTCGGTACAAAAGAAGACAAATATCTTCATTACGTTGACTATATCAATCAATCAATTCAAGAAAATTTCCTTTATTTGATGAACTACTTGACTCATCATGTCCTCGAAAAGGTAATCCTTGCCTCAATAGAAAGCGTGTTACATCAAATATTGTCGTTAAACATGTGTGATAATTTATTTCTATATCACGACCATGTGTACGTAAAACGTTTCTCACGTTATGTCTTTGATCTTAAAATGATTCAAATTGAATTCTAGTTTCATTATGACAACTATTTGTAGTTCTCGTATGACGATTGAATTTTCTAATGCTCTTTTCCAATTTTTGTACTCATCTCCTATAAATGTATCATCTACGTTTTCTCTATTTAAAGGTTTGAAAAGATAACACCAAAAACAAAATGATGCATCTTTTGATATGCTATATTCTAACCATGTATATTTGATCAGTAACATTAGACTCATTAGTAGGCTCATTAATTGATTGAGAAGACTCATGATGGTCATGTGATGTAGAAATACAAATTCGTTTATAGAACATCTTCATTATTCTATATCCTACATAAAATAAATGATTAAAAATAAATATGTGTCACAACCCTTAAATAAAATCTAGCAAATACATTTATTTGTTGAAATAATTTAAAATTAATTTAAAATTAAGAAATATAAAATAATATTTTACCCTTATATTTATATAAATAGTTATTTTACCCTTATATTTATAAGTAATTTGTATTATTAATTATATTAAAATTAATAAAATATATATATATATATAAATAAATTATAATATAAATGTAGTTTTAAAATAAATAATAAAATTATATGATTTTTATTATTTTATATATAATTCTTTATATTTTAACTTATATAAATAAATGTTATTTATATATTAACTAAAATTTATGTATTATTATAAATATTGTATTTTAGAAAGAAAAAAAATTTGTATAAAATAAAATATTAATAATAATTACTTGTATTTTAGAAAATATTTTTTTTGTATAAAATAAAATATTAATTATAATTACTTTAATAAAATACTATAATTATGAATTAAAAAATGTTAGAGGCTGGGTTTGATCAACTGACCTTTACTATACATTTCAGCTCCAAAACCACTCAGGTAAAGCCTTATTTGATAAATATATATATAATATCTTAAAAGTTTTACCCTGGTTAGGGGAGGCCCGGCCCCCCAAGTCCCCCTTGTAGGTCCGCCACTGCGAGGAATGACACTCTTTAACAAATCTTCTCAAATAAGGTTCAACTGCTTCTTCTTGAACTTCTTTATCAACACATTCAGTTGGATTAACATCACTAGTTGGTGTAATTTCATACTTAGCGCTACCATCACTATCATTTGACACATCTCCCCCTTGATTAGGATGTATTGCATGTTTAGGAACTTGATCCAACTGAATAGAATAATCATTATTCCTGTTAGTTGTTTCTATTTTATCAATATGTATATTGTTTTAGCTTTCAATAAACACAACATCTCATCTTCTAATAAGGGTTTTCTAAATCAAATCATATAATCTATAACCAAACTCATCTAGTCCATAAAAGATGAACACATACCGTCTCGTCTTCAAATCAAACTTAGATAGTTCATCTTTCGAAATATGAACAAAAACCTTACACTCAAAGAGGCTTAGAGATCATAAGAAACTTCTTTCCCGACCATATCTTGTCAAGCACCTCAAAATCCAAAGGAACACATGATGTGAGATTTAAAATATGTACCAGTGTATTCAAAGCCTCGCCCCTAAAGGATCTCAAAAGATGTGATTGTGAAAGGAAACATATCACATTGAACTAGGGTTTATTTAATCATATCATCTAAACCATTTAACTAAGGTGTCTTTGGAGGTATTTTTTTATGTCAAATTTTTTAATTCCTGTAATACTCATCAAAAGGACCACAATACCCACCACTATTATTCATTCAAACACACTTATGTTTTGCGCCAGTCTACCTTTTCACGAGAGCATGAATCTGATTTAAAATATCTAACACTTTATCTTTCGACTTTAAAGCATACACTCAATTTTTCCTTTAATAGTCATCAATAAAAGTGAAAAATATAAAACACCACAAACTATCATTTTTTTCATTAAATCACACATATCATAATATATTAAATCAAATATACCTAGTTTTCGTGAGTGAAAAACATTTTTTAAGATATATCCTTGTCTGCTTCCCTACTAAATAATGAGAAAACTTCTTCAAAGAACCATTCTTCACTCCAGAGAGAATATTTTTCTTTACCAGTATCGTCAAACATTTCTCTCTTATATGACTAATTTTGTTGTGCCAAAGCTCAACGTTTTTTTCATCATTAATTGTATTGACTAAATAATTTGTAATCATTGCTCACATCATGTACAATGATGAGAACTTTTCTCCCTTTGGCATTATCAAGGAGTCTTTAGTAAGCTTTCGTTTTCTATCTTGAAAAGTATTGCAAAAACCTCCATCATCAAGTTTACGGTGGATATTAAATTCATACGGATGTTAGGGATGTGTTTCATATTCTTTAAAACTAATGTTCTACAATTTATGAACTTTAGGTACACATTTCTAAAACTAATAACTTTGGAAATACCTATTGTTACCCATTCTAACACTTTCACAATCACTGGAAGTGTAGGATGAGAAGAAGTCCCTCCACGATTTGTCATGTATTAAAACGCCACTATTAATCACCCAACTAGTCTCTTGGTAATTGAGATTAACATCACTGTTATACAAACTAAAGAAATCATCGGTGACCATAGTGACGTTCTCAGGTTTATCACTATCATCGATTTTCCTTTCTTTGTCAATTTTATTTTTGTTCTCTCTTAGAAACGTTCAACAAAATTTCTTCCATGCCCTCTTTTCCAAAATTATAACACTCAATGTTATAATTGTTACAAGATCTCCTTTTTCTTCTTCTTTTCTAATTTGGGCCCTTACTCTTAGTCCTCCTCTTCTTTCATTAAGTAGGACATTAAAATATGAAAAATAACCATATGATTTTCTTCTCATCTCTTCATTGAGGACACTACTTTTTACCACGTCCATAGTACAAATACTATTTGAGACTAAGTTAGACAATGATGTTTTGAACATCTCCCATTATTTCGTAGTGTACTAAGAAGCCATAATCATCAAACTTGATTTTCATTCTAGCTAACGGATTAATAATCCACTGAAATGCATTAAAGTGATCGTACATGGTTTTTCATCTCAGTACTTCAATCCCATCATCTACTTGATTAAAAATAATTTGTTGTTATAGTATTTTAAGCATATAACTCTTCAAGTTTTCTCTAAAGACCTTTCGCGTGTATCTCTTCATTAGTTAGCATGGTTGAAAATATTATCATCCACCCATTGCATAATGTAGCCACACACCCGCTGATGACTCAGTTTTATCTTCTAGTTTTTCATTAGCAAACATAGGTAAATAATAATCTTTGACATAAAGGAGATCTTCCATCTTTTCTTACCACACGTGATAGTTAGAGACATTAAGAGTGCTCATTCTACTTGTATTGCTCTTCATTATTATAAACAACACAAGGATTACAACTTGCTCCAATACTACTTGTTGATAAAAGAACCTCAGAAATAGTAATGTGGAAAATATTCTTTTTGTTTTAGTGTTTCGTTCATAACCTATCAATTTTCAATCAATAAATCAAAACAAAATATAAAGAGACACGAGTTTTAGCATGAAAAACCCTTAAACAAGAGTAAAAACCATGGGACACTTAGACTGCTTAAACCATCCACTATATCACTTATAACGGGTTAAACAATATTCTTATAAATTAAGGTTTATAATATAACATTTTACATAAACCTTCAAAAATAATATCATCATTAAAGATGACACATATACATATTGAATGTATCTTCACCGATGGTGAAAATACCTACACCTAGGTATCTAGAAAGAAAAAAGAAAGTAGTTAAAGAAAAAAGTTTTTCTCCTTGACGTCCTTCGTCTTCCTTACTCTGTTTGGTTTCTTACCTCTTTAGTTTATCTTGGAAATCCTTCATTTGCTGCTTATTATATAGTAAATACACCCAACACAAACACTTCTTAATAAGAAAACATCAATTCTTTTCGAACCAAGAGAAAAACTAAAAAACAAAAAAATTAAAAAAAGAGAGGAAGATGAACTACAAGGATGAAGAAATGATTAATTTATTTTTTATCAAGATTTATTTTTTCAACGACAAATATCACATGAAGTAAAATTAATAGGGTAGCTTAAATGATAAAAGGGTGTTGTCTAAGCAATTTATGAGTTTGAATCACACTTAGAACTCTGTGGGTTAAAGTTGAGATTATAACTAAAAGGTCATTCAAAATTTATATATTAAAAAAACAAAAATCACATAAGTTAGTTAGAAGGTAGAACTTTTCATTGTTATAGACTTATAGTGATTTATTGAATATTTGCTACTTTCTCCCATAATCTATTATTCATACCTTTTTAGAATATTTTTTCATACACTTCTAATATGTATCTCCAATAATTTTCTTGGAATTACATTTGTACTGGCCAATTTCTACATTATCTTTTTAGCATCACTCCACTCTAATTTATTGTTTTTTTAAGGAGACTCAAACTACTCTTGATATTTGGTCTTGTAGGAACTTCTATTATCACTTTAGTTACTATGTATGGTGGATTAGTCAATTTTTACCTATATAGTTACCTTAAGTATACTTTCATTAGATATTATATTTGCTAAATATCTAGTGTCTTTATGTTTATTCAATAAATAATTATTTATAAAATTAATTGTCGGTGATAAAATAATCTTAAATAAAAAATATCAACAATAAAAAGATGCCCCATAAATATGTCATAACTCTTACTAACAATTTCTGTGTATTATCTTTTTCTAAAGATTAATAAATATTGTGAAAATATAAATTCAACTTATCTATCATTAATTACCTCAATAAAATCTTTGTGATAAAGATAAGAAATATATCAATTTAATAAATATATTTAATGACATTTTTTCTTGGTTACTAAATATTATATTCAACCCCTTTATATATATTTCAAAAAATTTTGAAATGTATCTCATCAAGGAAAAGATATCACTATAGAGAAAAGATTAAGATGATTGAAAATACTGATAGTTCAATAACGTTTATGATTCAAGAAAGTTCGGCGCTTTCAAGAAAGCAGATGAGCTTTCCACTCTTTGTGGGAGTGAGTTAGCGGTAGTTATATGTAGTCCAAGCGGGAAAGCTTTCTCTTATGGCAAACCCAGTACAATGTAAATGCCATATTGAATTCATCGTTGTCGATACCCTAAAAACACTTGACCCAATATTCCATGAACTCTTTGAGGCACAACATAATGTACATGCTCGAGAGATTGAAGCTCGAATAGTAGAGGCGGAAGATAGGTTCAAACTTGAACAACAACGAGAACAAATATTTTCACTAGATATGATTAACCATGCTAAAAAAAGAAGGTTCGAGCAATCATTTGAGAAAATGAGCTTAAATGAGTTACATTTGAGGAAAGAAAAGATGGAAGAGGTAAAAATGTTTTTTGAAGAACATAAATAAATGAAGATGTCGGCAGAATATTTGGCCATGACTATTGAGAAACAAAATTAGTTTTCTTGAAAAATTTTATATTTTATTTTGACTTCAAATAATATATCAAGTTATTATTAGAAATTCACACTTATTATGTATAGTATATAATATTTATTAAAAAGCACAGCTCTACGTTCAATGTTAAAATTAAATAAATAAAATTCTTATTATAAAAATATATGGTCTAATAAATATTGATTTAGTTGTGATTGGATGATTGGAAGTGAATGTTGATTATTAGCTAGGTATATTCACTTGTATCATTAAAAGACTAAGCATAGAACCCCGAAAGTTTAATGTGTCATAGGGCATAGGGTTGGACCGACGATGATGACTTATATAATCTCATTCAAAAGGCATATTTTTATCAATGTTAGTGAAATACGCGGAAAATGGTGGTTGGTAACATAAACAATGTTGGGCACAACCGATAAACAACATAAAATATTATATTCCTAGAGGTAACAAATATTGGGTGGTTGGGATGGGGTCGAAGAAGGAATTCTGAAGAGGAGGTGGAAAAGTGTTCACACACAACTAGATATAATATGGTTATAATTTCATACGAGATATTGTTATTTATATCCAATAGATAGGTTTGATCGATTTGGCAGTTGGGATCTCATTTCGAATAACTTTCCTAATCAAACTTGTAGCTTTAAGTACTTGTGATTGGATGATTTTCTTCATGAAGTTAGATTTTCTCCTTTAATCAATTTTCTTTAAATTAAGTTATAGTTAAATTAAGATTTTAAGTGTAATCAATTAAGATTAAGATTTCAAATAGACTTTTGGATTATAAAAATTCAATAATCAAAAATCAAATTTTGACAATAGTTTCATCAAGTAATGTCCTTTAAGAAGGGAAAAGTGAATTTTCATAGGCTTCATTTTGATGGATCGATAATGCTTGCATTTGTGAAATAAGTGCATCAACATCCATATGAGCAACTCTAAACTCATCCTCATGCAGCCCCAAAGTGACCTCTTGTGAATCATATTGGTCACGTGATTTCATTTCATGTTCATATTGTGCTAAATAAAATTGGATATTGTTATAAATCATATTTGATCCTTAAATAAGTTCATAATTAACTTTTTCTTGTCAATGGTGGAGTGAGAATAATGGATGTTGAATCCTTTTTAAATCAAAACTTAAAATTACAGCTAAGTTTTTAAGGGTAAATTAATACTACAATTTAGTGAAGCTTCCCTCTTTAATTTTTTAATTTAAAAAAACAGAATGAGAATAAAGTGAAGGACACAAATAACGAAACTTAGAGAAACTTAAAATCATAAGTAATGATGACTTTCTCATATAGTGACCCAAATGAGTTTTGATTAGGGCCTAGGCTCACGATATAATAGTATAAAATAAAATAAAAATATAATGTTTGATATTGGGCTCACTAAGCCTAATTATGTGACTATAAATATATGGACTTAGTTAGAGTTTTATTTACAATAAATACACATATAATATATGCAATTATTTTTCTCTTTCTAAGTAATAATCTTCTACTTTAACCATAGTGAATTTTTTCTCCACTATCCGTAGTTTTTCCCGTCTTAGATTTCCATGTAAATCTTGTGTTATTTATCATTCTTTCTTGGTTTATACTTAATCTATTCTTTATCTTGATTAGTCTCAGATTCATATCATATTTTTCAACAATTAGTATTAGAGTCTTGAGCTTTTTTTATTCTAAGACTATATTTATTTTTAGAGATGTCAAGTATGAAGTACGATATTCCGTTATTGGATCACAACACTAGATTTTCTTTATGGCAGATAAAGATATGAGGTTATCTCACTCAGATTTATTTGGACAAACCTATATTAGGGTTTGATAAGATGCCCAGTTCGTAGACAATAGAAGAGAAAAAGATGAATGATATTAAGACATTGTCTAATATACATCTAATTCTATGAAACACTATTCTACAAGATGTTCTGAAGGAGATGAGTGCTATTGGGTTATGTCTGAAGCTAGAACAACTATGTATGACAAAAAGTCTTATTAGTAAGATGTATCTAGAGAAGAGATTATATTTTCATCGTATGTCTGAAGGTACGGCTCTACAAGTGCATTTATTAGCATTTAAAGAAATGGTTGCTGATCTGGAGGTCTTGGAAGTCAAGTATAACGCTGAAGATCTAGCTTTAATTTTTTTGTGATCGTTGTCCCATTATATATCATGTTTCGTGATACTATGTTATTTAGTTTGATATTATCACGATTAATGATATTTATAATGCATTATTCTCTAAGGAGAAAATGAAACATCTATATGTTATCAAACAAATGGATCAAATGTAAGGAAACTATAGAAGACTTGCAATTACTAAAAGAAAAAAGGCCACATAAAATCTGAGTGTTGGAAGCTATAAAATAATGTTAAGAAAGGGGATGATATTCTAACTGAAAAGCTAACAAAAAATTGCGGCGAAACTAGTATTACTGACAAAATAAGCCAAAGATAGTGAACTCCTCATGGCTTTTGTTTGCGATGCAAGGTCGCAAGATGATTGGATACTCGATTATGGTTGTACGTATCATATGTGTCCCAAACGGGACTGGTTTTCAACATATGATATAATTTCTAAAGGTGTGGTGTTAATGGGAGATAACTCATCATACAAGATTATGGGTATATGAACAATAAAAAATCAAAATATTTGATGGAGTTGATCAAACACTTGATAATGTGAGACATGTTCCTAATTTGAAGAGGGATCTTATTTCTCTTAGTAGTACCCTTCATTCAAAAGGTTGCATGTACACTGTTAAAGGTGGAGTTATGAAGGTTAGTAGAGGTGTTCTCGTCGTGATGAAAGTTGAAAGAAAACTTGACATGTTATATGTTCTTAAAAACTCCACAGTTGTAAGCGATGTTGTTGTCGCTACCTTCTCGTTATCTGATGATGATGTCACGAAATTGTGACATATGCAACTTGGTCATATAAGTGAGAATGACATGACCGAGTTGAGCAAGCACTGACTTCTTGATGGGCATATTATTAGTAAATTGATGTTTTATGAGCATTGCGTCATCGGCAATCAGAAAAGAGTTAGGTTCTTTAAAGTAATTTACAACACTAAAGGAACATTGGATTATATCCACTCTGATCTTTGGGGATCGTGTAGGGTGCCTTCTATGGGAGGTTCTTATTATATGCTGCAATTATCAATGATTTCTCCAGAAAAGTTTGGGCTTTCTTGTTGAAACAAAAGAATGTTGTGTTCTCTATGTTTAAGGAGTGAAAGACTGTGATTTAGAAACAGATAGGGAAACCAATAAAACATTTGCATATTGATAATAGTTTGGAGTTTGTTCTAAAAAAATTAATTCCCTATGCAGAACTGAAGGAATCGTAAGGCACCATACAGTGCCTAAAAATCAACAACATATTGGTGTGGTAAAGAGGATGAATAGAACTTGGATGGAGAATGTGTATTATATGCTCCTTAATATTTATTTTTCAAAGTCTTTTTGGGCTGATGCTACAACTTTAACAGGTTTCTCATCAACCGTTCTTTGTCAACTTCAATTAATAAACAGGCTCCGCAATAAGTATATGGTTGGTATTCCTTCTAGTTATTCTACTTTGATAGTTTTTTGTTGTTCGATGTATGCTCATGTTGATGAAAGAAAATTGAAAACTCGATCTATAAAGTGTATTTTCATTGGCTACAAATTCAGTGTAAAGGAATATACGTTATGGTATCCTCAAACTAGAAAAGTTATAATTAGTTAGATTGTTGTTTTTGATGAAAAACATTTGTTATATACTACTACACCTCTTATATCTTCTTATGATTAGATTTCTTATGATTAGATTGAGAAAAATTGAATGTGATACTAATATTATATCCCACTCATAACTTTTAAGTTGGAGTACTTAAAGTGAATGTCATGCTAATATTATATCTCACTCAGAACTTTTAAGTTGGAGTACTTAAAGTGAATGTCATGCTAATATAAAATTAAAATTATTTTTAATTTATATTTGGTGTTGGAATTAAGCTTTTATAATGTGTCCATCATATTATTGCAAGAATGTTAAAACATTAAAAAAAATCCAAGACGACATAAATTACTTTATTTATTAGACGAAGATTAAATAATAAAAGAAATTCATAAGTGATTTTTTTAAATCAAGATTTTTTATTGTTCAAAATAAATTTCACAAATTATTGCAAAGATGTATTTTATGACTATATATATCGTTTGGTGTGTTTTATGCGAAAAAAATTAAATTAAATTTATTTTATATTTATTTTATTAAATATATTTTATGTTAAGTTAATTAAATATAATAATGATATATTAGTATTAATAATAATAAATAACATAATCTAATTGATTAATTAAAATATTAATACATATTTTGAGAGATGGGACTAAGAACTTGCCTTATGTGGTGCCTAAATAACACACATAGGAGTCATGGTTTTTCTTTATGTAATTTTCTATTTTCATTGATATAGTTTGTTATTCATCTTGCGACTTCCTTGATGACTAGGATATGACAACCTAAAAAAATACTATCCCATTAACCACTAAGCACTTGTATTATATAATATCTTCTTAATGATTTATATATTTCACCTTAATTAGTTTATTAAAATATAAAAATAATAAAAAAAATTATTATGTTTCAATGTAATTTTCACAAAGAAGTGTTTTTTTTTTATATGGATCTAGCAACAGTTTTTATTAAAAGATTATCCCATTAACCACTAATTATATAAAATCTTTTTAATAAATATATTTTACCTTAATTAGTTTAATAAAATCTTCTATTTTCACAAATAAGAGTTTTTTTTATATAGATCTGGCACCAATTTTTATTTTTATGCGGCAAGCTAGAAAAGACTATCCCATATCCCCCTTAGTCACTAAGGCTAAATGCACATATATTATATAAAATCTTTTTAATATACATATTTATTATTTTACCTTAATTGGTTTATTAAAATATAAAAAGGAATAAAATCTTTGCAATAGTTATTATGTTTCATGTAATTTTCTATTTTCACAAAGAAGAGTTTTTTTTATTATATGGAGCATCAATTTTTTTTATGCGACAAGCTAGAAATACTTTTTAAATGTACTTATATTATATCAAATCTTTTAAATCATATATATTTAATGTTTTACCTTGATTAGTTTATTAAAATATGAAAAGTCATACAAATTTTTTTAGTTATTATGTTTTTGTGAATTGCTTAATAAAATTAATGATTTAATATATATATATATATATATATATATATATATATATTATGTTTAAATATAATAAGTTAGGATGATTATTTAGCTTTTCACTCTACATAAACATATTTATAATTGTTAAAATTAAGAATAAATTTAAATCAATTATTTTTAAATAATAAAATATTTTTTAATAATATTAATTTTTGTAATTTATAAATAAACTAATTTTGTATAAATTTTATTTTAATATATTTATTCAATAAATACATATCAAATCATATATATAATAATAATTTATCAAATCATATATATAATAATAATTTAGACTAGAATATATTGAGACAATGTATTAACACATTGTCACCTTCTTTTCTTTATCTATTAAGTTTTCATGTAATTTTCTATTTTTAAAAATAAGTGTTTTTATACATCTTTCACCAATTTTTTTTTTAAGTGGCAAATTTGAAAAGACTGTCATATTCCCTTTAATCAAATATATTTTAGAGGGCAATTTATCTCGGCGGTCCTTTAATTACTTTATCGTTTACTGTTAACTCTTAAATTAATTTTTAAACTAAATCTTTCCTTCAACTTTCTTTTAAAAAGGTCACCCATTAAAGTTTTAGTTAAACTTAACGATTTAAGTTTAAAATATTATTTTTTTATATATTATATTTAATATTTTTTAGTATTATATATATATATAATTATTAAATCACTTACATATATAATTTAATATTATATATATTATTATTAATTTTTATATTTATATAATTATTAAATCTTTATATAATATATAAATAAAAAAATATTATTTATTTTTATCTATATCTATATAAAATAAAGTTTAAAATAATTTATATATATATAATATATATATATATATATATATAATTTATATTAATTTAAGGGTTAAAAAGTAATTGAGTAGTTGAAGGTTATCATTACTTTTAACAATCAAATTATTTTTTAAAAAATATATATATATATATATATATATATATATATATATAAATTAATTATTAAAGATAATATATAAAAATTATTTTTATACTTTGTTTTATAGATATAAATATATATATATATATATATATATATATATATATATATATATATATAAAACTAAATAATATATATTATCCATATATAAATTTATAGATTTAATAATTATATAAATATAAAAATTTTAATGATAAAAGATATATATATATATATATTTAAAGTGATTTAATAATTATATATATAAATATAAAAATAAGATAAATAAATATATTAAAAAAATATTTTAAATTGAAGCCGTTATGTTTAACCAAAAAGTTGACGGAATGGTCATTTGTGACTTTTTTAAAAGTTGAAGGCGCAAATTATTTTTAAAATTAATTTAAGGGTTAAATGTGAGCGATCAAGTAATTAGAGGGTTACCCAGTTAATTAGCCCTTTATTATATAAAATCTTTTTAAAAAAATATATTTATTATTTCACCTTATAAATTGGTTAATGAAAATATAAAAAAGGAATAAAATCGTTTGCAATAATTATTATGTTTTCATGTAATTTTTTATTTTCACAAAATATAGTTTTTTATTATTATTATATGGAGCACCAATTTTAATTTTATGTGACAAGCCAGAAAATACATTTATTATATCAAGTCTATTTAATCATATATATTTAATATGTTACCTTAATTAGTTTATTAAAATATAAAAACTAATAAAATATTTTATAACTATTATGTTTTTGTGAATTGTTTAATAAAATTAATGATTTAGTTTATATATATATATATAAATATATATATATTAAGGCCTGGTTTTCTTTAGGTTTTTTAAAATATTCATTCAAAATTAATTTTTATTATTTCTCAACAATCACATTACTTATTTTATTAACTAAAATACTAAAATACATTCTATTTTAAATTATTATTATTTATTTTATTCATATATATTAATACATTTTAAGTCTTTTTATCAAAAAATAATTATCGCCTCATCAAAATTATCACCAATCATTATTTTTTTTTTCCTTTTTAGGTTTTTAAAAAAACCACAATCCGAACAAGGTCCATGTTTGTAATTGTTAAATATATATTTCTAAATATGAGAAGTTAGGATGATTATTTTAACTTCACTCCACTAAACATATTTATAATTGTTAAAATTAAAAATAATTTTAAATAAATTACTTTTAAAATAATAAAATATTTTTTAATAAGATTAATTTTTGTAATATATCTATATAAATTTATTTCTATTTATAATATATTATTACAAAATATAAATTAAAAATATAAATTATGGTATATAATTATTAAAATAAATTTATACTATTCAAAAATTCAGTATATAATTGAATAATATATTATGTTATATAAATTAGAATAAATTTATAATATTAATAAATGATTAAAATAAATTTATAATATTAAAAATAATAATTATATAATGTAATAATATATTATGTTATATAACTTCAAATACAACATAAAATTAATAATTTATGAAGGTTTGTCAAATGTTTGAAGGAACAATTATTACAAAAGAATGTATTGCAAACTATAAGATGATAATTATGAATTTATTAAGTTGTATACAAAAAATTATACCATCATATAAATTGAGAATATTTATTTTGACTTCTATGTTCTCTAGGATTGTGAATGGAAGTCTTAAAATAGATTTTTAAAGTCAAAGGATATTAGACAAGGTGATTCGATATCTCCATTCTTGTTTATCATTGTCATAGAAACGTTTTTTGGAATATCGAAATTGTGGAACAAGCTGATATCATTAAAGGATTGGATTGCGGGGAATTTATGTCTTATTTTTCCATTTCTCATATTCTTTTCAATGACGATACATTGTACATGATACAAGCCATACACTTAAATGTCAAACATCTGCGTATCTGTGTGATATTCGATGGTTGTTCTTTAAATTATGGGTGAATATCGGTAAGTCTAATATTTTCTTCTCGGACTCTATTTTCAATAGGAAGAAAACATATTTGGTAAGTATTTTGGGTTTGACATTGAAACATCTGGTAGATAAAATTTTTGATAAAATTTTCCGCAAAGAACCGAAATTCTTTACCAAACCGAAAACCTTTTAAAACCGAATATTTTTAGAAAACTGTTTTCCAAAATTTTTTCAAAGTCCTTTCTAAAAATATCTTTCAAAATAACAAACCTCTAAAATAATCACCGGACGCATGGTTTTGAATATTTTAAATAAAATAATTAAAAAGAGAGAAATTGTTAGATAAAATTGACCGGCTAATAAAACTTAACAAAACAAAACTATTGTGCAGGAAGAGTCAGGATTATCAACCGGTCAAGTAACCAAACCGGTTTAAAGAAACCGATGAACAAACTAAAGCTATTCGGATTGAACAGATGAACAACCTGAACGGCAAAAACTCAAACCGGCCAGAAAAGACAAAATCCAGAACCGAAAGTAGCCCGGTTGAATTGCACAACCGGCCAACCTGATAAGTCGGAATGAAGTATTCAACCCAAATCTAATGAGAAGACTACTTAAAGAAAGAAGTCAAAGATATCAAATAAAGAACAACTTACAAATTGGTGCAAACAGACACTTCAGATATATGCAGAAGATGACATCAAAGGATCAGATTGTGATATTGTCATATTGGTGCAAGTCTGATGATATGCTGCAGGCTGCAGAAGATTGCCTGAAGGAACAGTTACCATTTTGGTACAAGTCAAAGGAGCAACCTCCCAGGTGCAGGAACTGTCCAACCGACATTTGCCATAATCAAGCAAAGACCAAGTCAGCCGGTCTGCTCCATGCCTTGGAAGCCTAAACAACATTTAATGCTATGCTGAACCTCTGAAGCTATCCGTTGAAGAAATGTGACCGTTGGCACATCTTCATCTATATAAGAAGAAGTTGAGGAAGCTGAAGTAAGGTGACAACTAGAGTGAAAAACAAGTCTTTGAGAAACAAGTGAACAAGTGCACAGACAAGAGCAAGAACAAGTTACAAAGTGTTTATCTCTCTAAGATTCAAAGCTTGAGTGCTTGTGATTTGAGTTACAATTTCTGTGAGAATTGTAAGAGTGATTATCGAGCAGTCAATAAGACTCGATCGTGTATTGTGTTTGCGTATTCCTTAGTGAATATCCTTCTCGTGGTTTGAGAAAAAGGGGTGACGTAGGAGTTTATCTCCGAACATCCATAAAAACCCGTGTCTTGTGTATTTACTTTCTGTCGGTTCCACTATTTATCCCATTATTCATACTCTAACTGAATCTTCACATTCTAACCGGTTCTATATTCTAACCGATTCCTACTACCTTAACCCCCTCACTAATTCTCAACTGATATTCTCAAAACTGCATTTCTATTCATCTTGTGTGTGTTGCTTCAACCTGAAACAAACCTCTTCCGCACTTGAACTCAGTTCAAGGGTTTGTGACAGTTTGTGTAGTATTGAAACCGGTGTTAATTCCTAACCGGATTAGCGCCAACCATTCAGTGTTGTCAGACAGTTTTCTTCGGCTGGACCCCGGTCCGTCATCCCCGATCTAGATCCTAACAACATCTCCTTCTACTTATCTTGGTATATCTCTTGGTGCTAAAGCCCGCTCTAAAAAACCTCTTGGGACATAATTATCTCTAAATGGAAAGGAAATTACCTATTTGAAAAAATAAGATGATTTTAAAAGGGGTCATTTTCTCCTCATCAAGAGTACTGAATTGACCTTTATTCTCACTTTTATGATGTCTTTGATTCTTATTCCCAAGAGTGTGGCCGTGAAGATGGAAAAAATTGTTTGTAACTTTCTTTGGGAATCCTTCGAGTCTTCCTTTGGTCATTTGGTGAGTTTGACTAAGATGAAGAGATTTAAAGATCAAGGGCTTGAGAATTAGTGATTTTGATTTATTTAACAAAATATTTTGTCAAAATTGTATAACATATTCTTTTTAGAGCCTAACTGTTTATGGGTTGATATGATCAAATACAAATATGGAAATGATTGGTCTTGATAGTTCAGCAAAGCTAGCCCTACTAGTTTGTTGTGGCATTTAGAGTAGGGGTGTTCATCGGTTCGGTTTTTGGGTTATTCAAGTTTTCGGTTCGGGTTCTTCAAATTTTTATTTATCTAAGCAAATTTTAAAACCGAATCGATTTGAATAAATTCGAATTCAGTTCGAATTTGGTCGGATATTCGGTTCAGATCAAATATTGAACATCACCTACCCATAAGATAAAAGAATTTTTTATAAAAGATTTGCAATAGAGGGGATGGGATATTCGAGATCTTAGTTTATTTAATAAGGTTTTTCTATCAAAATGATGTAGTAGATTTGCAATAGAGCCGAATAGTCTTTGAGCATCGAAAATAAAATGTAAGTATCGTAATGATTGATCTAGTTGGTTCACAAAAATATTTAATTATCCAGCGAGGTGTAGCATTTTAAAGGGAATTTATTCTATGTAAAAAAATTTTCATGCCCAGTTTAGATTCATTGTGGGGATGGTTATTCAATTAGATTTTGGGACGACATTTGGTGTAGTGTCAAAAGTCTAGCTACGACGTATTATGAGTTTGTTTTCATTGCTATATATAGAAAAACAATAGTTAAAGACATGTTTGATTATCGATCTTGTGGTTTCGCTAGACGAATTAGATATAGATGGAGATTAAACATTATGGAGACTTCATAACATAATAGTTTTTTAATTTTGGTAGGACACAAACAAGTGTCACCATCTGAACAAGACACTATGTGTTGGCTAGATATTGATAGTTTCCAAGTGGGGCATTGCTACAAGTTGTTCGCTAAGATGCCATATAATTTTTGTTAGGAAAAACTTTGGGTGGTCAAAGAATTCATATAAGATCTAGTTCTTTAGATGAAGCATTATTCATGATCAAATTTTAATAGATGATGTGTGCATGAAAAAATATTGTATTACGGCTTGTCATGTGTGTCACAAAGGTCAAAGAGGTTGAATTGACAACTCACTTACTTTTGTATTGTAGAGTGGTAACTATATTTGGAGTATTTTGTGTAGTATTACTAGTATTCATTGGGTGATACCCGAGTCTTTGGGAAGTTGCTGGGAAGTTTGAATTGATGCGACTGATATGGCAGACCTATAATTGAGTTACCATCTCAATTATTTTTTTGGTGGATTATCTAGTTGGAGAGAAATCATCGAACGTTAATGATCGTAATCGTTCAATGCGTATCATTCATAATACTATTATTATGATGATTTATGAGATTAGCTTAGAAAGTCAATAGAGTCTATTCGATGAATTAATCGTTCTTTTTAAGAATTTAAGAGCTCGATAATTTATTGAGTACTGTTTTTTTGTTTTTATTTTCACGTCATGCTTTGTCGTTGTGCTTAAACGATTTTTTTCATTTTTAATATACATAAACCATTTTCAAAAAATAATTTATTTTATTATATATTGTATATTATATAATTTATATAATATATAATAATTCCTCCCTCGTCTCATCTATATTGTCTAAACCTAATTCCTTAATCACCACCATCTCATATATATTCTCTACACCTAACTCCTCATCAACCGCCACCTCATCAATCTTCTCTAAACCTAATTTTGTCGCCATCTCATCTATATTTTGTAAACCTAATTTCTCATTCACCATCCTTAAATATATATATTCTCTAAACCTAATCTCTCTATTCTCTAACATCCCTCGTTTCTATTCAGTTAACTTAATCCTTCAGCCGCCACCTCCCTCCCTCCCTCATCTTTATTCCTTAATCTAATCCTCCAACTGACACCTCCCTCCATCATCTTTATTCTCTTAACCTAATTCTTCATTCCACCTCCCGCTTTCATCTATATTCTCATATAAAAGTGTCTTCAGCTACACACCTCCCGTCCAACCATCCACCTAAAAAATGAGACCATGGATCTAATCTCGTCATTTTCCCCTTTGAAGCTTTCGATCTATCTAATACCGTTATCTCTAGAGCTTATTCTTTGTCAAGACCCTTAAGTCTTGATCTATTTCAGTCGTTCAACACCTATTTTGAATTCAAAATTTATCTATGTCGTTCAACATCTATCTTTGTCATTCAACATATTAATTAAAATTTTGTTTTGAATTAGTATATTTCGAATTCAATATTTGACGATAAAAGAAAAAAAAAAATCGAATTCGGTTCGTATTAGAAATATTCGATATTTGAACTGAATATGAAATTTGAATTTGGTTCGGTTATATTAGAATTTATTCGAATTCGGTTCGATTTTCGAATTACCTAAAAAATAAAAATTCGAAAAAACTAAACCGACGAACTCGAATAACCAAAAAATTGAATCGACAAACACCCTGAGTTGTATAACTACATTAAATTTTTTTTATCAATGTTATTATATCGTTGTTAATATTGTTTAGAGGTTAGCGGTGATAGAATAACTTTAATAAAATTATAGGCAAGTTTATGCTATGAAATATTTATGCACCCATAAATTCCTTATTTGTACCTAAATTAGTGCATTTTGATGTTGAATATTTGTAATTACCTTGTCAAACTCTAAAATTATAATCCTTCCAAAGGAGTAAATATGTACAAATTCATTTGTTGATTGGAATTTATTGTGTGAGACATATTAACACCTATAAAGATAGAAAAACTTGTAAAGTCTTTTACACCATAATTATGACAATTTTGTATCCTTAACCCTACACGGACATCTATAATACTTGTCATGTGTCGATGGTGTTTGATCAAAATATGACACTTTTGTTAGTATATTAAATTAACTAATTATGTTGCATAAATGAACTGTCTCTCATTTTCAACAATGTGTTACATTTTCAAAGAATGACTTATTATTTCAAAAACAAAAACAAAATTAAATATATTTCATTTTTTTGTTATTGAGAATTTAGAAAATGCCCTTGAGTTTTAATTATCAATAAAGAGTTTGATAAATTGTTTCCAAAAACTAGGTATTTTCTGATATATGGGTGGATTCTTATTGATTGATTTAAATTACAATATTTCTTGATTTTTAAATTAAAAACAAAATAACAATATGGATTAGAAATTAAAATACATAAATTTAAGAATCTTATAAACTAATAAAAAAAAATACATTTGGAAATTAGGAAAATAAAAGAGAAATGAGAGAGAAAAGAGAATCATCTTGACATGATGTAATTGGTTATAAAAGAATGTGTGAAGATTAGGAAAAAAAGATTTTATTTTTAATTTTTTAACAAATAAAAATGTGATACATCGATCTCCCTCCAAATTTCCAATCATTTCTCGTATGGAAACATATATATATATTTTATTAAGCTAGAGCTCAATTTTGACTAAAAATATGTCAATACTTTTATATGTTTTGGGTGAACGAAATATGTTTAATCAGATGACACACTATTCTAGAAATAACTTAAGTACTTAACTATAAATACTTATAAATTTAATGACATTTTAATTCATATTTAAGCCCAAATACAAATATAGTTTTATAATGTAATTCTAAATCGGCCCATCATCTCTAAAGCCTATTATTATTCTCTTCAATAAAAATGAAGGTCTTAAAAAATGTCGATAATCTCCAAACCGACTCCAAAATAATATTCATTTACACTATCAATAAGGGAGTTTAACGTGTAAGCTCTACTTTAATGTATATTGCAGACTACTTAAGCCTTAATCAAATACACTCAATTATAATAATATAAATAAATTAAAATATGTATTTTAAGTTGTGAGTAGAATTATAACCAAACTGATACATATTAAATTATGGTTAAAAAGAAGAAGTACAAGGATACGATAATATCTTTGTTACAGATATGTTTGGTAACATTGAAATTGGAATTTAAGGGTTTAATTTCAAATTTTAGTGTAGGTCAATTTAAAAAATACAAAGATTTTTTAAGGCCTATTTAGTTCCATTTTACACCAAATAACATTTTTTTGTTACATTGTGTAACGTTTAAAAATGGTCGACATCTTAAAACGTTAATTCGACTCAATAATTTTTGCCTCATAATATACTTTCCTTTCGAATTCCGAGTGGAATGTGGAATCAAAATAATAGGCTAAACTAGAGTCTAATTTAATGTCGATTTCATTAAATCATATGACTTACCTTCCTCTCGAATCTCGTAAAATAAAATGAGAGTATGACTCCAATTTTCATTAAGAATTTTAATAGTGTAATCTCAATTTCAATCTTCATTCGGGTTTTAAAATTTTAATATTTATTATATATATATAAATATATATTTTGTTAAGAAAATATTTTTTGTAAAATTAAATAAAAATTACATATAAAACATTAATTTGCAAATAAAAAATGATAAGGAGTGATAAATTTATTGACAAGAAAATTGTAAGAAATGACGTGTCATCGTTTACGTTTAAGTGATTGAAAATTTAATAGGATAAATAATTTTTTTCTTTTTTAATTCAATCAATGGATGAGACATATTTTCTACATTTTTGGTCAATATATTTCTCACTAAAAAGTAAGTAACATGTAAAAAAATAAAATGAACAAAATAAAATTATAGATGTTAAATAATACAAATTTGTAAATATTAAATTTATAATAAAAATTATAAGCACTAAAATATATACTCCAATTTATAATATTAAAATATTTATTTTAACTTATATTCACATAAATAAATCAAAATAATTAACCTCATAGCTAAAAACCAAATTAAAACAATTAATTAGATTAATTATTATAATAATTAAAGCCTAATTAATTAAGAAAAATAATCAAAATATTAAAAATAAAATTATTTAAAATAAATGTCATACTCATTTATCTAAAAATGATTTTAAAAAAATAAGAGACAAAATAAATAATTTAGAATGAATTGTTATATCCATTTAATTTAAAACAATTATTTATTTAACATTAAAAATATAAAAAAACAATACAAAAATTGGTAAAATATTTTCTATATTTATTTTAATATTTTTTTATTTAAAAAGATCAAAATTAAAGCTAATAAGGTAAATGAAAAATTAATTTTAAATAAACCCCTAAGGATTTAATAAAAAAATATATTTGTGTGGCCAAAATTAAAGGAATTAATTGCAGCGCATGCTAGGACCATCGAATGAGCGCTAGATGAAAACCCAACGCCTAGAAAAGAGCCGCATAACATGTTGCAGCCATATAAATGCACGCCCGGGCATTAACAGACAGCCCAAACGCAACAGCGCTGGATTGAACGCCCGAAGACGCTCAAAACAACGTCATTTTGAGCACCACCTTTGTCTCCAATACGACGCCGGAGTGGATAAGCTCTGAAGATCTGTGTTGATCTTGTCTTTTTGGAAATTGACCATTGGTCCCCCAAATTGACTAATTCAAATCCTAGAATGATCACTCTACGATGGTGATCATTGTCCCCTACGAAAATAGGGATGAATCATCCCTATTCCGGGCACTTGAGCTAAGAATAGTGAAATGCCATTAATGAATTTTAGCTAATCTAATCCACTGGGTTGGATCAACCGACTTAAGAATTCTATAAATAGATTCCCTGAGTAATTTTGAAACCAAAGAATCAACTCATAACCTCCAAATTGAAGAAAATCAAAAATCTACCATTAAAGCTTGAAGTTTTCTGATTTTTTGAATTTTTTGTTTGAGGTCTTAAAGCTTGGATATAAGCATCCATAAAGTTTTCTTAAGGATCAATGAGTGTTCTCCAATCCTCGGTAAGGTTCCAATAACCCTCTAATTCATATTTATAGTTTGAATTTGAAATTTATATATTTCAAATTGCATAAGCTTGTATTTGATGTTTATGGTATTTTATGGTTGAAAATTCATCCTTAGATAATTTAGAAACTATCAGAATATGATATAACCGATCAATCGATCTAAATAATAAAAACCCAAATTTGAATTTTAAAAATAAAAAAACGGGTTTGTTGTTCTTGGGTTAATTATGTTGAATCACAACCCATAAAGTGTCCCGACATGATTGTAATCATGTTGGGCAACTGTTTGGATCATGTTTGATGAAAATTAAAATTTTCAAAATTAATTGAAATGTTTGAGTTCTTGTTTTGGTATCAATCAATTATATATAGTATAAGGAAGCTATTTGATAACTCCTTAGTCCTTACACTTCAAAACAATTTTAAAATCAAATACCCAATTTTTCATCACAAACTATTTTGAAAAAATTGACCATCATTTAGGTCGATTGATACCTTGAAATGATGATCAACATGTTCCTAAGATCTTTGTGAAACTACTCAAGCTCTAAGATTAAATAATCAGAGTTAAAAAAATGAATTAAAAAAACTACACTTCGTGTTCTTGAGGACCGAGGCTCATTATCCTAGGACCGAGAGATCCGACCGAGGATCCTTGGTCTGAACCGAGACCGAGGACCAATAAAATCGACCTAGGACCGATGTTCTTAAGCTAAGACCGAGACTTAGGGCCGATGATCTTGAGCTAGAATCGAGAGATCCGACCGAGGATTTTCACTTAGGATTGAGACTCCCTAACCCTAGGACCGAGAGTTCTAACCCTAGGACCGAGAGTCCTATCCCTAGAACCAAAAGTCCTAGCCCTATGACTGAAAGTTCTAACCCTAGGACAAAGATCTCCCTCACCCAAGACCGAGGGACTTAGCCTAGAGCTAGACCAAGATCAATAGGTTTTTACACCTATACTAGTAACATTAGCCAAGGACCGAGAGTCCTTAGCACCTCGACCGAGGGAGTTTGACACTCCAATCAAAGATTCCGAGCCTCGACCCGTACCGATGATATTTTGACCTCGACCAATAAAAAAGAACCCTAGGCTTAGGACTCTGGTCTTAAGGCCTTTTTGGTTACAGTTTTCACAATTCAAAATTATTTTTATAATTTTTGGAGTTCAAATATTTTCTAAAAAACCCGAAAAAATATAAAATGCATTTTAAATATTTTTAGGATATTTCCACAAAATATTTCAACAAATTCTTGTTTGATGTTTATTTCTAAACCCTAATGACTTTAAAAATGACTGATATTCTTTGGATATTTTCTCACTAGTTATCATCCGCAACAAGTACTAGTATTTAAATATTGTTGTTTCAATATCTTAAATAATGCTAAAACCTAGAAGCATGACTATGATTAGAAGAATAATTAGTTAAAACAAAAAAGTTATACAACCGATTTTCAAAAGACAACTTTATAAGTAGAGACCGTTTTTAAACGGGTATAGAGAAAGAAGCGCAAAAGTCATTTTCCAAGTATCACAAAATTACGAACTAAAATTAAACTCTGGTCAATACGTTTGTATACGTATGTCAAATTTTATTGATTTAAAAAAAATCAATTAGCGACTCTCTTTCAAAACAAATAATATTTTAAATTAATTATGTTAATTAATTTAAATTAAATGCCCATGAATGTTTGGTATAATTGAAATTGGAATTTAAGGGATTAATTTCGATTTGAATGTAGGTTAAACAATTTTATATTAAGAATTAAGATTATAATTTTGATCCAATAGTTGTAATTCTCAATTTTACTTTTCTTATATTGGAATTACAATTTTAATATTTATTATTTTTATATAAAATTTTATATATATTTTCTGCAGATGATCGAGAAATAGTCACTTGTTTTTTTATTTTCTAGGATATCAAGGCTTCACTGAGTTTGATACAGTATCCTGTAACATACGTGCGTGTATCACTACACGTAGCCCAGTCTTCATCTGAAAAAATTTCAAGTAAAAAGTTATAATTACTAGGATAAAATAACCACTATGATGGTGAGCCTTTAAGATATTGTACAATCTGCAAAGCTGCCTCCCAATGTACATTTAACGGGTTATGCATAAACTAACTCAATTGTTGTACGCTGAAACTTATATTAGTATAAGAAAAATTCAAGTATATTAATCATCCGATTAATCTTCTGAATTTTTCTAGTTCAACGAATATTGAACTATCATAGTTACTCAATTTTGTTCCTTTAATCATAGGGACATCAGCTTGTTTACAGCCCGTCAATCCTGTGTCGTTTAAAATACTCAACACATATTTATAGTGGTTAACAAATAAACCTTCTCTAGTTCTATAAATTTCTAATCCCAAATAATAATTTGCTTTACCTAAATCTTTAATTGAAAAACTGATATTGAGATGTTTTTTAACTGATTCAAATATTTTCATGTTGTTTCCAGCTAATAACACATCATCAACATAAACAATCAAAGTTGTAAAAGTGGAATCATTTTTATATACAAAGAGGCAATTATCATGCATAAACTATACAAAACCAAATTGAACAAGTTTTTTTTGTAAATTCAAGATTCCATTGTCGGGATGATTATTTTAAACCATATAAGGTTTTATTTAAACGACAAACCTTATTAGCAGTTTCTATTTTTTCAGCATATCCTTCAGGGATAGTCATATAAACGTCTTCCTCCAGTTCCCCATGAAGAAATGCATTATTTACGTCCACCTGTTCTAGAAACCAATTATTAGCAGCAGTTAACGCAAGCATAAGTCTTACCGTAACAGGTTTTGCAGCTGGTGAGAAACTATCATGAAAATCTATTTCGTCCCTTTGATTGTAACCTTTAGAAACCAATATCGCCTTATACTTAGCCACTATGCCGTATGAATTTAGTTTTGTTTTAAAGATCCACCTGTAACCGATTGATTTCTTTTCTTTCGGAAGTGCAACTAAATCCCAAGTTAGATTATTTTTAAGGGCTTTCAATTCTTCATCCATTGCATTTTTGCCAATGTTTTATTTGAGAAGCTTCTTTGTATGTTTGAGGATCCTTAATGGTAGAAATATTACTAAAAAATTCAAGATGTTCATTGTCCTTACAATTTGTGAAGTAAGGGAATGTATTGGGAGTGTATCCCTTACCATTATTAGAATCAATGTTAGAGTTAACAATATGATTGTCAAACCATGCAGGTTTTCTTTTTTTCCCTGTTACTTTTTCTTTGATGTGTTTGCAAATGATTTTGTAAATTGTTTTCATCTAGTTTATCATGAAAAATATTTGAATCATCATTAGGGTTAGTCATATAATCATCATGATTGCCATTCATTGATGTATCATTAGACTCCAATAATTCTGATTCTTCATCTGAATTGGAAAAATAAAATCTTCTATTGTTAGATAAAATCAGACCGGTTAAATAGAACTTAACAAACAAACTTCCCGTGCAGGAATGGTTAAGAACCAGGATCGGTCAAAGAATACAACCGGTCAAGTAATCCAACCGGTCAAGCAACCCAACCGGCCAAGAATCTAACCAATCAGGAAAACAAGACCGGTTAGAAGACAAGGCAAAAGATGTAACCAAAACCGGAAGTCATCCGGTTAACCTGAAGCTATGAAAAACCTGAAGTCATCCGGTTAACCCAAACAACCGGTAGAAATCCTAAACCGAAATGCATCAATCCAAAAAACCGATGAAGAAGCTACTTAGAGAAAGAAGCCAAGAACATCAAACTAGGTACAATCTACAAATCGGTGCAAACAGACACTTTGAGTATCTGCGGAAGATGATACCAAAGGAACAGATTATAACATTGCCATATCCATACAAGTCTTAGGATACTCTGCAGGTTGCAAAAGACTGCCTGAAGAGATCTTTCCATTCTGGGATAAGTCAGAGGCGCAACCTTCCAAGTGCAGGCAACTGTCAAACCGACAGTTACTAAATTAAGTAAAAGACAAACCTAACCGGTTTGACATACGCACTGGAAACCTAAACCGCCAGGTCTGAATCACTGAACCTCTGCTCAACCAATCAGATTCAAGGAGAAGAAATGTAACTGTTGGCACATTTCACCTATAAAAGAAGGAGCTGGAGAGGAGTAAATGCAGTTACAAGAGACAACAATTAAGAGTTACAACAACTCAAGTTTTAAGTTGCGTTTATCTCTCTAAGATTAAAAGAGCTTAAGTGTGCATTTGAAGTGAGATTACAATTTCGGTGAAAATTGTACGAGTGTTTATTGAGCAGCAAATAAGTCTCGATCGGATTGTGTTTGTGTATTCCTTAGTGAATATCCTTCTCGCGGTTTCGAAAAGAAGGGGTGACGTAGGAGTTTCATCTCCGAACATCCATAAAAACCTGTCTTATTATTTACTTTCTGTCGGCTCTATGTTCTTACCGATTCATATTAACCGACTCATACCGCCCTAACCGATTAAGCATTACCTAAACCGATTTACTGAATCCCAAACCGACCCACTAAACTCCAAACCGAATTTATCCAAAGCTGGCCTTATTCATCCCGTGTGCGTGTTGCTTCAGTCTGAAACAAACCACTTCCCCACTTGAACACGGTTCAAGGGTTTGTGACAGCCTGTGTAGTATTGAAACCCGATGTTAATCTCTAACCGGATTAAACACCAACCGTTGAGTGAAAGGTGATAACCGGCCAGACCCCGGTTCCTCAGCCGCAACCTAGATCCTAACAATTGGTATCAGAGCAGTTAGTTTCAATACTCAAGAAAACATGACTTTCGAGAAACCTCCAATACTAGAAGGTGATGATTTCGTCAACTGGAAGTTACGTATGCACCTGCACTTAATCATTATGGATGATGAGATGTCGTTCATCCTGACTGAAGGACCGATAAAGATTGATAAAGATAGGGAGGATTGGACAAAAGAAGATAGGAGAAGAAATAATCTGGACAACCATGCCAGAAACTACATCATCAACGGTTTGGACATGACTACTTTTTGTAAGGTCAGAGGTTGCGAAACCGCAAAGGAAATATGGGAAAACGGTGATTCAACTTCATGAGGGAAATGAAAGAACCAAGGAAAAAAAGTTAATGGTGGCTACCCAGAAGTTTAAAAACATCAAGATGAAACCAGGAGAAACAATGATCGGTTTACAAATGTGATAAATGAGCTAACAACCCTAAGAAAGAAGTATGATCACAAGGAGACTATTATGAAAGCCTTAAGATCTCTTCCGAGTGCATGGGATATAAAGACGATGGTGATGAGGGAATCAAACTGCCTAAGCAAGATGAAGCTACACAACGTATTCGAAGATCTTAAGGCATATGAGTTTGAAATGAGATCCAGGATTGAAGATGAAGTATCAGCCTCAACCTCTACTAAGGCCTTAGTCACATCCATGGAATCGGTTGGTCTTGCACCGATCAGAACCGCCGAACAGTTCACTGAGGATGCCATGGCAATGCTTGCACAGAATTTTGGCAGATTCATGAAGAGAAGCCAACCGACAAACAATAACTACAGTGATAAATCTAATGTTAGATGTTATAATTGCAATTGTTTGGGACATTTCAGGTGGGAATGCAGAAAACCAAGACGGGATGACCGGAAACCGGATGATCAGAATCACCGAAACAACTATCCACAAACCGGTGAAGAAAGGGAAGTTCAGAAAGCACTGATAGCTGATGATGGAGGAAGCTTATGGGCTCACAATGACAGTGATGATGAACTCATGTGTCTCATGGCAAACGAGGAACATGTATTTGACTCTCCTTGTGAAGAATTTACTAAAGATGAGTTATTTAATGCACTAGATGACATGGTAGCAGAGTATAAGAACCTACTAACCTTAATACCAACCCAACTCAACTTTAAAACCGACCCCATAGCACCAACCCTGTCCGAACCAGAAACCATCCAACCAGATGAAATCTTAGAAACCGAGGCAGCACTTGAACTATCCATTGAGACTGAACAGCTCAAGGAGTCAGTTCAAGAGTTGACCGAAGAGGAAGATGCCCGAACCCGGTATCGAATAGCTGCATGGAAAATATCTAGTGAAATGGTGAACCAGTTGTCTAAGTATAAAAGACATTCCAAATGCAAATTTGGTCTTGGGTACAAAAACAAAAAATCCACCAATCGGAACCATTCGGACAAAATGAAGCTCACAAAAGATAATCTTCCCTTTGTAAGATTTGTCAAGAGCTCTTCAACCGATGATGAGGAACAAAGTGATTCAAAACCAGAAGAAGAAATAATCTATGTAAGTCCAACTGAATCCTAAAAATGGCTTCATCCTGAGAGAAGGAAAGTCAACTGGCCAAAAGGTAAGAAAGCCGATCCACGACCACATAGGATAAACCAAAGGCCACCACCAAACAAGGCACTCTTAGGACAACAGAAAGACGTCAAACCGAGTACAGGAAAACTAGTTAGAACCATAACTGGGAAAGTTGTCCGACTTATTAAAGTCTGGATACCTAAAGGACTAATCAATTGTGGACCCAAGTAAATGTGGGTACCAAATAGTTGTAAATGTGTATATTTTGCAGGATATGAAGAAACGGCTAGGAAACTCTGAGTGGTATCTGGACAGCGGTTACTCCAGACACATGACTGGAAACAACACTCTCCTAACCGACATCAAAATAGGAACCGGTGCAATGATTGTTTTCGGTGATAACTCAAGAGGTAGAACTGTGGGCAAGGGTAAGATTTTCCATGGTAATTTAACAATTGATAATGTACTTTTAGTTGAAAATCTGCATTTTAAGCTGCTAAGCATTAGTTAGATGTGTGATGATGGATATACTGTAGAATTTCTTAAACATGCATGCTTAGTTAAAAATTCTCAAGGTAACATACTACTAACCGGAAATAGGTTAGGAAATATATATAGAAGGTAGACTGGAAAAATGAAGTAGAACATCCTGTTTGCATGGTAGCTAAACCGATCAAACCTGGCTATGGCATAAAAGGCTAAACCATCTAAACCTCAAAACCTTAAATTATATCCGCGGTAAAAAGCTAGTTGAAGGAATTCCTGATATAGTATTCAATAAGGATAAGGTGTATTCAGCATGTCAAATGGGTAAACAAACTAAGTCAACCTTGAAGAGTAAAGGACACATTCAGTCTAACTGATGCTTAGATCTTCTTCACATGGATTTATTTGGACCGATTAAGGTCACTAGCCTAGGTGGTATGCTCTACACTATGGTAATTGTTGATGATTATTCTAGGTATACATGGGTAATATTTTTGGCATCTAAACGTGAAACCGCATCAAATTTAATTACATTGCTTAAACATTTGCAAAATGAAAAATCAACACGCATAAACAGCATTAGGAGTGATAGAGGAACCAAATTTATAAACAGCACTCTAAATGCATTTCTTGATGAATCCAGTATTAGACAAGAGTTGTCTAGTGCCAGGACTCCTCAACAGAACGGCCTAGACGAGAGAAGAAACCAAACTCTCAAGGAAGCCGCAAGGTCCATGATAGCCGATTCGGGTGTTGCCCAAAAATTTTGGGCTGAAGCTATCAATACTAAATGTTATACACAAAACCTCTCTTTGATTAACAAGTTTCACAACAAAACACCGTATGAAGTATACTTTGATAGGATTCCTAACATTCGATATTTTAAAATTTTCGGTTGTAAATGTTACATTCACATAAATGGCAAAAATTACCTATCTACTTTTGATGCAAAATCCGATATTGGGATCATGCTAGGTTACTCAACAGTTAGTGAAGCATATATAGTGTATAATACTAGAACCTTAACCGTGGAAGAATCTATTCATGTTGTATTTGATGAATCGGTTGAAAGTAACACTACATCATCCTTTGATATACACAACAGATTGGAAAAAAATAATATCCATTCTGATAGTGAAGATGAGGTCTTCAGACGGTTTGTCTATGACCAAATGGGTGATGATGAAACCTAGCCGGATCAAGCTGCCACACAGCAGGAAGCTGACACCTCGGTCCAAACTGAGGAAGTCGGTCGGTCTGACATTATTGCTCAGCCTACCGATGTGTCTAGCCTTGATCAAATAAACGGTAATTTGATAGACACCCCTGAATCGAATCTCAAAAGGAACACAAATCATCCTCCTGAGCTTATTATAGGTGACCCTTCAAAACCTGTCCAAACTAGGCAACAAATCCTGGAGGAATACTTTAATTCCGTTTTCATATCCCAGATTGAGCCGAAAAGGATGGATGAAGCATTGTCGGATCCGGATTGGATATTGGGAATGCAAGAAGAGTTAAACCAGTTTGAAAGTAACAAAGTCTAGTACCTAGTCCCTAGACCGAAAGATCAACCGGTCATAGGAACAAGATGAGTATTCAGAAATAAACTCAATGAAGACGGTTTGGTTACGAGGAACAAATCAAGATTAGTGGCACAAGGATACAAACAAGAAGAAGGCATTCATTTTGAAGAATCATTTGCTCCTGTAGCTAGGATTGAAGCCATTAGGATTTTTCTACCCTTTGCCGCATTAAAAAACTTCAAAGTTTTCCAAATGGATGTTAAAAGTGCATTTTTAAATGATGACCTACGCGAGGAAGTATATGTTGAACAACCATCCGGTTTTAAAAATGCTGACCTGCCTAATCATGTATACCGCCTAAATAAAGCACTATACGGTTTAAAACAAGCTCCTAGAGCTTAGTATGATACATTAACCGCATTTCTGTTACACCATAATTTCACCATAGGTTCAGTGGATAAAACTTTATTTAAATTTGAGAAAAAGGGACATATTCTACTTGTTCAAATATATATGGATGATATCATCTTCGGATCAACCGATCCTAAGCTGTGTGATAAGTTCTCAACCTTGATGACTAACAAATTTGAGATGAGTATGATGGGAGAATTATGTTTCTTCCTAGGCCTTCAGGTTAAACAACTCGAAGGAGGAACCTTCATCAGTCAGCCCAAATACACAAAGGAACTTCTTAAGAAATTTGGGATGGACACATGCTCCTCTGCGGCTACGCCAATGAGCTCATCAGTTAAGCTAGATAAAGATGATGACGGTCAGGCAGTAGATCTGACAACCTATCGTGGAATCATCGGTTCACTCTTATACCTCACAGCAAGTAGACCGGACATACTATTTGCAGTCGGAGTGTGTGGAAGATTCCAGGCTAATCCTAAACAGTCTCATTATACAACCGCTAAGCGAATCCTGAAATATCTAAAGGGAACCCCTGAAGTCGGTCTGTGGTATCCAAATGACTCATCTTTCAACCTTACAAGTTACTCGGATGTAGACTATGCAGGTTGTAAAGTTGACAGAAAAAGTACCAGCGGCACATGCCAATTCTTAGGTGACCGGCTTGTGTCATGGAACAACAAGAAGCAAACATCGGTTGCTACATCAACCGCAGAAGCTGAATATCTGGCAGCCGGAAGCTGTTGTTCACAGCTCCTATGGATCCAACAACAACTAAAGGATTTCGGTATCACCACCGAAGAATCTCATATTTTCTGTGACAACACAAGTGCCATAGCAATCACATACAATCCGGTCTTACACTTTAGAACCAAGTACATCGACATAAGGCATCACTTCATTCGGGAACATGTCATGCTGAAGCATATCCGCTGGATTACGTATCAACAGAACAACAAGTAGCCGATATCTTCATAAAGCCTCTGCAGGAAGCTAAGTTTTCTTACTTCAGAAACATCCTCGGCTTAACCGATATTAATCAACTCATCTCTTAAACCTGTAATCTCTAAAGGGAAAATCGGTTCGGACAGATAAAACCGGCAGTTCTTCCTAAAATGTCGAAAACCGAATTTATCATCGTATTTATTGAAGAACCGCTTTGTCTATCAGTAACAGTAAACCGACCGGTTACTTAGTGCATACACTAATTAACCGCATCGGGACCAATGATTGAAAACCGACCGGTTTGAATATAACATATTCTGGAATATTTGGCTTTCAAACAAAAGTGGAACAACTGTCTGAGTTTAGATGTATCTGTTCTGAAAGGATACCTTTGCAAAGCAAAATAGTCATACCTCAAAAGACGTGAAGATATGATATCTCTCACTGTCCAGGCCTATGACACACACCTTAGGCTATAGACATACTTAATTCATGCAAATCCTTTTATCCTATGGTCAATAAACTACATTAACTGCTACCCACTGGATAATAATATCACCCCTCAACGAATATATAAGATAGATGAATATCAACCAAATATCCACAAACATCAAAAATCATCTCACTAAGACAAAAATGTCTCAGTTCCAAAACATACTCCAAGTTGATTTTGATTCCACTCAAGGGACAGAACATTATGAGTTATTCAAGATGATCAAATCTCTAGAGAGTATCGGTCTGAAACTCTTCCTAGATGACAAACATGTCATCTTTCTTGAGACCGTACTCGAATTTTTCCACAACGCAAGGGTCTTCCATGGTACTCCATACTTTGATACCCTCATTAAATCTAGGGTTGGAGGAACCGTGTTTGATTTTTCCGAGCGTGATTTTGCTAGATGCTTCGACCTTCCGAAGCAAGGTCTTACCGATCTGAATGTTCCGGCCGAACTAAAAGCCGAAATCTCTTTGAACTTCTCTAGATCGAACCGTCCGGTCAATGACCACGGAGCTCGGTCATCATTGAGGGCTGAATACCAGCTTCTCAATGACATCATCGGTCTGGCCATCTTGGGAAAGGATGTCACGAACACCTATTGCGTCACCGTCTTCAACATGATAACCGCTATCACAACTGATACCCCGATCAATTGGTCCAGGGTGTTGTTCGACACCCTAATCTGGATGATCACTACTCGTCATACCGGCTTCATTCCTCAGATAAGCTCTCTACTCATGGAACTCGGGGTTCCGCTATGTCCGGGCGAGGAGCTGAACCAGTCCCAAGTCGTGACCAGGGAAGTCGCCGACTCCTTCTATGAGCGGTTCGAGAAGGCCTGGAAGGAGAAGAACCGACATCTTACCTCCTCCGAAAATTAGTCACTCCTTCTTACAACCGGTCATTTTGCTGTACGCACCGGTTGTATTTTTAACCTACTCGATTATGTCTCCCTCGGTTTGATTTATGTTTCTCAGTTCATCGTAATCCGACATTCCTTAATGAAATTTCATTAACTTTTGAATTCCAACTAAATGGGAAATTACACAAACCTAGTTACTTCCCAACTAGATTCTCAACCTCGAGCTCTGCAACCGGTCAAAAGTAACTCCTTCCCAAGACATTTTGAAAATACAAATATTCCCAGTATTAATGAGACAAAACGGAATATGAACATTAAATGCTCCTATTTTCCCTCCAATTTTAAAATCTATTTAAGAGACCTCTTCTTCTCATTTCGGAACACCTCCAAACAACTTATAATTTTTCAAACTCTCTATCTCTTATCAAGATTTGAAAAATGTCTAATCGCACTCTAAGAAACTACTTATGCATCGACTTCGATTCCGTCCTCAACATGGAGGATATTGAAGTAAGAGAGATACTCTTTGAATCCCTTAACGACACCGGTCTTCGCGATTTCTTCGAAGAATCTGGACCTCTATTTTACCCAAAGGTGTTGGAGTTTTTCGATAATGCAGCCATGCTCGGCGATGTCATTACTTCCGTCGTGAAAAACAATATTATCATTCTTCCCGAAAGCGGATTCGCTGGGATGTTCAATCTGGCCACTGAAGGGTTCTCCGACTTCCCATCCCAGGTGGGCAGTGCAGCAGTTGACTATGCCGAAATGTTCTCCGGAACCGAAGTGTCGGTGGAGAATTACGGCCTGAAGGCCAGACTCGCCCCTCACATCCAACTCCTGCATGAGATCGTCAATCGGTCGATCATATGTCAATCCCCGAACCAAAACTACTCTAGAAGAGTTTTTGATATGATGACCTACATCGTCAGCCACACCCCCATCAACTGGGCATCGGTCATCTACAATAATCTGAAAATGATGGTCAAAACAAAGAGAGGTTTCGGCTATGCTCCTCAACTAAGCCGGATCATTCGGATATACGTTTCAAACCTGGGACCGGGTACACCGGTGAACCTCTCGAATATCCTCAACGAGGAGGTGGTGGATGACAAACTTTCTAAAATGATCGTTATGTAATTTTCTCTTTCTTTTGTGTACTTCAAACCGATCTTTGTATCGATATCAATTATGTCCTTCTTCAATCAAATGATCATTTAAATTACTAAGTTCGAAAATCGGTTCAAAATCAAAAAGTTAAAATATCGGTTAAAATGTTCAACCGGTTAAAATCGCTAACCGCTCCCCTAAATCACCGGTTAAATAACCACCTCATAAATAATCGGTTACACTAAATCACCGCTTTCTTAATCAACGGTTACAAAAATAACCGCATTAAATGCTTCCCGCTCAATGCTTTCCCGCCAAAATCTGCCGCCCAAAGCCATTTTGGAGGGAAATTTCCCGTCCACTCTTGATGTGACGGTTCGCGGCGGTTGGCGTTCTAATCCGCGACTATAAATACCTCTCTCAATCATTTTATTTCCTTCTTCCGCGAAATCGCTTTCTCTCTCTATCTTTCAAATCTCTCAAAGCTCTCAAACTCACGATCTCACGGTCTCTCCAAATCAAAATGGGTCGCGACTCTGTATTTTTTACCCACAACTTCCAAGTCTACTTCGAAGAAATTAATGCAAATGGATCGACGGAAGCTAAACGGGTGCTAGATCTTATTTCTGCTTCCGGTCTTGAACACTATCTAAGCGGACCGTTCATTCTATATCAAGACGCGGTCATGGAATTCTTCCAAACCGCCGTACACAGCGAAGGAGCTATAACCGCAACAATAGGCGGAAAACCGTTTCGACTCACAATGGAGTCGGTTGCTGAAGTTCTCCGATTACCAACAGAGGGGAGCGACATATCGGTTCTTACAAACGAGGATATATTCCGCGATGTCTCGGATACCGAGGTACCGATAGCAGTGTCCGATAAGAAAACCTCTCTCAAACCGGAATATAGGACACTTTGCGAGATTCTCACAAAGTCGGTTCAAGGAAGGGGAGGCAACTATGATAGTCTCACACGCTCCAAGATTGAGATGATAGCCGGTTTGGTCAACGGCATTAAAATCAACTGGGCAAATATAATCTTCTCTAACTTATGTGAGATGGTGGATCCATCCTCCAAGCGGTCGTGGGGATATGTCGTTCTACTTGGAAAGATAATGCGCCACTTCAATGCCGAAATCGGCCCAAGCGTCTTCACTCCTCCCAGCAAGATCATAAAATCTCATCACTTTCTGAAACCGGAGGACAAACCGGTCAAGACAAAGGTGTCCTCCAGCAAAAGGAAATCGCAGCCTAGTAAGAAGAAAGCTCTGGCAGGTGAATAGTCCGGAAGCAAAGCGGTTCCGCGAAAGTCCGAGTCGGCTAATATTTAGACCGACACCCCTAATTCGGAGAACTCGGCATCAAGGTCTAGCTGGACTCTCTCCCACAACACCGAGAAGGATCGGTCTAACAAAGGGAATAAGAAGGTGGTCGAAGAACAATCGGCCAGAAATGATGATGTTGAAACCGGTTCGGGCAGACAACCGGAAAAACATGAAGCCACGGACGAAAACATTCGGCAACTGGGAGAGGAACTCGTCTCCCAAATAATTGACCAACTTTACGTTCAGGCTCACGATGCGAGCGATGTCTATTTTCAATGGGCTCTGAATCAGCAGAAAATCTTTTATGCCAACATGTTGCCGGAACTTCCCGCTGACCGAAGGTATGAAAAGATGATTGAAATGGAAACGTCGGTGCTCAACCTTACTAAAGCTAAGAGTGTGGTGACCGCTCTTCGAAGAGGAAAGATGGTCGAACCGAATGCACGGTTGATGGAGCTTACCAATCACATTCATCATCTTCGAGAAAAATATGTCCCTAGGACGGAGGATTCCTAGTTCGAGGCCTTAGTGCTGGAAATGCTAACGGCTAAGGAACATGAACTAACCGATGAGTTGGCACGGTTAGAATCGGAACCCTCTCACCAAGAAGCGTCACTTTTCTCCAGATCTCATCATGAGGATGATGGCGGTTCAAACCCGAACGAGGTCGAGGATATCTCCCGTCCACCGGAACCCACGATCAACAACACTGAAATCGAAACGGACACACCGCTCACCGATCGACACGAATCTCCGCAAACCAACACAGGATCAGTGCTTGCTATAACAGAAGATAAGGTCAAGGACATAATCAAGGAATTTGTCAATGACGCCATTATGCCGTGGCAAAAGAAAATAAAGGAAACCGCGACAAAATCTATCTGGTTAATTGAGTCTACCGATGTAAAGCTGGACTCCGCGGTTAAACGACTTACGGTCGTTGAGGAAAACTACGGTTTTAACGATCTTCTATTCAGCGCCACGACTGAAAGAACTGCAAAGTTGGAGACCGGTCTTGCTCAAACCAACCAGCAGGTCGGTTTAATAGATCTACACCTAATAACAACAGATGAAAGGCTGATAACTGTTGAGGGGGGTCTGTCTCAATCCGGTGTCCATGCCGGTTCTATACTCGAAAGAATGGCAACGCTCGAAGAGAAGCATGCCAAGACCGAAGCCGAGCTAAAGGCGGTCTCCGAACAGCTGGCGGAGATGATAGCGGCAAAGCTGGAAGCCGACAAAGCGCTTGAAAAGGCGAATGAAATTGCGGCTAAGAAGATTCAAGATGCCGAGGACGAGCGAGTACGACTTCAAAAGGAAACGGAACAGGCGGATGCAAACCTAGCCCAACATGTCCAAAGAGTAGAAGATGTTGCACTAGCCCAAGCGATTCAGAAAGATGAAGAGGCAGCTCGGCTACTCGACCAACAGCTAGCGTTCGAAGAGATTGTCAATGAACATAAGAAATCGAAGGCGGTTGCTTCATCAACCGGACCGGCCACCAGAAAAAGAACGACATCTTCCAAGAGGGCATCGATTACAAGGCTATTGGACAACGTTGCTGAACCGGCTACTACTCTTCCAATCAACCCGGTTTCAGAAGAAGATGAAGAACTCGAGGAAGGGACCGTGCCACCGCTCAAAAGAAAGCGGGGTCTCGAAGCGATTCCACTCAGAACGGTTCCTCCACCGATCTCACCATTCACCGGGACCTCGGGCGGTCAGGGATCCTCCTCCAGAGTTGGCGTCGATCCCTGCAATCCGGGAAGGGGAATAATAGCTGAACACCTAAAGGAAAAACTTATGCCTAGGAAGAAGGGATAGAAGTTTTGTATTTATTGCTTATGTTAATTTCAGTAAACTCTCATATATATTAAGTATTTTTGGAAACCGGCCTACATTTTAACTTTTGCATGGTTTTGAATATTTTAAGTAAAATAATCAAAAAGGGAGAAATTGATAAATAAAATTTTTCTTCAAAATTTTTTTCTCAAATCTTTCCAAAAATTTTCTCAAAATTTTCCAAAATCCTTCAAATTTTTTTTCTAAGTCACTTTCCAAAAATCCGGCCAAATGAACTTTTAAAGAAACCGGCCTACACTTTAACTCTTACATGGTTTTGAATATTTTAAATAAAATAATCAAAAAGGGAGAAATTGTTAGATAAAATCAGATCGGTTAAATAGAATTTAACAAACAAACTTCCTGTGCAGGAATGGTTAAGAACTAGGATCGGTCAAAGAATACAACCGGTCAAGTAATCCAACCGGTCAACCAACCCAACCGGCCAAGAATCTAACCAATCAGGAAAACACTACCGGTTAGAAGACAAGGCAAAAGATGTAACCAAAACCGGAAGTCATTCGGTTAACCTAAAGCTATGAAAAACCTGAAGTCATCCGGTTAACCCAAACAACCGGTAGACACCCTAAACCGAAATGCATCAATCCAAAAAACCGATGAAGAAGCTACTTAGAGAAAGAAGCCAAGAACATCAAACTAAGTACAATCTAGAAATCAGTGCAAACAGACACTTTGAGTATCTGCGGAAGATGATACCAAAGTAACAGATTATAACATTGCCTTATCCATACAAGTCTGAGGATACTCTGCAGGTTGCAAAAGACCGCCTGAAGAGATCTTTCCATTCTGGGATAAGTTAGAGGCGCAACCTTCCAGTTGCAGGCAACTGTCAAACCGACAGTTGCTACATTAAGTAAAAGACAAACCTAGCCGGTTTTACCTACGCACTGGAAACCTAAACTGCCAGGTCAGAATCAATGAACCTCTACTCAACCAATCAGATTCAAGGAGAAGAAATGTGACCGTTGGCACATTTCACCTATAAAAGAAGGAGTTGAAGAGGAGTAAATGCAGTTACAAGAGACAATAATTAAGAGTTACAACAACCCAAGTTATAAGTTGCGTTCATCTCTCTAAGATTAAAAGAGATTAAGTGTGCATTTGAAGTGAGATTACAATTTCGGTGAAAATTGTACGAGTGTTTATCGAGCAGCAAATAAGTCTCGATCGGATTTTGTTTGTGTATTCCTTAGTGAATATCCTTCTCGCGGTTTCGAGAAAAAGGGTGACGTAGGAGTTTCATCACCGAACATCCATAAAAACCTGTCTTGTTATTTACTTTCTATCGGCTCTACGTTCTAACCGATTCATATTAACCGACTCATACCGCTCTAACCGATTAAGCATTACCTAAACCGATTTACTAAATCCCAAACCGACCCACTAAACTCCAAACCGAATTTATCCAAATCCGACCTTATTCATCTCGTGTGCGTGTTGCTTCAGTCTGAAACAAACCACTTCCACACTTGAACTCGGTTCAAGGGTTTATGACAGCCTGTGTAGTATTGAAACCCGGTGTTAATCTCTAACCGGATTAAACACCAACCGTTGAGTGAAAGGTGATAACCGGCCAGACCCCGGTTCCCCAGCCGCGACCTAAATCCTAAAATCTTCTTTTATAGAAATTTTTGTTTCATTTTTCAGCCGTTTTTTCTTTTGATATGGAAAAATATTTTCATGAAAAACTATATCCCTTGAAACAAAAATGACATCATTTGTGATATCAAAAACTCTAAACCCTTTTTGTCTTGAAGAATACCCAATAAAAATTCATTTTCTTGCTCTCGGTTCAAATTTTGATTTTTGAGGAATATTATTTTTGACAAAACATAAACAACCAAAAACTCTTATATTATTTAAATCTGGTTTTCTTTTATATAATTTATAAAATGGACTTTTCCAGTTTAAAACATGTGATGCTGTTCTATTTAATATATGTGTTGCCATGAGAATTGAATAAGACCAAAAAAATAAAGGAACTTTGCCTTGAAACATCAAAGACCGTGCAACTTGTAGTAAATGTTGGTTTTTACGCTCAACAACCCCATTTTGTTGTGGGGTATAAGGGCAAGACCTTTGATGCAAAATACCATTATTTTAAAATATTGTTTGACATTGATGACTGAAAAATTCACTCCCATTATCAGTTTTAATCATTTTAATTGATGATTGAAATTGTGTTTTAATCATAGCATGAAAATCAATGAATATTTCATTAATTGAACTTTTTGATTTAATCATGTATGTCTATGTAAATCTACTAAAATCATCAACAATAGTAAAAATATATGGACAATCAATAAGTGACACTTCTTTATAAGGTCCCCATATATCCATATGAATTAAATCAAAACATTTATCAGTTTTAGATGAACTAAAATTAAAAGGTAGTCGTTTCTGTTTTGAAAGTGGACATATATCACAATGAAAATTTTCATTTTTATTCAAACCAAAAGCATGCTTAAGTGCAACATCCGAAATGAAATATGTCCAAGTCTTCTATGTAATAACATGAAATCAGTAGATGTATTACACACGCTATTGACTAAATTTGTATCTAGTATGTAGAGGTTCTGTCTAAAATCTCTTTTTCCTATGATGGTAGAATTTTTAACTTCCTACAATAAACAACCAGTAGAAGAAAATTGGCAACTAATATTATTTATTTTTTTCAAGTTTAGACACTGAAATTAGATTATATGTAAAATCTTTTACAAACATAACATCATACAATTTCAGTTTATCTGACAGACTAACATTTCCTATAAATCTGACAAATTTAGTTGTTCCATCAGATAAAAATGAAGGAATGCTAGTAACTTTTCTAATTTCAGTCATGCAGTTTAAGTTTTATAAATGTGACAACTAGCGCCACTATCTATAATCCAAACAGATTTCTCTTTCTAGATATTATGTACATTAGTGAAATTACTAGTAGGATACATACCTTTATAAAAGTTCTCTTTTCCTTCGTCTTTTCCTTTTCCATCTCCAATAAGTCCTTTCATTACTTCTTTAACGACTGCAACAATTTCAAAGCTGCTGAATTTATCAGAATAGGAGCTCTCTAGTTGTTCTTCACCAAAATAGAATGGAGTATTGGCTGTGTTAACAAGAACATTAGTTTTTGAGTCATAGTTTCCTCTCCACCAATTAGGGTATCCTATGAGTTTAAAACACCCTTCTTGAATGTGGCTTTCAGTTTTGTAGTGTGTGCAATACAATATTGATGACCCATTTTCTTTGACATTTTTCTTTTTATTGTATCCTCCCTTTCCTTTTGTATTTCTAGTCGTTTCTGTCGTTTCTGTCGTTCAGAATAATCTCTTACTAACATAGTAAAACTATCTGTTTGGTCATTCATCAATGATTGGACCTCTTTCTGTCTTTCTATACTTTGTACCATTACATAAGCCCTGTTTAGACTAGGTTTATGATCTATTAAAGGATTTGTTATATTGCATTATCATAGTATTCATTCAATCCCATTAAAAACTGTGTTAACTTATTAGCAAAATCTAATTGGATTACCAATTTCGTCATCCTACAACAACATAGTGTTCTTAGATCGTAATCATAGCATGGTAAAGGTTCTAGTACTAATACTTCATCCCACAATTTTTTGATTTTCGAATAATACTTCTCAATAAAAAGTGTACCTTGTCGAAGATTTCTTATATCTTTCTGAAGATGGAAAGCTTGTGGGCCATTACTTTCTTGATACCTTTATTTGATATCAATCCATAAATCTCTTGTTGTGGTTGTGGAAGAATAATTTATTTTGATTTCTTCTGAAACCGTATTCAAGATCCACGATCTTACCAAGCAATCAACATTTCTCCATCTATCGAAGTCGTCTGCTTCTTTTGGCACGACAACTGAACCGTCAATAAACCCTAGTTTCGACTTGGCTTCAAGGGCTAACTAAAGACCATTGCTCCATCCGATGTAGTTTGATCCATTGAACACTGTTGTGCAGATAATCGCTTTTATATTGTTTAAGTTACAAATCGTAAATAGATCATTATCGTTTCTCTTCTTTCTTGCCATCTTTCTATCTGGTGAATCAGACGAAAAGTACCTATTGGATTTTGTTGATGACGAATCCGATGATGAGGATGAAACACTAGATGTATCACTTATCGCTTGAATATTTTCTTGATCTTCAAGAAGATCCAACTCTAATACCATGAAATCTGATAACTGAAAAACTATTAGGTTTGTGATATTAACCAAAGATAATTTAGAATGTATTCACGATAATGGATAATTAGAATAGTGCTCCCTATTTATATAAGTCTAATTTTGTACAATGATCCTTCAACTATATAAGAATATATAAAATTATATTAAACTTCTAATTTGACATATTACAACTCAAGAACTAGCATTCCTAGCATTATATAAATTATATATATAATTCTTACGAAAAGACCAAAATATCACAAATTCGATTCTCATCGGTGTGTCTAAGTAATTGTTAGGAGTCTTGGATCGATACAAATTTTACTACCCCTATTATTTTTTTGATAGTCCGATTTAATGATTGTATTTGATCGGTGTGAATTGGCTAGGGCTGCAAATGAGCCGAGCCGAGCTCGAGCTTGCTGAAGCTCGAGCTTGACTCGATTAATTATTTATTAGCTTGACTCGAACTCGAGCTCGAACGAGCTTATAAATTTGAGCTCGAGTTCGACTCGACTATATTACCTACAAGCTCGGCTCGACTCGAAAGCTTGAACAAAAATTTAATTTTCAGGCTCAAACTTGAACTCGAACTCGAACTCGATTCGAGCTCGAACTCGAGCTCGAACTCGAACCAAATTTATTTATAAAATTAAAATATAAATCTTTCATACATATTAATAAAAACATGATATTTCAAAATTAAAATATGAAACAATCATAACTATTCAAAATTCTAAAACATAATAATCCAAAACATTAAATCACCATTACTAATCAAAATTCTAAAACATAAAATTCAAACATTAAAGTACAAAACTATAAAAAAAAATTGTTTAAACATTCAATATATTAATCTTTTTAACTCATGTTCTTCAATCATAGCACACGTACAACTACCTGCATTCAATAATATGAAATTTTTAATCTTAAAAATAATTAATATAAAAAAAATGTTAAAACAAATAACTAAAATTTAATTTACTTTAAGATGTAGATACCGGCAACAAAATTTATTGATATGTCTTCTCTTTCTGAAAAAATGAAAAATTAATTAAATAAGTGATAAAATTCAGTATGTAACATAAGAATTTAATAATAAAAACTTACTTTAGTCTTCTTTTTCATTGCATTTATATGTCGAATCCAATCACCCTCACAAAGTAGAGTTTGTACCGTATTCGTAGATAGTGATGAACGATAAGAATTAATGACTCTTGTTCCAGCACTGAATGTTGCTTATGAAGCCACTGAAGTCACTGAGATTGCTAAAATGTCAGCTGCTATCTTAGATAATATTGGATATTGCATTCTATTCATCCTCCACCATTCTAAACATAAAAAATCATTAAAAATCTCATTCTTCTTTAGACGACATTTTTCAAGATAATCTGTCAATTCAGATTTCTTACTCTCCGAAGTTTCTACTTTTGCATAATAGTCATCAAAATCATCCCAATTATACATAGAACTTTGATCTCTCTTAATATTTGAGGAATCAAAACTCTTAGATTTGGAGGAATAAGACGCTGCGTTACTAATTTCTTCATCAACATACTCTTCATAAAGAGAATAAATTGCCTCTTTAACTTTTAAGATATGCTTAGAGGCATCTAATTCAGAATAAAGCTTAGGAAAACAAAATTCAACTGCAAGCATTTTCTTGGTTGGATCGAACACGGCAGCTATTGCCATCAATAGATTACAGTCACCCCAATACTTAAAATAGTTTTTTCCATTCTTTGTTGCTGGATTTCTTAAAGTAAAAAAAAATCAAAGTTAAATAAAAAGAAAAAATAATAGTTATCATTAAAGTGAAAATAAATTTAATTACCTGTAAGACTCTTCTGAATGAGATCGATGTGAAGACGAACAAAAGAAGAAAATGAATAGATGAAGAGTGAAAAATATGTGAAGACTAAAGAATAATAGATTAAGAGCTAAAGAAATGGTGAAGAATGAATAAATAAAAGATTAAGAGTGAAAGAAATGGTGAAGATGGAAGAGAAAATGAAGGAAGAATGAAAGAAGAGGCATGGAAGAGAAAATGTAGAAAAAAGAGGCGATTAGATGAAAAAGATTAGGTTAGATGAGAATGAAAGTAGAGGCGATTAGGTTAGTCGTAGATGTGTTAGAAATTAGCGTTTTACTTATGGATTATGGGCCTTCATATGGGCTTTAAGGAGAAAGAGAGGGAACAAATATATTATTTGAGTTTTAATATTAAATAAAAATAATTATATATTATATACTTAGGCTCGAAAAAGCTCGACAAGTCATCGAGCAAGCATTATATGAGCTCGAGCTCGACTCGAATTTTAAACGAGCCGGCTCGAGCTCGGCTCGAGCTCGGTCAAAGTCAAGCTCAAGCCGAGCTTTGACCGAGCGGCTCACGAGTGGCTCACGAGTAGCTTGACTCATTTGCGGCCCTAGAATTGGCGTTAGGAAGGACAAATTCAGAAATTATAATTAAGGTAAACTTTATAAAAATGAAGAAAATATTTGAAGCGAACTATTTAAAAAAACAAAATATATATATATATATATATATATATATATATATATATATATATATATATATATATATATATATATATATATATATATATATATATATATATATATATATATTAATGAACACTAATTTAAAAATAAAATTAAATTAAATTATCACGCTAAACAACTAATATTATTATTTTTTTTTAAAAGATAGTAATATATATCAACTTCGTTGATAATATTATATTATTGTTTTTTTATTTTTTTATACTATCAGTACAATTTCAAAAAATAGATTTGTAGTATCACCTTTCTTGAGCTACTACTATTGTAATTTTCTCTCTTTCAAAGTCTCGTTCCTTTTCAAAATTTGAAATATATTTTTTGTTTTTCTTGGACCATTTCAGAAAATAAGAATTATAACGAGAAATTGAGAATTCAAATTATTTTTTTCAAACACATCTAAAAGTGTTTAAGATGAAAAAAACATTTTAATTTCATTTAATACCCATAAATCCTCTTTCAATTTAAACCCCCAAAAATAAAAATAAAAAATAAAAAAAAAAAAGAAAAACTAACTGTAATTTCGTGTAGAAAACAAACTCCATTTTTCAGTTCATCCATTAGCTTTTCCTTACTGTTATCTTCTTCCAATACCTCAAACTTCAACGAACACAGATGGGTAATTTACATTCAAAAAACCCTAAACGAAGATCAAGAAGATACCAACGATTTCTCTGTCACCATCTTCACCATCCCCAAAACCCTAATGGTTTCCGATCCAGATTCCTACATCCCTCATCAAATCGCCATAGGACCTTACCATCATTCCCGTCCAGAGCTTTACGAAATGGAGCGTTAAAACTTACCGCCGCCAAAAGAACCCAAAAATCCTTCCAACCCATTAAGATTCATCACATCGTCGATCATTTCTCGAAATTCGAATCCAAAATTCGTTCTTCTTACAACAAATTCCTCGATTTCAACGGCGAAACGTTGGCCTGGATGATGGTTGTTGATATTTGTTTCCTTCTTGAGTTTCTCCGAGTTTATGTTGATAAAGAAGGAAATCTCTGGCAAAGAATTCATAATTCAATTCTAAGAGATGTTATGATGATGGAGAATCAGATTCCTTTGTTTCTTCTTAGAATTGCGTTAGAATTCCGCGGAGAAACGAAGGAATCGGCTGATGAACTGTTACTTTGCATGATAATGGGTATGTTTGAAGAGATTTCGCCGTTGTAGATGATCGGAGAACTGCCGCCGGAGAATATTTCAGTTCATGAATCAGCACACTTTGTTGATTTCCTTTATAATTTACTCGTACCTAAATCTATAGATTATCCTGATGAAGATGCGACATTTGTTGATGATCAGAATTCAACTAAATTTGCTGGACATTTGAGTTATGCCCGCCAACTGTTCGACAAAATGCCGATAAAATTTAACCCAGAAAGAGGTTTATTCAAAACCATAATTTCGTCTAAACCGATTACATTAGCGATTAAATTACCTCTAGAGATTATCCTTAATTTACCCATTATTAATCTTTTTAAACAACCTTTAGAAATATGTTATTTAACAAAGGGTTTGAAAAAAAAGACTATGATAATAGTAACAACGTAAACAAATCTCCTTTGATGGAAGAAATTTCAATTTCATCAGTTTCGGAACTCGTTTTTGCGGGAGTGAAATTGGTGCCTACTACACAAAACAATATAATGACAATCAATTTCGTCGAATCCACGTCAACATTTTACCTTCCAACTGTTGTCCTAGAGGTAAACACGAGATCAGTTTTGAGGAGACTTGCACATCATCCAGACCGTTGATTTTCACACGTTATACTGAGATGATGAATGGGATCATCGACACAAAAGAGGACGCTCGATTGTTGAGGGAAAGAGGGATCATAGTAAACCATTTGAAGAGCGATGAGGAGGCGACTGATTTATGGAATGGGATGAGCAAAACCATCAAATTGACGAAAGTGTTGTTTCTTGATCAAACGATTGAAGATGTGAACAAGTATTATCGATGTAGTTGAAAGGTTAAGGTGAGAAAATTTGTTAATTTTTATATCTTGGAGTCTTGGCATGTCTTCGTATTGCTTGCGCTTATCTTGTTATTGTTTTTAATGAGTTTACAAGCTATTGCAATATTTTATAGGTATCAATATGTCTCACAAGTCTCAAGATGTAATAAAATAATTTTTTTGTTTTTGTTAATATTTAATGATATTAATTAATAAAATAATTCAATTTTTTGCATGACTATTAATAAAACAAATAATAAGAGTTTACTCTAAAAATAATTAATAAAATGATGTTGGTTACTTTGATTGAAAGAAATTCAAGAATGAGATTAGCCTAATTAAATTTGGAAACTCTTTGAATAAAAAACACTTGTTTGAAGCAAATGAGAAATTTAACAAATTATAATTTAGAAAGTGCCCCAAAAATTTCTGGCCCAAAACATAATTTGTATCAATATTGTTCCATTTTCATTGAAACAAATGTTAGTGGCAGATGCAATTGTTGTGTGGTGGGTAAAGATGTTATTCATTCTTTGATAATGTTTTTCCATCAATTAACATATTTTTGTTTGTAGAAATAAGATTGTTTTTTTGGCATTAAGGAGATATTTGAGAACATTACAACTTATCGTATGTCATGTCGGTGGAAACTGCAACCGGATACTTTATTTGGTTTTTATATTTTTTGAAAAGAATAAAAAGCGAATTGAAAGTAGTAACAATTGATTCACTAAACTAGTTAAAAACCTTATAAATATTATGCAATTCAACCAATGTGTAAGACATCCTTGAGCAAGACTTTTACGTGGGAACTCCTTGGGAGACCTGTCTAGTCCAATAGACTTATTATAATAAGAAATAAGTTAATTCATTACCGTTGCAATTACTTTTTTCCGTAGTGTCTTGTAACCGAATAAAACCTTCGACTTTTAGATTATTATTTAAGAAGAATAAAAGGTAAAAATAGACTCATGAGAAAAATAAATGTCAAAGATAAAGATTAAATAGTTCACCACAAATATATCTGTAAACAAATAGTATATTATTAATGTTGAGATCCAAATGACATAGTCTTGATATTAATGATGACATAGTTACATTATTAATGTTGAGATCCAAATGACATAGTTATTGTTTGTCACTTGTCCATCTACTAATAATATAGAAAAAGTAAAACATACAAGTGTTTCCATAAATTTTGCTAAATTTAAAAATAACAATCATAATAATGAAACATAGAGTGTATGATGTTAACTTAGCTTGGAGGAGTAGTCCTGACAGAGGAAATATCCATTCTCTCACAAATGTCAGAACTTCGACTCTTCAGGTTCACCAGTCTTCTAAGACTTTTATAGTTGTGGGATGGTATTTCTTTTTAATATATATGTGATAACATAAGTTGGTGATATTTTTTTATTAATGTTTGAGTATGATATGGATAATGTATGACATCTTATGTAATAAGATCAACTGCATTATTATATATTTTTTAAATATTTGATTAAGAATTTATTTTAACTAAACGAATCGATGAAATGAATTTTATTCTTTTAAGAAATATTTTAGTCCAATTAAATTTATATATTCCTTACCCTACAAGGAAATAGCGTATTTACGACCTAATTTGATCCTAATGAATATATAATTTGCGACGTTTTTTCCATTAATAATTATTTCGCAAATATGTGTCTCTTATACTCGGACAAATAAGAATTTAATCGAAAAGTTTTTGGATGATTTTTTCAATATATATTTTTGTGATCCTATTTCCGATTACATTTTCAACATTTTTTCCATTTAATTTTGTTTAGTCGGTAAATATTGACGACAATCTTTATGACGGTATTTCTGAAAAAAAGTTTGATCGAATTTCATACCAAAAAATTGATTTTTATTATTTTTTAGCAAAATTTTATTTTTTAAAATATTTATAATTTTACTTTTTTTATCAAATTTTTTTTATACTATTCGCAAATAAATTAGAGTAAAATTAAATATAAAACAAAATAACATAACATAATTAGTCTTCCATTATCACAAAATACATTCAAATTAAACTTTAAACCCAAAGTCATTAAAACTAAAACATATTTTATAATAAGTTTTATATATCAAAAACTAATTTTAAAATTATTAAATATAATACTAACACAATCAATAAATGCATTAATTCTTTTAACACCAAATATATCAACGCGACTCAACAAAACTTAATCATTCAAGCACATATCAACGACGAAAGAATAAAACACAAAACTACAATATTTATTTGTTGTCCCACCCTACCTGCAAAACAAAACAAAACAAAAAAACAAAACAAAACAAGACCAGACAAAATTTGGTAATGAAGATAATCAACAATTAGATGAACATACTTCAAAATGATGCACTCCACTCTGAGCATAGTCATCAGACATGATCAATATATTAACTTTCAAAACTTAAGTTTGAGATTAATTATTTCTACATTGTCAAAAGGAAAACTTGAGTCCTTGAAAAGTAGAAGAACATCGTCCACTAATCTGCACAACCACCATCATCAACATGAAGCAAGAACAACTACACGAGATAGAGTTTGCCTAAATAGAATTGAACATGAAAGTGAAAGGATAAAGTCTACCTTAAGGAGTCTTCTTTCAAGGGGGAACGAACAAGAACTTTTGATGTGAAAACCAAGATCTTACCATCTTCTCCAAGAGCTAATCAACATTATGCAAATATGTTCCAAATTGATCAACTATACTATATAAAAGTTTATGTTATTGTCAGTAAAAATAATTCATTTAAAGAGAAATTTCAATAAAACTACTTAACCAAATTGGCACAAGAAATCATTTGAAAATGAAAAAAAGAAACATTATAGCATCATATACCAACAAGACAACTTAGATCGATATTTACAACTTATGATGATATAGATTGCAATACGTCCAACCAGCTATAAATCAACTTTTGTTTACCTTTTAGAAGTAACAAATATTAACATGTGAAATATTTGAAATAGTAATATAAGAGTACTGTATTGGTATCACGTTATTATACATGTGTAAACAAGTCAAACTCATCCATTATAAAAATGACTTCTAATTCGTATTCCCTATTACCGTAAACATATAGATAAGAATAAGCAAACAAATAGAAAAACAAGACAAAGTTGATTTCAGATGGAATTTTGAACATGACCATACAAATGGTACAAGGATTCACCTTAACATGGCTATCATGAACTACGAGTTTTCATCAAATGATGCCGCAGCAAAAATAATAAATTAGAGTTAAAACAATGATTATTACGGGATGAAACTACATTATATATGTTATAGAACATTTTTGAGAATATTAACTCATTGTCCATGCAAAGTTGGTTAGCAATTTCCTGAATGATAAAAACAAAAGGCAATGTAATCATTAAAAAAACTACATATAATGTAATTATAAACAAGTAAAGTTAAGAATGTAACAAGTAATCATACACAATATGTCAACATTAAGATTTTATCAAGGTTAATTGCATTAACGTATTGTCTCACTAGTCATCCAACATTAAAAATTCTATCAAATTTATATATAATGCTTACCACATGAATTAGAAGACTATAGAAACTTGAGAAACGAATTGATAAAAGCATGAAATTCTAGTTGAAGAATCTCATAAAAAGGTGAAATTGAAATCATCTCCTCCTACCCATTTCAGTTTGTTTAATCAATTTAAAGTAGTGAGAAATTGAGAACCCAACTATTAATTTAGTCTATTCCAGAAGATCGATAAAGTAAAATTCTGAAAAATTTCTTAAAAGTTATGATGTGCCCTTGTACTTATTTATGCACTAGTGATATCCTATGATATATATAAGTTAAGTAACTGATGAATACATTAATGTGATTATTATTTAAGTGAGATTTTATTATATATATATATATATATAATTTTCTACGAAATTTACGATGGTTATGATTTTCTATTTTTAATATTTGCGATAGAAGTTATGATAAAGGAAACGTCGAAAATTTGTAACGTATATTTCATGTTAGATTTTTTTACGATTTTTCCGACTGACTATAAAACTTCAACGCTATATATTTTTTCGTCGGAAATTTCATACAAAATATTGTATGAATTAATTTACAGATTTTACCACGGATATTTACCTTTATTTTACCACGTACTATAGGTAAATATTTTTACTTTTTGCAAGGAAGTTTTTTTCATTCACTTATATTTACGACGATTTATGTTTTTCGTGGATTAAACCGTCGCATATGTCCGATGTTATTTAAGTGTCGGTAATTAGCCGTCGCTAATTAAACGTTTTTTTAGTGTAACAATTATAGAAATAACAATTATCCAAATTTGTGTAAGAGTAGTATCTGATTAATTTTAAAGATGATTTGTTAAAACTTTTAATTTAACATTAAAAAAGTGCAACAAGTTGTTAAAATCAATAGTTCTTCATATCTTCTTTAAAAAAGTGGAAATCCTTCTTATTGGATGATCATGATACTTCCCAAAAATCATTCTGGATCAATGGGGAACAATATAAACAATTTTGTTCAATAAGATAAAAAGTAGATAATTGACTCATTTGATACTAGAAATAATTGTCGAAAGTCCTTTTGATAATATTCCATCATCAAGACAATTTGCTGAATCGCGTTCATTTCGTAGAAGTTAATTGAAATATTTTTTTTTACAAAGCACTTCGAATATTGAATAATTCTTATCACTTCCCATTTAATTGTAATAAAAGATTTTCTATTTATATGAAAAGGGATTAAATAATTCTAATCTATTTTTGCAAAAACACAAATTCATAGTACGACTAAATTTTTAGATGGAAAGCTAAATAAATAAAATCATTGTTAAAGACATACATGGTCTCAATCATTCATCCTTAATTCTAGAATAATAAAAGGATATTGAGTAATTAATTTTTCTATGTAAATATATTTGAGGACATGTGAGTTTGAGTGTTAATGATAATACAATTTAAAACATCAAAGAAGATAAAGACACATGATGCATTAATTTTGATTAACATGATTCAAAATTGTTGGATAAAATCATTGGAAACACAATGTAAAAAAAAACAATTCTTTTGACACAAATGATGAATTTATCTAACTATTCATGAACATAGAACTTTTCACAATCTATTACCCAAGATAGTAAAAAAATAAATTAAATTATGTTTTTTCAAAACTTTGAACCTTTCACTTTTACGAATTAAATTTATATAGAAGATAACTAATAAAACTAAATTAAATTCTTTTTAATAAATTTAACATTAAACTTTTTTATTTTTTTATAATAAATTCTTAAGGAACGAGGGGTTTGTAGATCCTCAATCGGGGTGCTGAAACTCCTCGGTCGAGTGTGGAGATCACTGTTGCTAGGTTAGCTTATAGCTAACTTCATTGACCCAGGTTTGTGAGTTCTCGATCGGATGTAAGACTCTACAGTCCCATGTTCAAATTCTCGGTTGGATGTTAAAATCTTCGATCGGACCCTCGGTCCTGGTCGAAATTTCACGGTCGGACCTCTCGGTCCTAACTGAAATTTTCTCGGTTGGACCTCTCGGTTCGGACTAAAATTTCTCGGTGAGACCTCTCAGTTCTAACTGAAGATCCTCAGTCGGATCTCTCGGTACTAGTCGTACCTCCCGGTCCTCAAGAACATCAAAACTACATGTTTTACAATTTTGATTAATGCCTAGATCCTTTGATCCCAGGGCTTGATTACCTTCTCAAATCTCTTAGTAATATTATGAAGATCATCCCAAAGTATCATTCAACTTGGATGATGTTCGATTTCATCAAAATAGTTATGAGATAAAAATCGGGTTTTAGGCTCTTAGTCATTATTGATGTGTAAGGAGCTTGAAAATAGATTTCTTATAACTCATATGATTGATTGGTACCAACACATGAATACTAACTGTTCATTTTGACCAATTCAAGAACTTAAAATTTTCATTTATGTTACAAATTTTGATTTTAATGAAACATAATCGCGATGGATCAAATATGGTCTAAATAGGTTCCCAACATCATTAGAAAAATATTGGGAAGCTTTCTGGACTGCTATTCTTGAGGATTAACTCAAGAATAGAAAACCAGATTTTGAATTTTTCTAAATTCAAATTGGGGATTTCTGTTTTAAATTGATTGATCTGTTTTAGCTTCAACCGAAAGCTTGCAAATGATCCTACAATCGTTTTCTAATCACAAAATTCAATAACCAGGTAATATACAAACTTAGGGAAACTAAAATATGTTGGGTTAAGATTTTTAATGTTTAAACTGGTTTTGATAATTTAGCTTAAATAATCAAAAAGGGAGAAATTGTTGGGTAAAGATTTTTAATTGATTTAAAATAACTTAACAATTTTGATTTGATAATTTATGAAATGGTTTTTGATAATAAATGGATAAAACTAAGTTCAATAATTGTTAGTCATATCAAATATATAAATATATATTTAGATATCGACATAGTTTATGGTGTAATGGTAAGTACATCTGTCTATCATGCGGGTGACCTGGGTTCAAATCTCACCAGATGCATAACTAATAATTGGATTTTTGATAATTTGCAGGCACAACTCAAAGTCAACGCACGCGAGCAGACGTCTCAAAGTCAACGCACGTGGTTAGATGGGGCGTCTAACGTGTAGTTAGACGTCAGAGTCTAATGGATGGGGGCGTCTAAAGGTTGTTAGATGGGGTGCGTCTAAGCAGATGGACAACTAAGATGATCAGATGAGGAGATGAATGACTAAGATGATCCGATTAGAAGATGAGGCGTCTAAGCAGATGAACGGCCAAGATAAAGCGTCTAATGTGTAATTAGACGAGGGCGTCTAAGCAGATGGACTACTAAGATGATCAGATGAGCAAATGGACGACTAAGATGATCAGATGAGCAAATGGACGTCTAAGTAGATGGACGACTAAGATTAACATATGAGGCGTCTAAGTAGATGAACGACCAAGATGAGGCGTCTAATGTGTAGTTAGACGGAGGCGTCTAAGCATATGGACGACTAAGATGATCAGATGAGGCGTCTAAGCAGATGAACGACCAAGATGTAATAGACTGTTAGATGGGGGGTCTAAGAGACTATTATATGGGGGCGTTTAATAGACTAGTAGATGGGGGCGTCTGAAGACAAATGAGATTACAAACAACAGGCAGCAGAGTCCTCCAGACAGCTGACAATAGAGCTCAACAAATGAACAACTATCATGTACTCCATAATTCAAATTGTCTGTACTGCATTGTACTACCATGATCTCAAGAATCTTTTCCTCCTGTACTACCCAATACCTCATGTATAGTACATCCAACAGAAAGAGCACATGTGTCCAAAAGAATGATTTGACCGTTGAAGTTTTTCAAGAATAAATTGTTGCATAAAGTCAACGGACAAATTGTTGGCTGAATATGTAATACATAAGCTGAAGCTCTCTCTAAAAGATTGAATCACCAGATTTCTACAAGTTTGATTTCTTGAATCAACTTACTCTCTCTCTAGATATTTTATTCTCAAGTGTATTTTGTAAATCACTACGTGAAGTTGAGAGATAAGTTACTGGACTATTTGATAGTCATTAATAGTGTGTTCTAAGTTGAACAAATATTGTTTTGTTCAATAGAGAGTTATCTAAATCAGTGAGTTGTATTCGTCTCAAAGTATCTAATGATATCCTTCCGGTTGTTGGAAGAAGGGGTGACGTGGGAGAGTTTGCTACGAACATCCATAATCAACTCGATGTGTTCTTTACTTTCTGTCATTCATTTTTCATTGGTTTTAAGCTTCAAATCCAACGAACATTTCCGCACTTGAATCTGTTTCAAAAGTTTGAAGGATTTGCGAAGAACAGAATCATATTTTAACTTCTAATATAATTAAAATCGAACTGATGTGTATAAGTTGTTATCAATAGTCAGACCCCCGTCTCTATTGATTACACCGATCCTTTCAATTTGTATCAGAGCCTCGTTTTCTATTCTCAAGCATCAAAAGAATCTAAATCATGTCTATGGCTGTCATCAACAATGTTCCCATGTTCTCAGAGGAAAATTATGTCGTGTGGAAGGAGAGAGTCCACGCTTATCTAGCTTCCATAGATGATGTCATGTTGTTTGTCATCACCGAAGGTCCGATAAAGATTGAGAAGGATAGATCTGAGTGGACTAGTGAAGATAAAAGAAAGAACAACCTCGACAACATAGTATAAGACATCCTCTACAAGACATTGGATGATAACATGTTACACAAGATCATCACATGCCCTAGTGCCAAAGATATTTGGAAGAAGTTGACTAAACTATGTGAGGGCAACGAGCAAACCAAAGAAAACAGACTCATGGTTTCCACACAATAGTTCAATAACTTCAAGATGTGTCCTGGAGAGACGATGACTGAGTTCGATGAAAGATTCAGTAAGGTTATCACTTCTCTATACACTTACAACAACAGAGAGGTTGCGATCAAGGTCATGCGTGCTCTGCCCAGAGAGTGGGATATCAAGACGATGGTGATGAGGGAATCTAAAGACCTCAACAAGATGGAGCTCTATGATTTGTTAGCCGATTTGAAGGCCTACGAGTTTAAAATAAACTTTAGGAATGAAGAGGAGCACCCCACATCCACCATCATAACAAAGGCATTGATGACCGCTGAGGAGCCATCTACTGCCACTACTGTGAAGGCTGCTGCTAAGCAAATTAGCAGCGATGCCATGACTCTTTTTATGAAGAAAATCTGCAAATTCATGAATAAGAGACACTTCAAGACGGAAAGTAGCAAGCCGAAGCGAGGTGAGAAAAAGAAAGATAAGAAAAAGAAAGAGCTGAAGAATCTCATTGCGGCTGAAAGCAAAGCCAAGTGGGACGACAACGACTTAGATGATTCATCATCCAACGTTAGTGATGATGAAGAGGTCACTTGCTTTATGGAAAGAGAAGAAGAAAATCTGAGGAATCCGAGGTATGTGATTTCTCTCTAGAAGAGTTTACACAAGATGAATTAGTGGCTGCACTCAATGACATGGTCATTGAGTACAAGAAACTGTCAGACTCTTTTGATGAACTAAATTTCAAAAACAAATCTGATAGCTTTTCTTCATCCCAAAACAATGATTCTAAAGTTTTTGAAAACAAAATGGTTGAGCTATCATCTGAGAATGAGAAGCTCAAGGAAAATGTTCAAACTATATTTTATGAAAACCAACGTTTGACATATGTGGTCAGTTCCTGGATGAAGTCTGGAGATGCAGTCAGACAACAAATAAGTATGTTGAGGCCTACCGGATGCAAATCCGGTTTAGGATTTGATGGCAATGACTCAGACAAGTCTTGTAAAAAGATAAACCCAGCCACATAAAAGTTTAAGGCTATAAGCTTTGTCAAAGGGAGTTTAACTACGAATGAAACTGATTCAAGCTGTGATGAGATAACCTTAAAGGATGAGATTACTTATGTTCCGTCGACTATTAGCTAGCTGAAAATTAAGTTAGAAGCAGCCAGCATGTCTGGAAAACTAAAACCTGACAAAAAAATCAAGGATTTTTAAATCAAAACCATCCTCCAAGGTTAAGGGATCAGCTGCTAACAAAAAGACGTCTACTAAGTCTAAATCAGACGCACTGATCATAACACAACATGGGAAATCCATAAAAATAATCAAAGTATGGATTCTCAAGGGACTAATAAGCCATGGACCCAAAGAAAAATAGGTACCAGATTCGTTATTGTCTTTGAATACAGGTAAAACAATAAAGCATCTTGGAAGAGTCAAGTGGCATCTGGACAGCCGACTGCTCGGACATAGCATATGACATTCAATAGCCTGAACTGGTTGAAATCTTCACGAAGCCACTTCCCGAGTCTATGTTTTCTTACCTTAGAAATATTTTTAGGATTGTTAGATTACGATAATACCTAGATTATATTTAAATCATGAACTCACCTTGTTATGATAATTTAGTTTAAATAATCAAAAAGGGATAAATTGTTGGGTTAAGATTTTTAATGTTTAAACTAGTTTTGATAATTTAGTTTAAATAATCAAAAAGAGAGAAATTGTTGGGTTTAGATTTTTAATGTTTAAACTGGTTTTAATAATATAGTTTAAATAATCAAAAAGAGGGAAATTTTTGGGTTAAGATTTTTAATTGATTTATAATAACTTAACAATTTTGATTTGATGATTGATGAAATGGTTTTTGATAATAAATGGATAAAACTAAGTTCAATAATTGTTAGTCATATCAAATATATAAAAATATAATTAGATATAACATCTGTGGTGTACTGGTAAGTACATCTGTTTTGTGGGTGACCTGGGTTCAAATCTCATCAGACGCATAATTAATAATTGGAGTTTTGTTAATTTACAGGCACAACTCAAATTCAACGCGCGCGAGAAGACGTCTCAAAGTCAATGCACGTGGTTAGATGGGGCGTCTAACGTGTAGTTAGACGTCAGAGTCTAATAATAGATGGGGGCATCTAAAGGTTGTTAGATGGGGTGCGTCTAAGCAGATGGACGTCTAAGTAGATGGACGACTAAGATGATCAGATGAGGCATTTAAGCAGATGAACGACCAAGATGAGGCGTCTAATGTGTAGTTAGATGGGGGCGTCTAAGAACGTGGACGGCTAAGATGAGTAGATGAGCAGATGGACGTCTAAGAAGATGGATGGCTAAGATTATCAGATGAGGCATCTAAGCAGATGAACAGCCAAGATGAAGCATCTAATGTGTAGTTAGACAGGGGCGTCTAAGCAAATGGACGACTAAGATGATCAGATGAGGCGTCTAAGCAGATGAACGACCAAGATGTAATAGACTGTTATATGTGGGTCTAATAGACTGTTATATGGGGGCATCTTATAGACTATTAGATGGGGGCGTCTAATAGACTATCAATCTGATAGACGTCTGAAGGTAGATGAGCTTCCAGACAGCAGGCAGCAGAGTCCTCCAGACAGCTGACAATAGAGCTCAACAAATGAACAAATATCACGTACACCATAATTCAAATTGTCTTTACTGTATTGTACTACCATGATCTCAATAATCTTTTTCTGTTGTACTACCCAGTACCTCATGGATAGTACATCCAATAGAAAGAGCACATGTGTCCAAAAGAAGGATTTGAACGTTGAAATTTTTCAAGAATAAATTGTTGCCTATAGACAATGGACAAATTGTTGGCTGAATATACACGACAAAAGTTGAAGCTCTCTCTAAAAGATTGAATCACCAGATTTCTACAAGTTTGATTTCTTGAATCATCTTACTCTCTCTCTAGATATTTTATTCTCAAGTGTATTTTGTAAATCACTACGTGAAGTTGAGACATAAGTAACTAGACTATTTGATAGTCATTAATAGTGTGTTGTAAGTTGAACAAATATTGTTTTGTTCAACAGAGAGTTAACTAGATCAGTGAGTTGAATTCGTCTCAAAGTATCTAGTGATATCCTTTCAGTTGTTGGAAGTAGGTGTGACATAGGAGAGTTTGCTTCGAACATCCATAAACAACTCGCTGTGTTCTTTACTTTTTTCATTCATTTTTCATTGGTTCAAAGTTTCAAATCCGACGAACATTTCCCCACTTAAATCTATTTCAAGAGTTCGAATGATTTGCGAAGAATAGAAACAAATTTTAATTTCTAATAGATTTAAAATCGAACTAAAGTGTATAACTTGTTATCAATAGTCAGACGCCCGTCTCTATTGATTACACCGATCATTTCTAAATATAAAAATTTCAATTTCAAACTTAAAGATTGAATTAGAGGGTTATTGGAAGTTTATCAAGGATTGGAGAACACTCCTTAGACCTCATGGATAATTTTAGGATGCCGGATCCGAGCTTTAAGGCTTAATGCAAAAACACCAAAAACCTAGAAGCCTGAGCTTCAATGGAAGATTTTTGTGATTTTTTTATTGTGGCTAGAGATGTTATCTCTTGCCTTCCAAAGCCGGTTCAGGAAACAAGTTGATCGAATTTAGTTAAATGCCATCAATGGTGTTTTGGTTGTTCTTGATCCAACTTACCTAATATGACCATGATGAGGCCTATGATCGGAGGCGAAATGATCATTTCAACTTTTAAATCAGCCGATATGGTGTTCCGCTCGTGGCTAGGCGTTCTATCGCGTTTCTGCTAATGACGTTGGAGCGCGCTTTAGCTGATCATTTACTTTGAGGATGCACCCTCGCTTTGTTTCAGCGGGAGACATAGGAAATCCATCATCTATCCGATGGCCTTGGTTCCTGCTCTCGAGTTTTGGCTACACTCGATTACAAATTTTTTATATTATTTTAACCTTGATAGTTATTTGAAATTGTTTATTCTTTCACCCTTTTGGTTTTGTTTTTAAATCTTTTAAAATATACAAAATATATAAAATAAATATGACATTTATTTTATCAATTTATTTTATTTTTGTATAATAGTGGGTTTAATAAATAATTTATTTGGGATAAAATGGATATAACATTTATTCTAAATATTTATTTTAATCCTTTTGATTTTTCTAAAATTAATTTGAGATAAAATTGGTACAACATTTATCCCAAATTATTATTTTTTTTATTGTCCATTGCTTTAATTAATTGGGATTTAATTATTACCATAATTAATCCCACTTAATTATTTAATCATGCTTTTGAACTTGATTTTAATTATTATTTTTATTTTATTTAATCAAAATAATTTATAAATTGGGTAAATGAGATTTTAGTTCTTAGCGGTAATGTCACATTTCTATGGTAAAAAAAATAAATTATTTTTTTGGAGTGGGTTGAACCCATCTAAACCCTAACACAAAACGATAATTGTATATAAATATATTTGGCTAGCTCAATAAGTTAGTAGTCAAATATGATATTTTGACATGTTTCCAACCCTAAAATAGTATTTCCATTCACTTATTCTGATTATGTTGCCGTTACGACACTGGGTTGATATCCGAAGAGATTTTCAGTCTCCAAATCTTAATCCATCATTTCATCTGTAGACAATATCTCCTTCTTAGACACGATAAATTTATTGCTCTTCTCAACAATTCTCTTAATTCTTACCACCATGGTCATTATAGTTGAAGATAAATGGGAGAGAATGAGAACGATTGAGAAGACGAATCGTTATGACGAAGGTGTGGTCGTATAGTAGTTTATCTATTACTGGAACGCAGCATCGCGCTCGGCTTAAAAATTTAGGCGTCGAACACCAAGATTCTCCCGGAGGTGGACGATGATAAAATTACTAATTACTCACCCATGCTCACCATTAGTTTCAAAACGCTTTTATCCCCTCTTTTAGCCTAACGTCAATAAGAGGTGGATATTCACATTATCCTTGAGTGGTGATAGGTTCAATCCCGTTAGGCGGTAAGTTATGCGCCTTGTAAAATGATTAAGTGTATTTGCGGACAATATGCTTAACCTATTTGTGGCCTTTTTTTAGTTTTAAATGATACACCATTTAAGGTAATTCTCTTTCCTCTTTTGACTTGCAAGATTTTAAGGTTGTATTTTAGTGTTGGGTTGAAAAAACAATTTGAGCAACGACATGGGGTTGAATCTCCACTATGCAAACAACCTATTACGTCTTTGGGCCTAGATGCATTGTACGGCACTAAGTTGATCGCCGATGATACATTTACTCATTGTTGAGGTTGTTTTATATTGAGGAAACTGAGTCAAAATGACAAAACATGGCAAACGAGATACACATAAGTTATCGATTTTAGGGTTGCAAATGAGTTGAACCGTGTTAGGATTTGTATCTCTCAAATCCGATCACCTTGAAACAATCTGTAAAAATGCAAGAAAGAAGAACACAAGAAGACACATATTTATAGTGGTTCACTCAAATTGAGCTATATCCACTTCAGCCACCACCAGATTTCACTATGAAGAAGAAGAAGGAATACAGAGTTTTTGCCTCACACTTTATCTCTCTAGAATTATTTCTCTTGTTTGTAAACCCTTAATAATCACATATTTATAGGGTAAATATTCAGGTAATAAACCTAAATAATTCTTGGTCAGGCCCAAGCCCAAAACCAAATACAAACCCAATAAACTCTAATTAACACTTGTAGAGTTTATTATAAGTGTAAGCTCCATAACCCAAGAATCTCCCACTTGGAGACTAACTTCATCATCTCTCGATCGGTGACAGTTTTCCATCCGGTGTCTTAACGAAGAAGACCAACTGAAGTTGCACACAACTTCAGTTTCACATTTGTCACAGCTTTCGTCAACATATCAGCTAGATTCTCACTCACGGGAATCTTCTCAAGAGCTAATACTCCATCTTCTAAAGCTGACCAGATGAAATGATAACAAACCTGTATAAGCTTCGTCCTGCCATGATCAACAGGATTCTTTGCCAAATGAATGGCACTCTGACTGTCGCATCACAACACACTTCCCTCGTAGTCTTGACCCAATTCTATCAAAAAGGGTTGTAACCACACCATCTCTTTAGTAGCCTCTGTCACAACAACATACTCTACCTCACAACTAGAAAGAGCAACAATCTTCTGTAATTCTGAAACCCAACTGATTGCAGTATCTCTCAGAGTATAAATGTACCATGTTGTGCTCTTCCTACTACAACATCACCACCATTGTCAGCATCAACATATCCTTTCAAACTCATATTAGACTTTCGAAAAAATAAAGTGAGATTTGTACTTCCTCTTAAGTATCGTAGTATCCACTTTACTGCTTCCCAATATTGTCTACCCGGGTTGCTCATGAATCTGCTAACAACTCTCACTGCATGTGTTATGTCTGATCTTGTGTAAACCATCGCATACATAATACAACCAATGGCAGAGGCATACAGAACAATGACCATGTAATTTTTCTCCTCCTCTGTTGAAGGCGACTTATCTATAGATAGTCTGAAGTCACTAGCTAAGGGGGTAGTAACTGATTTTGCATCATACAAGTTGAACCTGCTAAGAACTTTCTTCACATATTCTTCTTTTGAAAGCTTGAGAACTTCTTCATCCCTGAAAATTCTCATCCCAAGGATTTGTTTAGCAGCACCCAAATCCTTCATTGCAAACTTTTCAAACAACTCTTTCTTGAGCTTGTTAATCTCATACAAACTTGCTCCAGCAATCAACATGTCATCAACATAGAGGAGCAGAATAATGTACGATTTATCAAACCTCTTAATATAGCAACAATGATCAGCTTCACACCTTATAAAATTGTTACTTTTCATGAAGCTATCGAACTTCTTGTACAATTGCCTTGGAGATTGTTTCAAACCATACAGACTCTTCTGAAGCTTACATACAAGCTCATCTTTTCCTTTGATTTCAAATCCTACTGGTTGTCGCATATAAATCTCTTCATCTAAATCACCATGAAGAAAAGCAGTTTTGACATGCATTTGTTGAAGATGAAGGTCTTCTTTCACAACCAAACTCAAAATAATTCTGATTGTCATCAATTTAACTATTGGAGAGAATATCTCATTGTAGTCAATACCTTCTTTCTGTTGAAATCTTTTCACAACCAATCTTGTCTTATACCTCATGGTTTTATCATGTTCTTCTTTAATCCTGAAGATCCATTTGTTGTGAAGTGCCTTCTTTCCCTTTGGTAGCTCAGTGAGCTCCCAAGTCTGATTCAACATCAAAGAGTCCATCTCATCTTTCATCGCAGACTCCCACTTAACCGATTCATCAGATTGTATTGCTTCCTCATAATATTCAGGTTCACCTCTATCTATCAACAATATATAGTTCAGAGATGGAGACCACCTCTCGACTGGTTTTCGATTCCTTGACGATCTTCTCAACTGTATAACCGGTGTTTGCTGATTTACCTCTAGGGCCACGTTCTCAACAATTTCATCTTCAACAATACATTGTTCTTCTTCGACACTCGGTATATATTCAGCTGAAAATTCTCTAAAATTGACGGTATCAGTTTCTTCCAACTTGGAATCACCATCTGATGTCTTCCTAACACAATCTTTGTAGAAAACCTGTTCATTGAAGATAACATCTTTTCTACGAATGATCTTCCGATTTTGATTATCCCAGAAATGATAACCAAACTCGATATCAACATTACCAATGAAAAAATATTTATTAGACGTTGGATCAAGCTTGTTCCGATCACATTCATTAATTTGAACATATGGTAAACAACCAAATACTTTCAAATAAGAAAGGTTTACCTTTTTATTGCTCCAAGCTTCTTCAGGAATTCTGAATTCAAGAGGAACAGAGGGTCCCCTGTTTATCAAATAGGTAGCAGTATTTGTAGCTTCTTCCCAGAAGGTTTTAGGCAGCCCTGCATGCCATCTCATGCTTTTAGCACACTCGTTCAATGTTCGATTCAATCGTTCAGCTACTCTATTCTCTTGAGGCGTTCGGGGAACAGTCTTCACCATACTGATCCCATTCATAAAACAATACTCTTTGAAATCTGAATTGATATATTCACCTCCGTTGTTGGATCTCAAGCACTTAACTTTCTAATTTGTTTTAATTTCAACCAAAGTCTTCCATTTCTTGAAAAGAACAAATACTTAAGACTTGTGCTTTATAAAATATACCCATACCTTTCTTATTGAATCATCTATAAACGTCACGTAGTATTGTGATCCGTCAATAGAAGAAATAGGTGTAGGTCCCCACACCTATTTCTTGAGCTCCTTTCCAATCTTTAAGAAACTCACCCGTTTCTATTTTCCAATAATGCAGTTTTCACATAACTGATGTTCAACAGACTTCAGTTCTAGAATTTGTCCATTCTTCAAAAGAATTTTCATCCCTTTTTTGCTCATATTGCCCAACCTGCAATGCCACAGCTCACTGTTCTTCGAGTCATCAACTACAGCAACAACTGTTTCTCTGCAAGTTGAAGTCGTGTATAACGTTCCAGTTTTGTGACCTCGAGCAACAACTATTGTCACCTTCCATGCACCATTTCCACAACTGAAATTGTGACCTTCTTCATCAAGTTGTGTAACAGTTTCTGTAACAACGTTGGCTGCATCATTTTTATCATCGCTGTTTCTCTTCGGTGTTTTACAGTTCCTCATCAAATGACCCTGTTTACCACAATTCCAACACTCAAATATCCGCCCAGATATGGACTGACTTCTCTTGCTCCTCAATATAGATCTGCTCTTACCTCGATTGAAATTTCTATCATTACATCTGCCCATATTTTCCACATTCAGAGAAGAACCTTTGAACATTTCACCAGAATCAATTTTACGAACCTCTTCAGCAAGAATACGATCTCTAACTTCAACGAATTTCAGTTTAGCATTTCCAACTGAATTACTAATTGCTGCCCTCATAGGTTCCCAGCTATTTGGTAGAGATGCTAACAAAATTAGGGCACTAACTTCATCCCCAAAATCAATCTCAGCAGATATTAATTGATTCACAATTGTATGGAATTCATTCAATTGAGTAATTGGAAAAAGTACCATTAACCATTCTTAAGTAAAAGAGTCTTTTAATTAAGTGTACTTTGTTGTTAGCAGATGTTTTCTCATACATATTAGAAAGAGCTTTCATCAGACCCATGGTGGTCTTCTCCTTTTCTACATTGTGAGCAACCGTCTTGGCTAGCGTCAATCGGACAACTCCCAAAACCTGTCTATCAAGGAGTTTCAATTCCGCTTCATCCATCTTCTCTAGTTTCTCACTCAAAGGAACATGAAGCTTCTTTCCATAGAGATAATCTTCAATCTACATTCTCTAGAAGGAATAATATGTCCCATCGAATCTTCCAATCCCATGTCCTATACTGTTCTCACTTGCCATTGTTTCCAATGCTCAGATCTAGCCTAGATGCTCTGATACCAGTTGTTAGGATTTATATCTCCCAAATCCGACGAGCTTGAAACAATCTGTAAAAATGCAAGAAAGAAGAACACAAGAAGACACAGATTTATAGTGGTTCACTCAAATTTATAGACACAGATGGTTTGTCGAATTGTTTCGATCCATACAATATATAATATATTATTTTTTATTTATTTTTAATAATTTTAATGTCAAACTTAGAAACGTAAACTTAAAAAAATCATTCCATAACCATAATGCCATAATAATAATGATATCACATGAAAAATCAATCACATTCTATCCAAACATCATCACACACATCTGATGCATCATCAAAATTAATTCCCAAACTTTAATGTCCTTCGCAACCATCTTTGTCTATAGCCACTTTTTTAAAATCATACTCCATGAGTCTATCTCTTTCACTCATCACACTTATCTTACTCTCGTCGCTGCCTTCAGCTGCGTTCCTTCCCTACTATCAATCAGAAAAGAGCTACACGCCCGCGTCCACATGATTTGTAGAACCTTAGTTCCCACTTCCTGATTTGTTGCACATCTTTGCTCATAAGTGATAATTTGACCTCAAAAGATGTTTTAGACAATTTAAACATATGGTATGACCAAACTTGTAAGGTACATTGATGTATCTAAAACAATAGATCTCGTTGTTGATGAGGCCTAAAGAGTTATGAGTCGTGAACCTCAAACATGACAGAAAGATCCATGTTACAAGATTCTCTATGTTTCCTGTCATAGGGAAGGGTAAAATAGTCAAATTTAAAAAATTAAAAATATTTGACCATTTTGCCTTTGTCTAAGGGAAATAGAGGGAATCCGTATTAGTATTAGGGGATCCGTCTTTTAACAGTAAGGCCTTGAGACATTGGCCAAACATTATCATAAGATGTGATGTTTAATTTTATTTTATTTCAGATATGATGTTTCATTTTTTTTTTGGTCCAAGATGTAAATGAATGTTATTTTAAGTTTGTATTTATTTGAAGAACTTATGATTACTCATATTATAACTTGTAATGTACATAGTTTTTGGACAGAATATTAGTATTTGGTTGTATTTTTTGTGATTAAATGAAACAATGACAACTTTTTTACTTTTCCAAAAATAAAAATAAAAAAATATTTAAAATGTAAAAAATTTACTTTAAATAAATCCACAATAAATATCTAATAATTTTTTTACCAAAAACTTTTCTCTATCATATTACCATAATAATCCTAATTAAATATGGTATATTATACCAATTTCAATCGCATATTAAAAATTAATTTTACCATACAATATAAGAAAAATATCAATTTAATAAATATAATTAATGATTAATTTTGTTTTTGGTAAGTAAGATCATATTATAAATTTTTATATGTTTTAAAACCCTATATAATGGAGCATATCAAGAATAGTAGTAGATGTAGAAAATAGAAATAGAGAAATGGTGTCAAAAACAAGTAGAGGTCGTCAAAGGATTCCACTTTACAAGATCGAGGATAAAGGTAGGCGTTCTGTAACTTTTTTGAAACGTAAATTTGGAATTTTAAAGGAATCAAGTGAACTTTCTACTTTATGTGGATCGAACATGGCACTAATCTTGTTTAGTGAAAGCGGAAGAGCATACTCTTTTGGTAATCCTAATACAAATGTGATATTTGATCGATTTATGGGTGTTGTTCCCGAAAGGGTGTTTGATTCAACATTCCATGAACTCCTCGAGGCTCAAAAGTCTCCACATGTTCGATATATGGAAGCTCAAATAATGGAGGCTGAAAAGACACTCGCTCAAGAGCAATATGCGGGAAAAACATTGTCACTAGAGATGACCGAACATGCTAAGGAGAAGTGGTGTGAGCAACCAATTGAAGAGATGAACTCATTGCAATTAAAATGGAGGAAGCGTGAGATGGAGGAACTAAAGATGGTCTTTGAACAAGAGAAGGAGTTGAAGATGGCCACAGAAAATCAAAATCCTTTGTTTTTGTTGGCTATGAATAGCCAAAACTCAATTTATTTTTAAATTTTCATGTACCCTTTTCTTGAATTTGTTTTTATCAATATGCTCTAGGAATTTCATTACAACATGTTTTTCTAGATTGCATTTCTATCTTTGAATTTTGATGGCCCATGCCTTATATTATAATAGTAGTTTGAATGGTTTGTTTTATTTATATTTAATTAAACTTTTTAATAATATATCCAGTTATTATTAGAAGTTCTCACTCACTTTTAATAGAATATATTATTTTGTATAACCAACACAATTTTTTAAGAAGAAAAACTAAATTAATTAAAATATATATATATATATATATATATATATATATGGGGACAATAAACCTTCTTGAATTCTAATATGAGAAATTATTTAAAATAATTAATTATTATTAATGTATATGCCACAAAAATCACTTAGGGTTGCTTGTTTTGGGAATTCATGTTTTTGGGTTGTCTGTTTAGGAAATTCATGTACCCTCAATGGAAGGACAATATTTGTATTTTTTTTAAATGATTTGTTTTGTCCCTGTATGTGAGGGAACATGAATTCCATAACAAAGGATTATATCCCCTCAAAAATATCATTCAAAATTTTTAATTAAATAATGCAAATAATAATAACTACAAAACATGGATGTATTTATGCACCTTGTTGCGTTCAAACAAAGTCTCATATAGCCCAATCTGAATAGAAGCCTATTTTATTCAGAAGAATATTTTGAACTAAGAAATCTCTTTACCTTTGGTTGTGAAAATCTGAGGAGAAAACATTCATTTAAGGATCCAATAATTAAAGTTAATTTTACTTGAAAGAATAAATAAATAAAATAATAGGTAGCTGAAAAGAATCGAACAAAGTGTGATTTAAAAATGTTTTTACACTTAATAATAAATAACTAATTTAACTAGTTAATTATTTATTACAAAATATTATTTAAATATAAAAACAAATAAACACAATTTAAAATATATTAAAAAAACATCAAATAACATTTACAAACATCATCTTTAATTTAAAAAAAAGTTTATTTCGGTCGATAATTTTAAAAGAAGCTGTCATTGTTTTTCAAAACAAGTGATTAAGGAAGAACATTAATTGTCAAGCCTATATTGAAATCGAGTTGGAGATTTCTTCTAATGATTCGAGAAAGGCTTGAGGGAGATTTCAGATAAGGATTTAAAAATAAGACGAATGATGTTTGAAACTATTTCTATAGAGGAGAGAGAGTAAAATTTTTAAGGAGATCAAACGAGTTCGGTTAGATTAAAGTTTATAATGTTGGCCTTTAGTTATAAATAATTTGGAGATAGCTCGTGAATGAATTACACTAATATTGGGTGTGTAATTACACTTTTGGTTTTGAAGGTAATAAGGAAAAATTACACATTAAATGGAGACTCACATTAATCTTAAAATGAATTAAATTTTGAAGTGTGAGACACATGGAATGGAATAAAAAATGATGGACTTGTTATTTATGATTAATTATAAAATATAAGTTGATGTTGACTTGATATCAACGTTTGATGTGACGAATTGAAAAATGATGCGGAGAGCAAATAATTTGGTAGGATTTAGCTAATCAAAATATTTTAATATATTTTAAATAGTCATTAATTTGATATTAATAATGATTTTGTTATTATTTAAGTTTGCTCAACCAAGTAGATTCTACCTATTAAATGATTTATATTAATAAAAATTAAATGAACTTACGTGAGTAGAATTTATCATCGTTAATATTTTTATTTCGTTTAGATAAATATGACACAATTTACAAAGTGGATAAAAATGACCATTATATCTAGACAAATTTGAGAAATTAACACCTCATTAATAAATGTAGTATTCTTACTTTACATATATATATATTAGGTTAGTTATATATATATATATATATATATATTTAATTTAAAATATATATAAAAAATGAAAAAATTAATAAATATAATTTTTAAAATTATTTTTCTCTAACTCTCCTTCAAAATTTATTATAAAATTAAAAAAATATGATTATCAATAATAATAATTATTCAAATAAAATATATAATTGTTAATTGTATTGTATTGTATTTAATTTAAAACTATAATAATCTTTTGAACCTTATGAAAATGAGTTTGATATATTTATTTTTGTATTGTATTTAATTAAAAATTATAATAATCATTTCAACCAGATGAAAATGAGTTTGATTTATTCATTTTGTATTGTATTTAATTAAAAATTATAATATTAATCATTTTTTTTTATTTTGTTATCATTCACCTTGAACCATTATAAGACATATTTTTAAGGAATAAATAGACCTGTATACTTGTATTATCTCTCATTTAAACGTACTAACTATAAAAAAATATATATACTATTAAAAATTATACACGGTTATACTGTATTAACTATATATATATATATATATATATATATATATATATATATATATATATATATATATATATATATATATATATATATATATATATATATATATATATATATATATATATATATATATATATATATATTTGAAATCAAAAAAGTTGTATAAATAATAAATTTATTTTAAAAATGTACAATTTTACATATATTAATTTTTATAAATTATCAATTATTTTAAAATTATATAAACTATAAACAAATAAATAAATATATATATATATAATATAATATATATATATATATAATTTTAAATTATTTATATATCTGAGTAATAAAAAATAGTTGAAAAGTAAATTAATAAAATAATAATTACAAAATAACTAATAAAATAAATTTAAATTTAATATTGAATGTAACAATTTTTTGATTTTATTTAAATAAGAAATAAGTTATAATAAGTTATTAAAATATTATATAATATTAAATTAAATGATATTTAAAATTTAAATTGATTTAAATTTAAATATTGATAAAATATATAATTACATATATTTGTAATTATTAGATAAAAAAAATTAATATTAATATATATATAAATTATAAATATATTTTAATAAAATATAATAGTGTGGAGATAGGAAAAAATAAATTAATATCGTGAAAAATTATAAATAATTCTAGGTTGAATGAACCAATTTCTTTTTTTTTTAAAAGGCTAGATAAAACTTTTAATAGTTCTTGAGTACTTGTAGACTTAATATGCTAATTACATAGATAAAAATTAACCTGATGTAAAATGAAGTAATTGTTTAACTTTTTAATACATCCAAATAAAATGCAAAATATGAAAAAGAATAAAAGTTTTAAAAAGGAAAAAATGTAAGAAAGTGAAACAATTAGTTTGAAAAAAAAATAATTAATAATTTATATTTTTTATTATATATATATTTATTTTTTTGAGGAGTGATAAGAGATATATTGGGAGAGAAAATGAAGTGAATGTTATTTGTCAAAAAAAAATAAATAAAATGTGAGGAGAAAGAAGAAAATAAATTTTTTATTTTTTAATTTGATTTATTTTGTCACCCTATATATTTATTATTATTATTATTTTAACAATTTGTTCTCTACTATTGATTATAAAATTAAAATAATAATTTTCAATAATAATAATTATAATTATTCAACTAAAATACATAATTTTAATTGTATTAACTCAATTAAAAAATATAATAATCATATGAACTAAATGAAAATAATTTTGATTAAATATTTTTTATTATCATTTACTTTATTTGAAATTGGACCATTCCAAGATAGATTCTTAATTATGATTCAAGATATACAACTAAAACACATAATGTTGTAAGGCCCCTTTTTAGGCATGCCATTTAGTTGGTTTTAGACTTGTAATTTATTTAGGTAGACCTTAATTTTAAATTTTGTTCTCCCTTTTTAATTTGTTTTTTTAATATTTCAAATAGTCTAAATCTCATAACACATTATACTCGTAAAAAAATGATAAACCGAAAAGATAGATTTAATTAAAGAAATATTAATCTAAAATTAATTTATTTTAAATGGCCCTCCTTTTAATTTTTAAGAGTTTCCCACTTGATTTTTATAAATCCATAAAATATATTACATGTACAAACACATTTCTAAAAAATTATTTTGGCGTGTTTATTGTTTGATGAGATTCGAGAAAAGAATTAAAGTTATGTTTTCTGTACTAGTTAAAAACGTCTCTACTTAACAAAATTTTGTATGGTTAGAAAATTGGATTTTATGTTTTATTTATTTATTATTTTTTTAGAATACGTGTATTTGTGTTTGACATTTTAATCTTAAAATAATTTTGATACATGTAGGGTTGATATCGAGAATTGTAAAAAAATATCTGCAAAATATTAATTAAAAAAGTTAGATTTAAAAATAAATCCAAATATTTTTTTGTTAAATATTTTTTTTTTCTAAAACTAATCTAACATAAATTGACAAATTAAATTAAGAGAAAATATATAACTAGATGATAAATTTATAAGAGAAATAAATATAATACATATTTATAAGATAAGAATAAGGAGTTATAAATTTATTTGTACAACAATAAGCTAATACATAACCTATTTTTCTCAACAAAAACACATCTAGTTAAAATACACAAATTTTGTTGCAAATAAGAAATTTATGCCACATAAATATTTTTCTGATCCATATATATTTTGTAGCACTCAAATTTTCCTATAATTTTCTAGTGCTCAATTTTTCTATAAAAATTATTTTATTTTCAATAACTTCTAAACCAAAGTTAACGCTTATCACTAGAAGAAAAATAGGCTTCTGTAACGAAGCTTAGTAACGACGATCGAACGCCCTTACTGATATAAAATATCAGTAACGTTTTATTATATTAATAAATCGTTAATGTTATGAAGATATCAGTGACGGCTATATAATACAGTTACTGTTATAAATCTTCAGTAACGGACATAAGGAATCACTGTTACAGATAGTAGATTCTTTAATTTTTTCGAATTAAGGGTATTAGTAACGGTTATTGTTAACATTGTTACTGATATGAAGGAATATCAGTAACGATTTTGGAGGGAAACCTTACTAATAGAGTATTGGTAACAATTTTTAGCATAACCGTTATTGATACATGCCCAACGTTTCATCTCCACAAGAGGTATCAATAACGGTTATTAAGAAAACCGTTACTGATATGACTTCATTTTAATTTTTTTGGAGGTTTATCAGTAACGGTTACCTTTCAAAACCGTTACTAATATTGTATTGATAACTGTTATTTTGAAAACCGTTACTGATACGTGTCTTGTCGTTTTATCTTCACAAGAGGTATCAATAACGGTTTTCAATTATTGAGAAAACCGTTACTGATAGCAATTTAACATCAGTTTATCTAAAAAGCGCATATCGTATTTTATTTTTTATTTGACAATTACTTTTTATATTTGTTAATGTTTCATATTATTTTAGCTTGTTCTACTATCTAACAACGTTTTCATTATCCATGTTTTAAAAACACTAATGGAAAGGATGAAGAAAATGCTTAAATTAATTTTTTTTATCAAGATTTATCAAATTAGTTATTTTAAGTTAATATTTTTTTTATTGTAGTGTTTCCTTCAGGTAATTACAATGCATAACCTACTTTTCATTCGCATCTGGAATCATTTTATTTTAATTTTTTTTTACCTTCTTTTGTAACATTGGTAGAGATATTTCATTTTTCAATAGAAAATTTCTGCGCAAATCTTCAATTGATTTTCATTAAACTATATTTGTTGATAGTCAATTATTGTATACGGTCGTTACCTTCTCTAGACATTCATCCATGAATAATATATTTGTTAAATATTTAGTTTCTATAAATTTCTCCATTAAATGGTTGTTTCTAAAATTAATCGTCAGTAATAAAATAATGGAAAATAAAAAGTATGATATTAAAAAAATGCACCATAAATATCAAATAACTTTTAGTAACAATTTTAGTGTTTATTTCTATATATTAACCAAAATTCACATAATTCAATATAATCTTTTCCTAATATTTCAATATTGTGAAAATTTAATTTCAAATTATGTATTATTCATGACCTTATTAAAATATTTGTGATCAGATAAGAAAGAAATCATGTAATAATAAATATATTTAATGACATTAATTTTATGGTAAATAATATTAATATATTATAATCCTATATATACACATATACATATATGTTATTCATATACCTTTAAAAAAATATGCTTATAAAGAAATAGAGTGATAGAAATAATATATATAATTTGATCGAGAAAAAGAGAGATATGGCACCAAAATGGAATAAGGGTCGTCAAATAATTCCCATTGAGAAGATTGAAAATAGTAGTAAGCGCTCAGTAACTTTCTCTAAGAGAAAGTTTGGCGCTTTCAAGAAGGCAAATGAGCTTTCAAATCTATGTGGAAGCGATGTTGCAATAATCATATTCAGTGAAGGAGGAAAAGGTTTCTCTTATGGCAATCCTAATGTATATGCCATATTGGATCAATTCATGCATGCCAATTCTCAGAGAGCACTTGACTCAGCATATCATGAATTCCTTGAGGCACAAAAGATTTCACGTGTTCGAGAGATGGATGCTCGAATAAAAGAGGCAGGAGATAATTTCAAACTTGAGCAAGAAAGGCAAAAAATGTTGTTATTGGAGATGGCTAACCATGCTAAGAAAAGGTGGTGGGAGAAATCTGTCCCAGAAATGAGCTTAAACCAGTTACATTTGAGGAATGATTGGATGGTAGAACTTAAAATATTTTTTGAAGAACAAAGAACGTTGAAGATGAAAGAAGATTTGAATCCATTACATTTATTGGCCATGACTATTGAGAACCAAATTAGTCCATAAATGTTTTTTTTATACTTTTGTCTTAAATTTTATTGAAAGTTGTTGTTTAGGATTTTATGTCATTATTTTGTAGTCTAGAGCCTATGGTTCTCAATCATTGACATTTTATGCCCCAACCAAAGTTTCTTGTGATGATACAAACTTCTCATTTTATATATGATCATCCTATACATTTACAACATAAAATATCCATTTATATGAATATTTATTAAATTAATAAATATTGTTTTTAATATTTATAAATGAATGGTTGAATGCAATGCAAATTGAATGTAAACATAAATAAATAAAATGTTTACAAAATAAAATAAAATTAATCACAATCCTATATTAATAATATTCATATTTATTTCCATAATTTGCTACATCTTTATAAATAAGGACGGATATATGAAGGGTTGCCAAATATTTATTTTTTGATTATTTACTAAATTTGAATGAATTTAATTGTTTAAAATTTTTATAATAGACTAATAATTTAGTGATTGATCTAATGATGAACTAGGTATATTATGTCTTCATTTCGACGAATATCCGTAAATTCATTGTTTCTTACACTAATACTGCATTTGGTATGAGGTACAACATATTTGGTATAAATTATAAGGAGATATAAAATGGTATAATTTATATATACTATTATTATATTTGGTTGGAAATATAAAACATTATATAAATTATATAATTTATAAGTTTTTTGTTTGGTAAATAGTATATTATTTAAGTATAAGAATCAAATAATAATTTTTTTTTAATTTTTTTTTTAATATTATTTTTAAGTAACTTTATTGATATTTTAATGTTATTTAAAATTTATTTTAATTACTTCAAATATTATTAATATTAAATCAAATTAATAAATAATAATATATTTACGTTATTATTTTAAATTAATAATATAATTACGTTATTATTTTAAATTATAGGTATAAAATCAATCCTACCATCACCTTTATAATTTACTATTAGGATAATTATAATATCTCATACACTCTACCCTACCAATACAATCTTAAAATAATAATTTTAATTGAGAAGAATGTCAATTTTATTTATTAAGTTGAAGAGAGGTGTCAAATTTAATTATAAAACCATAAAATTCTATTTATGGATATTAACTGGTCAAAAAGTGTCAAAATTATTTAACATGACGGAATGTTCAAACGACGTTAAAATTGTATACACGTGTCATATCCGCGTAATTATCTTATATTTATATTTTTAATCTGTTTTTTTTTCATTTCAAACATACACAAGTTCTTTCCATTCAATACATAAAAATAAATAAATAAATAAAATATAACTTCTCTCTTCATTATTGCCCATCAATAAACTCCCATCGGAGCCTCGGGCTCTTGAAAATCATCAGGTAGAGCTGATTGCTTATCCCGTTTCAATATCTTTCTTATCATATTTGGGTTGTCGGTCAATCTTTTCAAATGAATCAATGAATCAATTAATAGATCAATAATAAGAAATGAAACCGAGTTAAAAGCTTTGAAACCAGGATTCAAGGATCCTGCTATGAAAGATCAATGTTTAAGCTTTATAAATTTTTCTTAGTTAATTATAGATTCTCTGCTTAATTTTAATTAGTTTAAACCCTCGGCCGACTAACAACCTCCTCTATATTTCTAAATTTAAAATTGGATAATAGTTTTTGTTAGGATCTAGATCGCGGATGGCAGACCGGGTTCTGGCCGGTTTACTCTTTCTAACAACACTCAACGGTTGGTGCTAATCCGGTTAGAGATTTACACCGGGTTTCAATACTACACAATCTGTCACAAACCCTTGAACCGAGTTCAAGTGCGGAAGTGGTTTGTTTCAGGTTGAAGCAACACACACAGGATGAATAGAGATAGAGTTTGGAGAATATCGGTTTGGAGATTATGAGGTCGGTTTGAGATTTAGTGAATCATTTAGAGTGATGTAAGTCGGTTAGGACAGTACGAGTCGGTTAGAAAGTAGAACCGGCAGAAAGTAAAGAACAAGACACATGTTTTTATGGATGTTCGGAGATAACACTCCTACATCACCCATTCTTCTCAAACCGCGAGAAGGATATTCACTAAGGAATACACAAACACAATACACGATCGAGACTTATTTACTGCTCGATAAACACTCTTACAATTCTCACAGAAATTGTAATCACACTTCAAATGCACACTTAAGCTTTTAATCTTATAGAGAGATAAACACAACTTGTAACTTGTAACTTGGGTTGTTAGCTCTGAATTATCGTTACTTATGACTGTATTTACTCCTCTTCAGCTCCTTCTTTTATAGGTGAAATGTGCCAACGGTCACATTTCTTCAACGGATACCTTCAGGGTAATCCTTGAATCTGATTGGTTGAGCAGAGGCTCAGCATTGTATTAATTGCAGTTTAAGCTTCCAAGGCATGGAGAAGACCGACTCTGATTTGTCTTTTACTTAATATGGCAACTGCCGGTTGGACAGTTACCTGCATCTGGAGAACTGCACCTTTGACTTGTACCAAAATGGTAACTGTCTCTTCAGGCCATCTTCTGCAGCCTTTAGAGTATCATCAGACTTGTATGGATATGTAAATTGTCACAGTCTGATCCTTTAATATCATCTTCCGCAGATACTCAAAGTATTCGTTTGCACCAATTTGTAGATTGTACTTAGTTTGATAATCTTGGCTTCTTTCTTTAAGTAATCTCTTCGTCGGTTTTCGGTTGAATACTGCATTTCAGTTTAGGATGTCTACCGGTTGTTCATAGTTTCAAGTTAACCGGATAACTTCCGGTTTTGGATACATCATTTGCTTCTTCTTCTAACCGGTTTGATTATTGATCGGTTAGATTCTTGACCGGTCAGATTCTTGACCGTTCCTGCACAAAAATTTGTTTTTGTTAAGTTCTTATTTTAACCGGTCTAATTTATCTAACAATTTCTCCCTTTTTGATTATTTTATTTAAAATATTCAAAATCATGTAAGAAGTAAGAAGTAGGCCGGTTGTTTTAAAAGTTTGTTTGGCCGAATTTTTGAAAAAGGTTTAGAAAAAATTTAGAAACATTTTGAGAGAGTTTTTGTCTTTAAAAATTTTATCTTATCAATTTCTCCCTTTTTGAATATTTTATTTAAAATATTCAAAACCATGTAAGGAATAAAATGTAGGCCGGTTTCTAAAAATACTTTATATATATATAAGAATAGGAAATAAAGTTGACATAGATAACAGATAATTGAAAGTCTATTCCCTATTCTTGTTGTCTTTTGGCATATATCTCCGGAGATATTCAGCCATTACTCCCTTTCCCGGATTGCAAGGATCGATGCCAAGTTCGGATGAAGATGCTTGACCGCCCGAGGTGTCGGTGGTTGGTGAAGCCTTTGCTTGTGAAGGGACCGATCTGAGTGGTAACACATTGACACACCACGCTCTCTTTATTAGCGGTACAACCTCGTTCTCAACTTCTACAACTTCTAGTGAAACCGAGTTGATTGGAGGAGTATTGGTCGGTTCAGCAATGACATCCAATATTTGTTGAGTTTGTCTTCTTGGTGGCCTTTCTCTTCTTGGTAACCGGTCCGGTTGAGGTAGCAGCCGGATTGGAGGATTTATTTCTCTCTCTTCTATTTCCTCCTCTATCAACTGTTGTTGGATTATCCGAGCCGCGTCCTCATTTGCTTGTACCGCTTGTTCCGGTGTGGCATTTTCAACCACCTGAACGTGTTGGGCCAGTCTCACATCCGCATGTTCCCTTTCCTTCAGAATTCGCATGTTCTCGTCTTCAGCTTCTTGGAGCTTTTTGAGCCGCGATCTCATTCGCTTTCTCAAGTGCTTCGTCGGTCGCTAGCTTGGCCGCAACCATTTCCGCGAGCTATTCGGAGACCGCTTTTAATGATGCTTCGGTCAGGGCATGCTTTTCTTCAAGCGCTGCCATTCTTTGAAGTATTGAACCGGTCTGGATACCGGATTGAAACAGACCCTCTTCAAGAGATGCCAACCTTTGATCCGTTGACGTAAGTTGTTGGGCGGTATGATTGTGGCTCTCTTCAAGAGTCGTTAACCTTTCATCCATTGAATCGAGCCGCTGGTCGATTTAAGCAAGACCGTCCTCCAGAGTTGTAGTTCTATGTGTCGTGGAGCTGATCAGTTGGTCGGTCAGGCCGTAATTCTCTTCAACAGCTGTAAGCCGTTGGATCGTAGAGTTGAGCATTTCACCGGTAGACTTAATAACCGGTTTGATTTCTTCGCACTTTCTTTAATATTAGTCTGCCATGGGATGATGGCATCTTGACAAAATTCCTCGATGTATCCATTGACATGGTCCTCGGTCAATACAAGCACCGACGATTTATCGGCTTGTGGAGACCCGAGCCGATCGGTGAGTGGATTACCCGTTTCGGTTTTAATTCTGTTGACCGTGGGTTCCGGTGGAGGAGGGGCATTCTCGGCCTCTTCCGGATTCGGACCGCCATTGGATTTGGATCCTTCATCATCATCAAGATGGGATCTTGAAAAGTGCGAGGCTTCTTGTTGACCGGCTTCTGATTCCAACCGCGTCATCTCATCGGTTAGCTCTTGTTCTTTAGCCTTTAACATCTCCAGCACTATCACATCGAGCTGGTTTTTGTCCTCTTCAGGGACATTCTGTTCATGAAGGTGAAAGATGTGGCCGGTGAGTTCTTTCAATCGGGCATGTGTTTCAACCATCCTTCCTCCTCTGAGAGCGGTGACAACACTCTTTGTTTTCGTCAGTTCGAACACCGACCTCTCTATTTCTACCAGTTTTTCCCATTTCTGATGAGCGGGACACTCTAGTAACATGTCGGCATAACCGACTTCCTCCCGTTGAAGAGCCCACTGATAGTAAACATTGCTCACAACATGAGCCTGCTTGAAGAGATGCTCTATTATTTGGGAGACAAGTCCCTCTCCCAATTGTTGAATGTCGTCGTCTGCAGTTTCGTATGCCTCCGGTTGTCTGACTGAGCCGGTCATCATTAAGACTTGTGGCCGGATTTTCCTCATCGACGACCTTCCCTTTTCCCTTGTTAGACCGATTCTACTCGGTGTCATTAGTGTTGGTGCGGCTAGAGTTGGATGCGGAATCCTCTGGATTTGGAATGTCGGCTTGGATATTTGCCGATCCGGATGTATGGGGGACCGCTTTGCTTCCGGATTGTTCTGCCACCGGAGCCTTCTTCTTCCTAGGCTGTGATTTCTTAGATTGAGTGGATGGTTGTTTAGCGGTTGAAGCCTTCGCTCTGCTCAGTCGAACCGTTGTTCTCAAGAAGTGGTTAAATCTGATTATCTTGCTATTAGGGATAAGGACACTTGGGTCGGTTTTGATATTGGAGTGGCGCATCAGCTTGCCGAGCGGAACGACATATCCCTGAGACCGTTTTGATGTTGGATCCACCATCTCACAGAGGTTGGAGAAAATAACCTTGGTCCAGTTGACTTGAAGGCCTCTAACTATACCGACCAACATCTCGATCTTCGAACTTGTTAGGCTGTCGTAGTTGCCTCCTCTTCCTTGGACCGACTTTGATATAATTTCGCAAAGTGGCATGTATTCCGGTTTCAGGTCTGTTTTCTTACCGGACACCACTAACGGTTGGTTAGTGTCTGATACAACACAGAGAACCGCAAGGAGTTCATCATCGTGCGTGTCTGCAGTGAAGTCACTCCCTTCTGTCGGTAGGCGGAGAGCTTCAACAACCGATTCCTTTGTAACTTTAAACGGTTTTCCACCAACCGTTGCGGATATGGTTTCTTCATTGAGTACGGCAGTTTGGAAGAACTCTGTGACCACGTCTTGATACATGACGAACGGTCCATTTAGAAAATGTTCCAGACCCGAGGCAGATATGAGTTCCAGCACTTATTTAGCCTCCGTCAAACCGTTGGTTTGAATTTCTTCGAATTCCACTTGGAAAATGTGGTTGAAAAGTGCAGAATCACGATCCATTTCGATTAGAAAGATTGGAGATGGAAAGATTGAAAACTTGGAAGATTAGATGATTGCTAGAAAGAGAAAGCAGATTCGCGGAATAGAGTAATAAAAAGACAAATGAAGTTATTTATAGGCAGCGGCCTGGAATGTGAACCAACGCGAGCCGTCACATCAAGAAAAGGCGCCAAGTTTTCCCTCCAAAACGAGTTGGCGGTAGACTCCTGGGTGGCAATCTTTTGGCGGGAGACCTTTTGGCGGGAATTAATTAAAGCGGTAAACCATTTAACCGATAATTAATGAAGCGGTAAGCGATTTAACCGGTGAAGAATTAAAACCGATATTTGAACTTGTAATTTAAACCGATATTTGATTGATGATGAAACAAACATGATATGATAATAGAACCGATATGAAGATCGGTTTGAAATACAAATACAAAGTTAAAATTAAAAATTAACGGACTTAGAACCTAAATCATTCTAGAGAGTTTGTCTTCCACTGTTTCCTCAGTGAGAACATTTGAAAGATTCACTAGTGTATCCGGTCTAAGATTTGGAACGAAGGCCCGAACGACCCGGCTCAAATGAGGAGCATAGTCGAACCGTTTTTTCGTTTCGGCCATAGTCTTCAGGTTGTTAAAAATGACCGATGCCCAATTGATGGGGGTTTAGCTGACGATATAGGTCATCATGTCAAAAGCTTTTCTGGAGTAATTTTGATTGGGGGACTGATAGATGATTGATCGGTTAACGATCTCCTATAAGAGTTGAATGTGGGGAGCAAGATTGGCTTTAAGGTCGTGGTTTTGAACCGGTGTGTCGGAGCCGTAGAATAGTTCAGCGTAATCATCAGATGTAATGCCCACCCGTGGTGGAAAGTCCGAAAACCCCTCGGTTGGGAGGTTAAACATCCCGCACGAATCGGATTTCCGGGAGAACGATGACACTGGTTTTTACATTAGAGATAATGGCACCGTTATGCATAAATGTATTGGAGAAAAACTCTAGTACCTCTGGAAGAAAGAGAGGTCCGGATTCCTCTAGGAAACTGCGGAGGCCGGTGTCAACCAGAGATTCAAAGAGTATTTCCCTTGTTTCAACGTCATCAATGGATAGTACTAAGTCAAAGTCGATGCACAAATAGTTTATGAGGATGGGATGAGACATTTTTCAGATTTTCTTAGAGATGTGGAATGTTTGTCTTGGAATGTATTAGAGTGAGAGGGGGGAGGTTTCTTAAATAGATTGGAAGTGAGAGGTAGCGTAAGAGCATTTATGATTAAGATTCTGTTTTGTCATTAATGCTGTGGAATATTTATGTTTTCAAAACGTCTTGGGAAGTGGTGATTTTGACCGGTTACGGGGACCGAGGCTGAGAATCTAGTTGGGAACTAACTAAGTTTGTGTAATTTCCCATGTAGTTAGAATTCAAAAGTACTAGATTTTCATTAAGAGAAGGATGACGTACATTAAATCAAAGAAAACCATAATTGATTAAAATAGATAGAGATACAACCGATGCATGAAGCAAAATGACCGGTTGTCCGAAAGAGTGATTCTTTAGTGGCCGGAGGAGGTGATGTTTCTGTACTTTTTCTTACATGCTTTCTCAAACCGCTCATAGAAGGTATCCGCGGAGTCCTTGGTCAAAACCTGGGATTGGTTTAGCTCTTCGCCTAGATATAGTGGAACCCCGAGTTCGATGAGTAGAGAGCTTATTTGAGGAATAAAACCGATGTGTTGGGTATTGATCATCCAGATTAGGATGTCAAATAGAAACCTAGACCAGTTTACCAGAGTATCGGTTGTTATGGCGGTCATGATGTTAAAGATCGTGGTACAATAGGTATTGGTGACATCCTTTCCCAGGATGGCCTTACCGATGATGTCGTTGAGGAGCTGATATTCGGCCCTCAACGATGATTGTGCACCGTGATCATCGACCGGAGAGTTTGAGCGGGAAAATTCTAGAGAAATTTCGGCTTTTTGTTCAGCCGAAACGGACAGGTCTGTAAGACCTTCCTTGGAAAGATCGAAGCACTGAGCGAAGTCTCGCTCGGTGAAGTCGAAAACCGTTCCTCTTACCCTGGACTGAATAAGAGTGTCGAAAAATGGAGTGCCACGAAAAACTCTAGAATTGTGAAAGAATTCGTTCACGGTTTTGGGAAATATGATATGTTTGTCATCTAGAAAGGACCGAAGACCTGTACTCTCCAAAGATTTGATCATTTTGAAGATTTCGTAGTTTTTTTTGCCTTTTGCTGAGTCAAAGTCAACTTGAAGGATGTTCTGAAACTGAGACATTTTTGCCTTAGTAGGATGAGAGTTTGTGGGTGTGAATGTTTGTATGATATTCATCTAACTTATATATTAGTTGGAGGGTGATATAGATGAATAGTATTATCCAGAGGGTAACAGGTAATTTAGTTTATTGACCATAGGATAAAATATCTTGCATGAATTAGGAGTGTTTACAGCCTAAGGGTGTGAGTCATAGGCCTGGACAATGAGAGATATTATATCTTCATGTCATTTAAAGCATGTCTACTTTGTTTTGAAAAGGAATCTTTTCAGAACAGATACGTCCAAGCATAGACAATTGTTCCAAATTTGTTGGGAAGCCAAATATTCCAGAGTATATTATATTCAAACCGGTTGGTTTTCAGCCATTAGTCCCGATGCAGTTAATTAGTGTAGGTGCTAAGTAACTGGTCGGTTTACTGTAACTGATAGACAAAGCGGTTTTTCAATAAATACGATGGTGAATTCGGTTTCCGTCAGTTTAGGAAGAACTGTCAGTTTTGTCTGTCCGAACCGATTTTTCCTTTTAGAGGTTAAAGTTTTAAGAAATGGGTTGATTTATATCGGTTAGACCGAGGATGTTTCTGAAGAAAGAAAACTTAGATTCCAGTAAAGGCTTTGTGAAGATATTGGCTACTTGTTGATCAATTGATACGTATTCCAACTAGATGTGCTTTTGCATGACATGTTCCCGAATGAAATGATGTCTTATGTCGATGTGTTTGGTTCTAGAATGTAAAACCGGATTGTATGTGATTGCTATGGCACTTGTGTTGTCACAGAAAATAGGAGACTCTTCGGCGGTGACGCCAAAGTCCTTTAGTTGTTGTTGAAACCAAAGAAGTTGTGAACAGCATCTTCCGGCTGTCGGATATTCAGCTTCTGCGGTTGATGTAGCAACCGGCGTTTGCTTCTTGTTGTGCGATGAAACAAGCCGATCACCTAAGATTTGGCATGTTCCGCTGGTACTTTTTCTATTAACTTTACATCCTGTATTGTCTTCATCAGAATAGCTTGAGAGGTTAAAACTTGAGTCCTTTGGATACCATAGACCGACTTCAGGTGTTCCCTTTAGATATTTCGGATTCGTTTAGCGGCTGTATAGTGAAACTGTTTGGGATTAGCCTGGAATCTTCCACACACTCCGACCGCAAATAATATATCTAGTCTACTTGCTGTCAGGTACAGAAGTGAACCGATGATTCCACGACAGGCTGTCAGGTCTACTCCCTGACAGTCATCATCTTTATCCAGCTTGATTGATGAGCTCATTGGAGTGGCGGCAGAGGAACATGTCTCCATCCCAAATTTCTTTAGAAGTTCCTTTGTATATTTGGACTGATTGATGAAAGTTCCTCCTTCCAATTGTCTAACCTGAAGACCTAGGAAGAAGCTTAATTCTCCCATCATACTCATTTTAAATTTGTTAGTCATTAGGGTTGAGAATTTATCACACAGCTTAGGATCGGTTGATCCGAAAATGATATCATCTACATAAATTTGAACAAGTAGAATGTGTCCCTTTTTCTCAAATTTAAATAGGGTTTTATCCACTGAACCTATGGTGAAGTCATGATGTATCAAAAATGCAGTTAACGTATAATACCAAGCTCTAGGAGCTTGTTTTAAACCATAAAGATCCTTATTTAGACGATATACATGATTAGTCAAGTCAGCATTTTTAAAACCGGGTGGTCGTTCAACGTATACTTCTTCACGTAGGTCACCATTTAAAAATGCACTTTTAACATCAATTTGAAATACTTTAAAGTTTTTGAAAGCAGCAAAGGCTAGAAAAATCAATGCCTTCTTCCTATTTGTATCCTTGTGCCACTAATCTAGCTTTATTCTTCGTAACCAAACCGTCTTCATTGAGTTTATTTCTAAATGCCCATCTTGTTCCTATGACCGGTTGATCTTTCGGTCTAGGACCTAGATATCAGACTTTATTACTCTCAAACTGGTTTAACTCTTTTTGCATTGCTAAGATCCAATCCGGATCTGACAATGCTTCATCCACCTTTTTCGGCTCAATCTGGGATATGAAAGCGGAATTAAAGTATTCCTCCAGTTTTTGTCGCCTAATTTGGATGGGTTTTGAAGGGTCACCTATAATAAGCTTAGGAAGATGATTTGTGTTCCTTTTGAGATTCGGTTTATGAATGTCTACCAAATTACCGTTTGTTTGATCAAGGCTAGACATATCAATAGACTAAACAATAGTGTCAGATTGACCGATTTCCTCAGTTTGAACCGAGGTGTCAGCTTCCTGCTATGTGGCAGCTTGATCCGGCTGAGTTTCAACAACACCGATTTGGTCATGGACAAACCGCTTGTAAATTGGAATCTCATTTTCACTGTCAGAATGATTATTATTATTTTCCAATATGTTGTGTAGATCAAAGGATGATGTAGTGTTACTTTCAACAGATTCATCGACTACAACATGAAGAGATTCTTCCACGGTTAAAGTTCTAGTATTATATACTCTATATGCTTTACTAACCGCTGAGTATCCTAGCATTATCCCAATATTGGATTTTATATCAAAAGCAGATAAATGGTTTTGCCAGTAATGTGAATGTAACATTTACAACTGAAAATCTTAAGATACCGAATGTTAGGAATTCTCTCAAAATACACTTCGTACGGTGTTTTATTGTGAAATTTGTTAATCAAAGACCGATTTTGTGTATAACATGCAGTATTGATAGCTTCAGTACAAAAGTTTTTAGCAACACCTGATTCAGCTATCATAGACCTTGCGGCTTCCTTGAGAGTTTGGTTTCTTCTCTCAGCCAGGCCGTTCTGTTGAGGAGTTCTAGCACTGGACAACTCGTGTCTAATGCCGGATTCCTCTATCACTCTTAATGCTATTTATACGTGTTGATTTTTCATTTTGTAAACGCTTAAGCAGTGTAATTAAATTGGATGTAGTTTCACGTTTAGATGCCAAAAATGTGACCCATGTATATCTAGAATAATCATTAATAACAACCATAGTGTAAAGCATACCACCTAGGCTGGTGACCCTAATTGGTCCAAATAAATCCATGTGAAGAAGATCTAAGCATCGGTTAGACTGAATGTGTCATTTACTCTTAAAGGTTGATTTAGTTTGTTTACCCATTTGACATGCTGAGCACACCTTATCCTTATTAAATATTATATCAGGAATTCCTTCAACTAACCTTTTATTGTGGATATAGTTTAAGGTTTTGAGGTTTAGATGGTTTAACCTTTTATGCCATAGCCAGGTTTGATCAGTTTTAGCTACCATGCAAACAGGATGCTCTACTTCATTTTTCCAGTATACCTTGTATATATTTCCTAACCTATTTCTAATTAGTAGTGTACTACCCTGAGAGTTTTTAACTAAGCATGCATGTCTAAGAAATTCTACCGTATATCCAGCATCACACATCTGACTAATACTAAGCAGGTTAAAATGTAGATTTTCAAGTAGAAGTACATTATTAATCGTTAAATTACCATGGAAAATCTTACCCTTGCCCACAATTCTACTTCTTGAGTTGTCACCAAAGACTATCATTGCACCGAATTCTATTTTGATATCGGTCAGAAGGTTGCTGTTTCAGGTCATATGTCTAGAACATCCGCTGTCCAGGTACCACTCAGAATTTCTTAGCTGTTTCATAACCTGTAAAATACACATATTTACAACTATTTGGTACCCACATTTACTTGGGTTCACGGTTGATTAGTCCCTTGGGTATCCAGACTTTAATAAGACGAATGACTTTCCCGGTTATGGTTCTAATTCTTTTTCCTGTGCTTGGCTTGACATCTTTCTGTTGTCCTAAGAATGCCTTATTTTATAGTGGCTTTTGGTCTATTCTATGTGGTCGTGGATCGGTTTGTTTACCTATTGGTCGATTGACTTTCCTTCTCTCAGGATGGAGCCATTTTTTCGAGTCAGCTGGACTTACATATATTATTTCTTCTTTCGGTTTTGAGTCACGACTACAAAGGCATTCTAGTCCTTCAAGCTGCCTTGCTGCCTTAATTGATGGAATTCGACCACGTTGTTCCTCATCGTCGGTTGAAGAGCTCTTGATAAATCTTACAAAGGGAAGATTGTCTTTTGTAAGTTTCATCTCGTTGGAATGGTTTCGGTTGGCGGATTTGTTGTCTTTGTATCCAAGACCAAATTTGCATTTGGGATGTCTTTGATATTTAGACAACTGGTTCACCACTTCACTGAAACTTTTCCGTGCGGCTATTCGATACCTGGTTCGTGCGTCTTCCTCTTCGGTCAACTCTTGAACTGACTCCTTGAGCTGTTCATTCTCAAAGGATAGTTCAGGTGCTGCCTCGATTTCTAGGATTTCATCAGGTTGAGTACTATTGGTTTCAAGATTGGGAGACCGGGGTAGTGCTATTGGGTCGGTTCTAAAGTTGAGTTGGGTTGGTACTAAGGTTAATAGATTTTTATACTCTAATACCATGTCATTTAGTATTAACTAAATCATCTTTAGTAAATTTTTCACAAGAAAAATCAAATACCTGTTCTTCGTTTTCCTGAGACAAGAGAGTTCATCATCACTGTCACTGTGAGCCCATAAACTTCCTCCATCATCGGCTATCAGTGCTTTCTGAATTTCCCTCCCTTCACCGGTTTGTTAGTAGTTGTTTCTTTGGTTCAGATCATCCGGATTCCGGTCATCCCATCTTGGTTTTCTACATTTCCACCTGAAATGTCTCAAACAGTTGCAATTATAACATCTAATATTAGATTTACCACAATAGTTATAGTTGTTGTTTGTCGGTTGGCTTTTCTACATAAATCTGCCAAACTTCTATGCAAGCATTGTCATTGCATCCTCAGTGAATTGTTCAGCGGATTTGATCGGTGCAGCAGCTACAGGTTCTATAGATGTGACTAGTTCCTTAGTAGAGGTTGAGGCTAATGCTTCATCTTCGATCCTGGATCTCATTTCAAACTCATATGCCTTCAGATCTTCGAATACATCGTGTAGCTTCATCTTGTTTAGGCAGTTTGATTCTCTCATCACCATCGTCTTTATATCCCATGCACTCGGAAGAGATCTTAAAGCTTTGATAATTGTTTCCTTGTTGTCATACTTCTTTCCAAGAGTTGATAACTCATTTAACACATTTGTAAATCGGTCACTATATTCCCTCATGGTTTCTCCTGGCTTCATCTTGATGTTTTCAAACTTCTGGGTAGCCACCATTATCTTATTTTCCCTAGTTCTTTCATTTCCCTCATGGAGTTGAATCACTATTTCCCATACTTCCTTTGAGGTTTTGCAATCTCTGACCTTATAGAAGGTATTTTTGTCCAAACCTTTGAAGATATGGTTTTTGGCGTGATTATCCAGATTGTTTCTCCTCTTATCCTCAGCTGTTCAATCCTTTCTATCTTTATCAATCTTTATCGGTCCTTCAGACAAGATGAACGACATCTCATCATCCATGGTGATTAGGTGCAAGTGCATGCATATCTTCCAGTTGGCGAAATCATCACCTTCTAGCATTGGAGGCTTCTCGAAAGTCATGCTTGCTTGCTTCGGGTTGCTTGAGTATTGAAATTAACTGCTCTGATACCAATTGTTAGGATCTAGATCACGGATGGAGGACCGGGTTCTAGTCGGTTTATTCTTTCTGACAACACTCAACGGTTGACGCTAATCCGGTTAGAGATTAACACCGGGTTTCAATACTACACAAACTGTCACAAACCCTTGAACCGAGTTCAAGTGCGGAAGTGGTTTGTTTCAGGTTGAAGCAACACACACAGGATGAATAGAGATAGAGTTTGGAGAATATCGGTTTGGAGATTATGAGGTCGGTTTGAGAGTTAGTGAATCGGTTAGAGTGATGTAAGTCGGTTAGGACAGTACGAGTCGGTTAGAAAGTTGAACTGGCAGAAAGTAAAGAACAAGACACAGGTTTTTATGAATGTTTAGAGATAACACTCATACGTCACCCCTTCTTCTCAAACTGCGAGAAGGATATTCACTAAGGAATACACAAACATAATACACGATCGAGACTTATTTACTGCTCGATAAACACTCTTACAATTCTCACAGAAATTGTAATCACACTTCAAATGCACACTTAAGCTTTTAATCTTATAGAGAGATAAACACAACTTGTAACTTGGGTTGTTAGCTCTGAATTATCGTGACTTGTGAGTGTATTTACTCCTCTTCAGCTCCTTCTTTTAATAGGTGAAATGTGCCAACGGTCACATTTCTTCAACGGATACCTTCAGGGTAATCCTTGAATCTGATTGGTTGAGCAAAGGCTCAACATTGCATTAATTGCAGTTTAAGCTTCCAAGGCATGGAGTAGACCGGCTCTGATTTGTCTTTTATTTAATATGTCAACTGTCGGTTGGCCAGTTGCACCTTTGACTTGTACCAAAATGGTAATTGTCTCTTCAGGCCATCTTGTACAGCCTTCAAAGTATCATCAGACTTGTATGGATATGGCAATGTCACAGTCTGATCCTTTAATATCATCTTCCACAGATACTCAAAGTATTTATTTGCACCAATTTGTAGATTGTACTTAGTTTGATAATCTTGGCTTCTTTCTTTAAGTAGTCTCTTCGTCGGTTTTCGGTTGAATACTGCATTTCGGTTTAGGATGTCTACCGGTTGTTCACAGTTTCAGGTTAACCGGATAACTTCCGGTTTGGGATACATCCTTTTCTTTTTCTTCTAATCGGTTTGATTCTTGATCGGTTAGATTCTTGACCGGTCAAATTCTTGACCGTTCTTGGTTCTTGACCGTCCTGCACAGGAAATTTGTTTTTGTTATGTTCTTATTTTAACCGGTCTAATTTATCTAACAGTTTTAATTAGTTATATTCATTTAAAGAATCAACATAATTTGAAGATTTCCTTTACAATTTACTCTGCCTACATCCAAAGGCAATCAAATACAACTGAGATATTAGTATATCATAAAATTCAATAATTAAAATTAAAGAAACTGATTTGCAGAAAAAAAAATGAGTCATTCTTACGAAGTGTTTGATAAAATGCCGATAAAATTCACAGATTTATAAAGAGATCTAACAAAAACCATATTTTCCTTTGGTTAGATTAGCGCAGGTTACCTATGTCGATGATCCTTAATTAACCTCTCATTGGTATTTTTAAACAAATTATAAAACATGTATTTTACAAAAGAGCATAAAAAATAAATAAATGTTAGAAGGAAAGAATTAAAAGAATAACAACGTAAACAAAACTCACTACTATATATAGTTTAGGTGCCAAAAGTTGTGTTTAACATATTAGGATCACTAGAATCACTGCCACCAAAACACAAGAACACTTTGGAACTACCTCTCATATATCTTAATATCGATTTCACAACTTCTCAATGCTCTCTACAAAAATGTATGAAAACCGATTAACTAATTCAATAGAATAAACAATACCAGGCCGAGTACAAATCAATGCATACATCAAACTGTCGACAAGATGAATATGAAACTAAAATAATTTTTTCTTCCTCTTTCTCAATCTTAGGTTATTGCTCAAAAGTAACATTGAAATGACTTGTAAGTGGAGAACAAACCGTCTTGGCCTTACTCATGTTCAATTTGACAACAACTTTCTCAATGTAATCTTTTTAAGATAATCAAAGTTTCTTATTCTTTCTATCACAAGAAATATTCATGTCGAGTATCTTCTTCGTCGGTCCCAAATCTTTCATCGCAAAAGATTTATTCAATTTTTTCTTTAGTGTATTAAATTTTTCCGTATCATGACTAATGATTAACATGTTGTCAACATATAAGATAAGAATAATAAAGTCATCATTTTGACAAACACACAGTGATATGATGATATCTTGTTATACCCATGACTCACCGTAAATAGTCAAATTTCTTGTACAATTGTCTTGGAGCTTGTTTGAGACCATACAGGTTTATTTTTGAATTTGCAAATAAGATGCTTTTTTCCCTTAAAATTTGAATTCCTATAGTTATTCCATAAAAAATTCTTCTTCTAAATCACTATTAATAAATTCAACTTTTACTTCAAGTTGATCAATCTTTGGGTTCATGCATGTTTCTATATATAGAGGAACTCGAATCAATGACATCTTCACAGCCTGAGATAATTTCTCTTTAAAATAAATACCTTTTTTTTACCAAACCCTTTAACAACAAACTGAGTCTTGTATCTTGGTTGTGAATTTTATTTGCGGTCTTAATCCTATAAATCTATTTGTTCTCATGAGTCTTCTTGTATCGTGGAAACTTTACCAAGTCATCAGTGTTGTTCTCATGAAGTGATTGCATATCTTTTTCCATAACTTTTAACCAAAAATTTTCTCATCAATATAAATTGTCTCTTGGTAGGTTTCTGGCTCCTCAGCATATGTGAGCATCACATACTCACCTGAAGGGTACCTTATCGAGGAATGACACTCTCTAACAAATCTTCTCAAATAAGGTTCAACTGGTTCTTCTTGAACTTCTTTATCAACACATTCAGTTGGATTAACATCACTAGTTGGTGTAATTTCATACTTAGCGATACCATCACTATTATTTGACACATCCCCCCTGATTAGGATGTATTGCATGTGTAGGAACTTGATCCAACTGAATAGAATCATCGTTATTCCTCTTAGTTGTTTCTATTTTATCAATATGTATATTGTTTTAGTTTTCAATAAACACAACATCTCAACTTCTAATAAGGGTTTTCTAAATCAAATCATATAATCTATAACCAAACTCATCTAGTTCATAAAAGATGAACACATACTATCTCGTCTTCAAATCAAACTTAGATAGTTCATCTTTCGGAATATGAACAAAAACCTTACACTCAAAGAGGCTTAGAGATCATAAGAAACTTCCTTTCCCGACCATATCTTGTCAAGCACCTCAAAATCCAAAGGAACACATGACGTGAGATTTAAAATATATACCAGTGTATTCAAAGCCTCTCCCCTAAAGGATCTCAAAAGATGTGATTGTGAAAGGAAATATATCACATTGAACTAGGGTTTATTTCATCCTCTCATCTAAACCATTTAACTAAGGTGTCTTTGGAGGTGTTTTTTATGTCAAATTTCTTAATTCCTGTAATACTCATCAAAAGGACCACAATACACACCACTATTATTCATTCAAACACACTTATGTTTTGCGCCAGTCTACCTTTTCACGAGAGCATGAATCTGATTTAAAATATCTACCACTTTATCTTTCGACTTTAAAGCATACACTCAATTCTTCCTTTACTAGTCATCAATAAAAGTGAAAAATATAAAACACCACCAACAATCATTTTTTCATTAAATCACACATATCATAATATATTAAATCAAATATACCTAGTTTTCGCGAGTGAGAAACATTTTTTAAGACAACTCCTTGTCTGCTTCCCTATTAAATAATGAGAAAACTTCTTTAAAGAACCATTCTTCACTCCAGAGAGAAGATTTTTCTTTACCAGTATCATCAAACATTTCTCTCTTATATGACTAATTTTGTTGTGCCAAAGCTCAACGTTTTTTTCATCATTAATTGTATTGACTAAATAATTTGTAATCATTACTCACATCATGTATAATGATGAGAACTTTTATCCCTTTGGCATTATCAAAGATTCTTTATTAAGCTTTGATTTTCTATCATGAAAAGTATTGCAAAAACCTTCATCATCGAGTTTACGGTGGATATTAAATTCATACGGATGTTAGGGATGTGTTTCATATTCTTTAAAACTAATGTGCTACAATTTATAAACTTTAGGTACACATTTCTAAAACTAATAACTTTTGAAATTCCTATTGTTACCCATTCTAACACTTTCACAATCACTGGAAGTGTAGGATGAGAAGAAGTCCCTCCACGATCTGTCATGTATTAAAACGCCACTATTAATCACCCAACTAGTCTCTTGGTAAACGAGATTAACATCACTGTTATACAAACTAAAGAAATCATCGGTGACCATATTGACGTTCTCAGGTTTTCACTGTCATCGATTTTCCTTTCTTTGTCAATTTTATTTTTGTTGTCTCTTAGAAACATTCAACAAAATTTCTTGCATGCCCCCTTTTCCAAAATTATAACACTCAAAGTTAGAATTGTTACAAGATCGACTTTTGCTTCTTCTTTTCTCATTTGGGCCCTTACTCTTAGTCCTCCTCTTCTTTCATTAAGTAGGACATTAAAATATGAAAAATAACCCTATGATTTTTTTCTCATCTCTTCATTGAGGACACTACTTTTTACCACCTCCATAGTACAAATACTATTTGAGACTAAGTTATACAATGATGTTTTGAACGTCTCCCATTATTTCGTAGTGTACTAAGAAGCCATAATCATCAAACTCGATTCTCATTCTAGCTAACTGATTAATAATCCACTGAAATGCATTAAAGTGATCGTACATGGTTTTTCATCTCAGTACTTCAATCTCATCATCTACTTGATTAAAAATAATTTATTGTTATAGTCTTTTAAGCATATAACTCTTCAAGTTTTCTCTAAAGACCTTTCGCATGTATCTCTTCATTAGTTAGCATGGTTGAAAACATTATCATCCACCCATTGCATAATGTAGCCACACACCCGCTGGTGACTCAAGGTCCACTGCTCATCAGTTTTATCTTCTAGTTTTTCATTAGCAAACATAGGTAAATAATAATCTTTGACATAAAGGAGATCTTCCATCTTTTCTTTCCACACGTGATAGTTATAGCCATTAAGAGTGCTCATTCTACTTGTATTGCTCTTCATTATTATAAACAACACAAGGATTACAACTTGCTCCAATACTACTTGTTGATAAAAGAACCTCAGAAATAGTAATGTGGAAAATATTCTTTTTGTTTTAGTGTTTCGTTCCTAACCTATCAATTTTCAATCAACAAATCAAAACAAAATATAAAGAGACACGAGTTTTAGCATGAAAAACCCTTCAAGAAGAGTAAAAACCATGGGACACTTAGACTGCTTAAACCATCCACTATATCACTTATAACGGGTTAAACAATATTCTTATAAATTAAGGTTTATAATCTAACATTTTACATAAACTTTCAAAAATAATATCATCATTAAAGATGACACATATACATATTGAATGTATCTTCACCGATGGTGAAAATACCTACACCTAGGTATCTAGAAAGAAAAAAGAAAGTAGTTGAAGAAAAAAGTTTTTCTCCTTGACGTCATTCGTCTTCCTTACTATGTTTGGTTTCTTACCTCTTTAATTTATCTTGGAAATCCTTAATTTTCTGCTTATTATATAGTATATACACCCAACACAAACACTTCTTAATAAGAAAACATCAATTCTTCTCGAACCAAGAAAAAAACTAAAAAACAAAAAAAATTAAAAGAAGAGAGGAAGATGAACTACAAGGATGAAAAAATGATTAATTTATTTTTTTATTAAGATGTATTTTTTCAACGACAAATATCACATGAATTAAAATTAATAGGGTAGCTTAAATGATAAAAGGGTGTTGTCTAAGCAAGTTACGAGTTTGAATCACACTTAGAACTCTGTGGGTTAAAGTTGAGATTATAAATAAGAGGTCATTCAAAATTTATATATTAAAAAAACAAAAATCACATAAGTTAGTTAGAAGGTAGAACTTTTCATTGTTATAGACTTATAGTGATTTCTTGAATATTTGCTACTTTCTCCCATAATCTATTATTCATACCTTTTTAGAATATTTTTTCATACACTTCTAATATGTATCTCCAATAATTTTCTTGGAATTACATTTGTACTGGCCAATTTCTACATTATCTTTTTAGCATCACTCCACTCTACTTTATTATTTTTGTTAAGGAGACTCAAACTACTCTTGATATTTGGTCTTTTAGGAACTTCTATTATCACTTGAGTTACTATGTACGGTGAATTAGTCAATTTTTACCTATATAGTTACCTTAAGTATACTTTCATTAGATATTATTTTTGCTAAATATCTAGTGTCTTTATATTTATTCAATAAATAATTATTTCTAAAATTAATATTCAGTGATAAAATTATTTAAATAAAAAATATCAACAATAAAAAGATGCCCCCTAAATATGTCATAACTCTTACTAACAATTTTTGTGTATTATCTTTTTCTAAAAATTAATCAATATTGTGAAAATATAAATTCAAATTATCTATCATTAATTACCTCAATAAAATCTTTGTGATAAAGATAAGAAATTTATCAATTTAATAAATATATTTAATGACATTTTTTCTTGGTTACTAAATATTATATTCAACCCCTTTATATATGTTTCAAATTTTTTTGAAATGTATATCATCAAGAAAAAGATATCACTATAGAGAAAAGATTAAGATGATTGAAAATACTGATAGTTCAATAACGTTTATGATTCAAGAAAGTTCGGCGCTTTCAAGAAAGCAGATGAGCTTTCACTCTTTGTGGGAGTGAGTTAGCGGTAGTCATATGTAGTCCAAGCGCGAAAGCTTTCTCTTATGGCAAACCCAGTACAATGTAAATGCCATATTGAATTCATCGGTGTCGATACCTTGAAAACACTTGACCCAATATTCCATAAACTCTTTGAGGCACAACATAATGTACATGCTCGAGAGATTGAAGCTCGAATAGTAGAGGCGGAAGATAGGTTCAAACTTGAACAACAACGAGAACATATATTTTCATTAGATATGATTAACCATGCTAAAAAAAGATGTTTGGAGCAATCATTTGAGAAAATGAGCTTAAATGAGTTACATTTGAGGAAAGAAAATATGGAAGAGGTAAAAATGTTTTTTGTAGAACAGAAATAAATGAAGATGTCGCAGAATATTTGGCCATGACTATTGAGAAACCAAATTAGTTTTCTTGATGATTTTTATATTTTATTTTGACTTCAAATAATATATCAAGTTATTATTAGAAATTCACACTTATTATGTATAGTATATAATATTTTTTAAAAAGCACAGCTCTAAGTTCAATGTTAAAACTAAATAAATAAAATTTTTATTATAAAAATAAATGGTCTAATAAATATTGATTTAGTTATGATTGGATGATTGGAAGTGAATGTTGATTATTATCTAGGTATATTCACTTGTATCATTAAAAGACTAAGCATAGAACCCCGAAAGTTTATTGTGTCATAGGGCATAGGGTTGGACCGACGACGACTTATATAATCTCATTCAAAAGGCATATTCTTATCAATGTTAGTGAAATACGCGGAAAATGGTGGTTGGTAACATAAACAATGTTGGGCCCAACCTATAAACATCATAAAATATTATATTCCTAGAAGTAACAAATATTGGGTGGTTGGGATGGGGTCGAAGAAGGAATTCTGAAGAGGAGGTGAAAAAGTGTTCACACACAACTAGATATAATATGGTTATAATTTCATACGAGATATTGTTATTTATAGCCAATAGATAGGTTTGATCGATTTGGCAGTTGGGATCTCGTTTCGAATAACTTTCCTAATCAAACTTGTAGCTTTAAGTACTTGTGATTGGATGATTTTCTTCATGAAGTTGGATTTTCTCCTTTAATCAATTTTCTTTAAATTAAGTTATAGTTAAATTAAGATTTTAAGTGTAATCAATTAAGATTAAGATTTTAAATAGACTTTTGGATTACAAAAATTCAAAAATCAAAAATCAAATTTTGACAATATTTTCATCAAGTAATGTCCTTTAAGAAGGGAAAAGTGAATTTTCATAGTTTTCATTTTGATGGATCCATAATGCTTGCATTTGTGAAATAAGTGCATCAACATCCATATGAGCATCTCTAAACTCATCCTCATGCAGCCCCAAAGTGATCTATTGTGAATCGTATTAGTCACGTGATTTCATTTCATGTTCATATTGTGCTAAATAAAATTGGATATTGTTATAAATCATATTTGATCCTTAAATAAGTTCATAATTAACTTTTTCTTGTCAATGGTGGAGTGAGAATAATGGATGTTGAATCCTTTTTAAATCAAAACTTAAAATTGCAGCTAAGTTCTTGAGGGTAAATTAATACTACAATTTAGTGAAGCTTCCCTCTTTTATTTTTTAATTTAAAAAAAACGACATAATGTTATTAAATAAAAAACTCGAAAGGGGTAAGAGATTACAAGAGTTCATGATTTAGGCAAAACAAGCCTTTACCAAAAATGAATATCAACAAGATGAAAAAAAACAGAACGAGAATAAAGTGAAGGACACAAACAACACGAAACTTAGAGAAACTTAAAATCATAAGTAATGATGAATTTCTCATATAGTGACCCAAATGAGTTTTGATTAGGGCCTAGGCTCACGATATAATAGTATAAAATAAAAAAATATAACTGTTTGATATTGGGCCCACTAAGCCCAATTATGTGACTATAAATATATGGTCTTAGTTAGAGTTTTATTTTCAATAAATACACATATAATATTTGCCATTATTTTTCTCTTTCTAAGTAATAATCTTCTATTTTAACCATAGTGAATTTTTTCTCCACTATCCGTAGTTTTTCCCGTCTTAGATTTCCATGTAAATCTTGTGTTATTTATCATTCTTTCTTGGTTAATACTTAATTTATTCTTTATCTTGATTAGTCTCAGATTCATATCATATTTTTCAACAATTAGTATTAGAGTCTTAAGCTTTTTTTATTCTAAGACTATATTTATTTTTAGAGATGTCAAGTATGAAGTACGATATTCCGTTATTGGATCACAACACTAGATTTTCTTTATGGCAGATAAAGATACGAGGTTATCTCACTCATATTTATTTGGACAAAACTATATTAGGGTTTGATAAGATGCCCAGTTCGTAGACAATAGAAGAGAAAAAGAGGAATGATATTAAGACATTGTCTAATATACATCTACTTCTATGAAACACTATTCTACAAAATATTCTGAAGGAGATGAGTGCTATTGGGTTATGACTGAAGCTAGAAAAACTATGTATGACAAAAAGTCTTATTAGTAAGATGTATCTAGAGAAGAGATTATATTTTCATCGTATGTCTGAAGGTACGGCTCTACAAGTGCATTTATTAGCATTTAAAGAAATTGTTGCTGATCTGGAGGTCTTGGAAGTCAAGTATAACGCTGAAGATCTAGTTTTAATTTTGTTGTGATTGTTGCCCCATCATATATCATGTTTCGTGATACTATGTTATTTAGTTTGATATTATCACGATTAATGATATTTATAATGCATTATTCTCTAAGGAGAAAATGAAACATCTATATGTTATCAAACAAATGGATCAAATGCAAGGAAACTATAGAAGACTTGCAATTACTAAAAGAAAAAAGGCCACATAAAATCTGAGTGTTGGAAGCTATATAATAATGTTAAGAAAGAGTGTGATATTCTAACTGAAAAGCTAACAAAAAATTGCGGCGAAACTAGTATTACTGACAAACTAAGCCAAAGATAGTGAACTCCTCATGGCTTTTGTTTGCGATGTAAGGTCGCAAGATGATTGGATACTCTATTATGGTTGTATGTATCATATGTGTCCCAAACGGGACTGGTTTTCAACATATGATATAATTTCTAAAGGTGTGGTGTTAATGGGAGATAACTCATCATGGAAGATTATGGGTATATGAATAATAAAAAATCAAAATATTTGATGGAGTTGATCAAACACTTGATAATGTGAGACATGTTCCTAATTTGAAGAGGGATCTTATTTCTCTTAGTAGTACCCTTCATTCAAAAGGTTGCAAGTACACTGTTAAAGGTGGAGTTATGAAGGTTAGTAGAGGTGTTCTTGTCGTGATAAAAGTTGAAAGAAAACTTGACATGTTAAATGTTCTTAAAAACTCCACAGTTGTAAGCGATGTTGTTGTCCCTACCTTCTCGTTATCTGATGATGATGTCACGAAATTGTGACATATGCAACTTGGTCATATAAGTTAGAATGACATGACCGAGTTGAGCAAGAACTAATTTCTTGATTGGCATAGTATTAGTAAATTGATGTTTTATGAGCATTGCGTCATCGGCAATCAGAAAAGAGTTAGGTTCTTTAAAGTAATTTAAAACACTAAAGGAACATTGGATTATATCCACTTTGATCTTTGGGGATCGTGTAGGGTGCCTTCTATGAGAGGTGCTTATTATATGCTGCAATTATCGATGATTTCTCCATAAAAGTTTGGGCTTTCTTGTTGAAGCAAAAGAATGTTGTGTTCTCTATGTTTAAGGAGTGAAAGACTGTGATTTAGAAACAGATAAGGAAACCAATAAAACGTTTGCATACTGATAATACTTTGGAGTTTGTTCTAAAAAATTTAATTCCTTATGCAGAACTGAAGGAATCGTAAGGCACCATATAGTGCCTAAAAATCAACAACATATTGGTGTAGTAAAGAGGATGAATAGAACATGGTGTTGGAATTATTTCCAATATTTGGGTACATATATTATTTAATAATTGTATATTAGTTGTTATCATAATAAAGATTAAAGCCCAAATAAAGTGATCTATTAAAGTATACAGGTTATGGGCTTATTTAGACATCTATAATAAGTATGGGGACATATTTGTGTAGAAGCAGAAATACCATTCATTATTTCGTTGATGGGCCGAATAATAAATGGGTATATTAGGGCTAGGTCCCCAACCCATATAAATAGCCTACCTATTTGTTTCTCTCATCGAACAATAAGGTTTATGTTCATCTCTCAAGAACACTCAAGAAGAAGGCTATCGATATAGGGTTGGAAGACTTAAACCCCACCCACATCTGACATTCCGATCCAGGTCCAAATTCAAGATCAAGAGAAGATCAAGAAAGAATAACGAAGAACGGCTTAATGAATCGTTCTGCATTCAAGATCCAGGTACGTTTCCGCAATTACAGTTTATCTCGATTTATCGACATAGAGTATACAGATTATAGACTTAAGGATTAATGATTTAGACTAAAGAAACTAACAAGTGGTATGAGAGCCATCTCTATGTCTATCTATTGAAATTTAGGTTTATAAGAATTTTAAAGCATATTCATATATGTTCTTCATCTATTTCGATCAGAACTAATAAGGATTAGTATAGATCATTGCATTTTGTAAGGGTTTAATGATAAGGATGATAATGATAGGGAAGTTGAAGAGGTTTTTTTTGGTTTTCTTTACGAGAATAATTCTAAATAATATATATAAAATAAAAAAATGAGATAATTAAGGAGAAATTATTTCTATTATATATATTTGTTATTAATTATAGAATTAATTATATTAATTATTATTTAAATAATTAATTAAAGAAATATATATTATATATAATATATACATATATGGAATTTAGTAATTATAATTAATTAAAAAATTCAGATTTTAGAATAATAATTAATTATGATTAATTATTATTAATTAAGGAATTAATTAATTATATAATTATGCTAATTTTTTTTTAAAGAATTTGTCAAATTAATAATTAAAGAATTAATTAAGGAATTTAATATTTTAAGAATAATAATTAATTATTAATATTTTTAATTAAGGAATTAGTTATATATATTAAGGAATTAATTAAGGAATTTAATGTTTTAAGAATAATAATTAATTATTATTATTATTATTATTAATTAAGGAATGTAATTATATATATTGAGGAATTATGGAATAAAGAACTCTTCAAATTCTAATTAAGTTTTTTTTTATAACTTAATTAAGATATTAATTATTTATAATAATTAATGTATACATCATAAAAGAAATTAAGGATAACATTAAAGATTAAAGGTATAGAAATGAAAATAAAATCAAGAATTATATATATAATTTTTAGTAAGAATATTTGAAGAGTTATATATATATATATATATATATATATATATATATATATATATATATATATATATATATATATATATATATATATATATATATATATATATATATATATATATATATATATATATATATATATATATAATTAAGAAAGTGAAATATGATTAGATAATTAAGAAGATATTAATTAATATATTATATATATTTTGGTTATATTTTATATATATACAGAATTGTGTATGAATTTAATAATAATTAAAAAAGAATCTTAACCTATTAATTAAGGAAATTTGAATTTTAGAATAATAATTTATTATCAAATTATAAGGAATTCAGTTTTAGAATAATAATTAATTATTATACATTTTATAATTAATTTAAGGAATTAAAATAATGATAATATTATTTTAATTAGTTAAAGATTGAAGAAATATTTATTCCTGAAATAATTGTTAATGTATTAATACATTTATATACAATTAAGAATAAAGTAAAATATATTATGGAATTCTAGAATTTTAAAACTTTAATATATATCTATGATATAGGTTATGATTTGAGAATTAAGTAAAGAAAAATAGTTACTTATCATGTTTATAATCTTTTATAAATATTGATTACGTTAAGTTTGTAATATATTTAATGAATTAGTATAAAAACGGATGTATCATTCATTTAATTTATGACTTAATTAATGTATGAAATATATTCAGAAATTAAGAAAAAATCAATTTATATAAATATATTCAGAAATTAAGAAAAGACAAGAATAAAGAGATTATTATTTTATTAATAATAATAATTTACAATTAAAGAATAAATAAATATCAATAACTTATTTATCAAGAATTAAGTTATTTATCCAGAATTAAGGAAATCAATTAACCTAATAATTGATAAATTTAGAATTTTGGGTAATCTGTGTAATTGATTATTTAATTATTTATTATTTGGATGAATAATCAATCATGTTATATTACACATTCGAATATATATACATATTTCGGTCTTTATGTATATATTGTGTTGATTGATATTAAGAAATAATTGAGTGATTAGTAAAATCACAATTATTTGTTTTGTGTAACACATATGGAATTTATGCAATTTTGATACATAAAACAACATTCGGATTTTCGGTGTTAATAACACATTCAAAAGTTGGTACTATTTTAGGCCCACTTAAATTTTTAATTATGCGGTTGTTAATCGGCCCAAAGGAAGATTAATAATTGGTCGGATTGCAAATTTAAATAATGTACAAATTATTAATTTATAGAACATATTTGTTTTATAAGATTAAGACGGTTGTGTTTGTAACTATGCGATTATTAGTCGGACAAAAGGAAGTTTAATAATTGGTCGAGTTACACACTTAAAGTATGTACATAATTTATTAATTTATTAAATCAATTAATTGAAGCAACATCCTACCAAAGTATGCTCTCTTGTAAAGGTTAATATATTTTATAAATTAAGAAGGTAGTGTGTATGTATTTCATGCGGTTATTTAATCGGCCCAAAGGAAGATAAATAATTGGTCAGAATAACATTATGCACATGTGGTAATAAATATGTAACGATTATTCGGTGGGCCATGTGAATAATAGGAATATCCAAAGATAACCAATTGTTTGACAGGACTTATTGTTAATATTTGATTACTACAAAACAGTACCGTTTGCAAGTTAATATTTAATGTCCAAAGACTAAATATTAATGTTGCGTTTAGTATCTTATGATGAGACGTACCATTATTTTGAATTTATGTGATTATTAAATTTTGTGAGTATGATTGTTCATTTGTTTTGTTATCTAATCAAGTTAACACTTCTGCTTATACGGATTATTTTCTTGTCAACATCTTAAGTTCATTTTATATGATATAATTTTTAAGACATATTTAGAATTTGTTGTATTTTTTTAAGAATTATATCTAAAAGGGTTAAAATTCTAAGGGTATTATTAGAATAAAGATTTCATAAATAATATATGTTTTATTTTGTTTCAAAAGTAATGCATTAAAGTCAAAGTTACAATAATGTATTCTCATGCATCTAATTTGGATTTTCTTATTTACACTTAAGTTAATTGATGTGAATTGTAGTTGTCTAAAGGGAGACATAGTCTCTATATGAAATCACATCAATTGTGTGTAAGAAAAATAAAAGATTGAAACAAAAATATCATAAATAGTGGTCACTTAGCAAATACCTTAATACATAATAAATAAATGAAGTTGTAAGAATTGCATATATTGCACCTAAAAGGAAATTACTAAAGAAAGTGGTGCATAAAAGAATACATATTATAGTTTGTTTTGTTTGTTCTAAGAGTAGTTTAACTTCAGTACTCATACACATTTAATGGTAACTTCAGTATTGCTAAAGTAAATGTGTTGATGTACGGTTGAGTTAATTGTCAAAAGTCAATTGATGGTGAAAGAAACATCGGCGTGGGCATAGACAATTCATATTAAAAATGAAGAAATAAAGAATTACTTTAGATACTTTTTTATTTGGAAACAAACATTTATGGAATATCTTCATGTAATTGATTCATTTGGAAGGAAGAGTTAAGAATTACAACTTATATATGGAATAAAGATTCAACTAAAACAACTAGTAAATTCTTTTGGGGTTGTCCAGTTAAGGTCAGACCTTATAGGTCTAAAGAAAATAAACTAGACTAAAGAATTTCTAGATGTTAATTATTGGATATTTTGAAAGATCTAAAGATAAATTTAGTCTCATAAGTACTTCAAGATTAGCCTTGAAAATAAATATATATACATAATACTCCTTAAACAAGAGTTTAATGTATGCTCTAGATTATATGAATCAAGAAATTAAGAATATTTATGATGTTGGACAAATACTTGAAGGATCCTGGTTTGGATCATTAAGAAAGCAACCAAACAACTAATGTGATATTTTAAGAACAAAACATTGCATACTCATATAGTGAAATCGAATCGGATAGAAATCATTTGGTATGTTGATTCGAATTTTGTTGGATACTAAAACAGTCGAAAATTCGTGCCACATCATTTTAGTTTAAAGAATTATTTTTTGGAAGAGTGTTAAGTAGACACTCGAATTATTTCAAGTTGATGGCAGAATTTATTAGGTGTTTTGTGGTATCCAATTAAAGAATCTGACTGCAAAATTTTGTCACGAGGTTGCAAATTATGGATGATATAGAAAGACCACTAAAGATATTACGTGACAATAATTTGCAGTTCTTTTACTTTAATAGTAATATGAGTTTGACTAAGTCGAACTATTTAGAATATAAAGAATTCAGAATGTTTATTTATCTATTGAGCATATTTGGACAAACTCTAAAATTACGGATCCGTTCTCTAAATATTTGTTATCCGAGGTCTTTATGAACATATTGTTCATATGGATATTACATATTTAGATGATATACAGTTTTAGTAGGAGTTTGTATTGTGATGCTTGTATAGATACAATTTGGAATTTATGTGCACATTAAAGAATTAGTTTCTAAAGAAATTAAAGATTTAGTTTTTAAAGAAAATCAAGATTTTAAAGTTATTCAGATTGATCTCTATAAGGAATAAAGGAGGACCAGCTGGTATTAAACATGTTAAAGATCACACTACATGTTAATCCACACTACACACCCATGTTTAATCTATGTCATTTGATTGTATTGACATATGTGACTATTGAGGGTTTAGTTACGAATTAATGTAACAAAAACCGCTTTAATCCTATGTTGGTATAATTGATGGACGAGATTGATATAGATATATTTGTAATGATAACAATATTTTGAGCTCTTAAGGTTATAATATACAATTGAAGGAAATATTATATGACCCAACTGAGAGATTGTTGGAATTATTTCCAATATTTGGGTACATATATTATTTAATAATTGTATATTAGTTGTTATCATAATAAAGATTAAATCCCAAATAAAGTGATCTATTAAAGTATAAAGGTTATGGGCTTATTTAGACATCTATAATAAGTATGGGGACATATTTGTGTAGAAGCAGAAATACCATTCATTATTTCGTTGATGGGCCGAATAATAAATGGTTATATTAGGGCTAGGTCCCCAACCCATATAAATAGTCTACCTATTTGTTTCTCTCATCGAACAATAAGGTTTATGTTCATCTCTCAAGAACACTCAAGAATAAGGCTATCGATATAGGGTTGGAAGACTTAAACCCCACCCACATCTGACATTCCGATCCAGGTCCAGATCCGAAACAAGAAGATCCACATTCAGATTCAGATTCAGATCCAGATTCAAGATCAAGAGAAGATCAAGAAAGAATAACGAAGAACGGCTTAATGAACCGTTCTGCATTCAAGATCCAAGTACGTTTCCGCAATTACAATTTATCTCGATTTATCGACATAGAGTATAAAGATTTAGACTAAAGAAACTAACACATGGATGGAGAATGTGCATTATATGCTCCTTAATGTTTATTTTTCAAAGTCTTTTTGGGCTGATACTACAACTTTAACAGGTTTCTCATCAACCGTTCTTTGTCAACTTCAATTAATAAACAGGCTCCGCAATAAGTATATGGTTGGTATTCCTTCTAGTTATTCTACTTTGATAGTTTTTTGTTGTTCGATGTATGCTCATGTTGATGAAAGAAAATTGAAACTCGATCTATAAAGTGTATTTTCATTAGCTACAAATTCAGTGTAAAGGGATATACGTTATGGTATCCTCAAACTAGAAAAGTTATAATTAGTTAGATTGTTGTTTTTGATGAGAAACATATGTTATATACTACTACACCTCTTATATCTTCTTATGATTAAATTGAGAAAAATTGAATGTGATACTAATATTATATCTCACTCATAACTTTTAAGTTGGAGTACTTAAAGTGAATGTCATGCTAATATAAAATTAAAATTGTTTTTAATTTATATTTGGTGTTGGAATTAAGCTTTTATAATGTGTCCATCCTATTATTGCAAGAATGTTAAAACATAAAAAAAAAAAATCCAAGACGACATAAATTACTTTATTTATTACATGAAGATTAAATAATAAAAGAAATTCATAAGTGATTTTTTTAAATCAAGATTTTTTATTGTTCAAAATAAATTTCACAAATTATTGCAAAGACGCATTTTATGACTATATATATCGTTTGGTGTGTTTTATTCGAAAAAATTAAATTAAATTTATTTTATATTTATTTTATTAAATATATTTTATGTTAAGTTAATTAAATATAATAATGATATATTAGTATTAATAATAATAAATAACATAATCTAATTGATTAATTAAAATATTAATACATATTTTGAGAGATGGGACTAAGAACCTGCCTTATGTGGTGCCTAAATAACACACATAGGAGTCATGATTTTTCTTTATGTAATTTTATATTTCCATTGATATAGTTTTTTATTCATCTTGCGACTTCCTTGATGACTAAGATATGACAACCTAAAAAAATACTATCCCATTAACTGTTAGTGTTCCTTGCCATTGCGGGCGGGTTTTAAATTCCGGGTAAACGGGTCAGGGTTTTCTTTTATGAAAACGGGTTAGAGTATAAATACTTTTTTTGGGTATTTTTCTCATAACACAGCAAATAGAGAGAGAGTGAATTACAGATCTAGGGTTTTCTGGTTTCCTTCTTCTTCTTGTTCTTTGGCTGATCCAGAGTGAGAGATTGGGGGAGCTTTTGATTGTGGAGTAGTCCAATCATTCCTAGTGTAATCACTTCTTTCATTTGAGAGCAGGGCTGTAAGTTTCTACTATTGACATTTGTTTGATTTAGTGAAACTTATCCCTCCCGTGGACGTAGGTCGATTTTGACCGAACCACGTATATTGTGTTGTCGTTTATTGCTTTGTGCTATTTCAGTTCTTGGTAATCTGTTTATCGTCATAAACGATTTGGAATCTGATTTGCTACAGGTTTTGATTTCTAAGAAGATCCATAGTTTTGCTGTTGCAAAACCCAACATTAACCACTAAGCACTTGTATTATATAATATCTTCTTAATAATTTATATATTTCACCTTAATTAGTTTATTAAAATATAAAAATAATAAAAAAAAAATTATTATGTTTTAATGTACTTTTCACAAAGAAAGAGTTTTATTTTTTTATATGGATCTAACAACAGTTTTTATTAAAAGATTATCCCATTAACCACTAATTATATAAAATCTTTTTAATAAATATATTTTACCTTAATTAGTTTAATAAAATCTTCTATTTTCACAAATAAGAGTTTTTTTATATAGATCTGGCACCAATTTTTATTTTTATGCAGAAAGCTAGAAAAGACTATCCCATATCCCCATTAGTCACTAAGGCTAAATGCACTTATATTATATAAAATCTTTTTAAAATACATATTTATTATTTTACCTTAATTGGTTTATTAAAATATAAAAAGGAATAAAATCTTTGCAATAGTTATTATGTTTTCATGTAATTTTCTATTTTCACAAAGAAGAGTTTTTTTTTATTATATGGAGCACCAATTTTTTTTATGTGACAAGCTAGAAATACTTTCTAAATGTACTTATATTATATCAAATCTTTTAAATCATATATATTTAATATTTTACCTTGATTAGTTTATTAAAATATGAAAAGTCATACAAATTTTTTAGTTATTATGTTTTTATGAATTGCTTAATAAAATTAATGATTTAATATATATATATATATGTTTAAATATAATAAGTTAAGATAATTATTTAGCTTTTCACTCTACATAAACATATTTATAATTGTTAAAATTAAGAATAAGTTTAAATAAATTATGTTTAAATAATAAAATATTTTTTAATAATATTAATTTTTGTAATTTATAAATAAACTAATTTTTTATAAATTTTATTTTAATATATTTATTCAATAAATACATATCAAATCATATATATAATAATAATTTAGACTAGAATATATTGAGACAATGTATTAACACATTGTCACCTTCTCTTCTTTATCTATTAAGTTTTCATGTAATTTTTTATTTTTTAAAAATAAGTTTTTTTATACATCTGTCACCAATTTTTTTTAAGTGGCAAATTTGAAAAGACTGTCCATATTCCCATTAATCAAATGTATTTTAGAGTGCAATTTGATAGGCTGCAGGCGGCAGAAAATTGCCTGAAGGAACAGTTACCATTTTAGTACAAGTCAAAGGAGCAACCTCCCAGGTGTAGGAACTGTCCAACCGACAGTTGCCATAATCAAGCAAATACCAAGTTAGATTATTTTTAAGGGCTTTCAATTCTTTTTTTTTTTTGGGAAAACAGCTTAGTGCCATTTCATTAAAAAAACTCAAAAGAGGGAAAAATATACAAAAGTTTAAGATCAGATCTAGACAATTTCTAGATTTGACAATGAAACAATAATTGAATTACAGACAATAACAATAATCAATTATCGCCTACAACGTTTTTACTTTTATTCTACTTGTGATCTTCTCAAACGAAATATCCCATATATGGCAGAGCTTTCTATTCTCTTCATTCCTTTCGATTCCTCTCCAGGATTGAATGAGTGCATTTCCATCTGAAGTTATATCTCTCCAAATATCTTCAGCGGTTCTACTTCTTCCACTGTGAGTTCTTGAATTTCTTTCTTTCCAGATATTGTAGATTACTGCTCCAAAGTAGCATTTCAACATACTTACATAGAAGGATCTTCCTTTTGCTTTATTCTTCATCCACTCTTGGATTTCTTCCCATATTCTTGGAAAGTTGATGATGTTCATGTTTGCAGCATACATCCTCCAGATTTGTATTACAAAAGAGCATTCCCCATATAAATGGTTTAGCTTTCCTCAACTCCCAAACATAGGACACAGTTGATATCAGGAATGTTTATATATTTTCGAATTCTGTCTTTTGTTGTCAACCTTTTCCTGTATACCAGCCAGAGAATAAATTGGTGACGAGGAATAATCTTTGGAGACCATACCACATTATGCCAATCTACCTCCTGTCCTCTTGTTCTAACAATTTCCCACGCCTTTCCTGTAATAAACTTCTCATTGCTTTCTGTTTTCCAGCTTATTTCATCATTATTTTCATTGAGTTGCTTCTGCCTCATTAGGTTTAGGATTCTATCACCTTCTGGAATACGCCTCAAAAGTGAATCACATCTACCTTCATATACGTCTCTAAATGAGTACTTGATGTATTCTCTTCTAACTCTGTTTCCTTGCATTTCTTCTTTGAATATAATGGGAATATTATCCAACCAAGGATCATGCCAGAATAGTACCCCTCTTCCATTTCCAATTGTGGTTTTCACCATTTGAAAGGCATCTTTTCTTGTTTTTAGGATTTTCTTCAATGACCATGCCATTCTTTCGTAGATGCTTAGTGTCCAGATGCTTAGGGCTTTCAATTCTTCATCCATTGAATTTGCCAATGTTTTATTTGAGAAGCTTCTTTGTATGTTTGAGGATCTTTAATGGTAGAAATATTACTCAAAAATTCAAGATGTTCATTGTCCTTACAATTTGTGAAGTAAGGGAATGTATTGGGTGTGTATCACTTACCATTATTAGAATCAATATTAAAGTTAACAATATAATTGTCAAACCATGCAGGTTTTTTTTTTCCATGTTACTTTTTCTTTGATGTGTTTGCAAGTGATTTTGTAAATTGTTTTCATCTAATTTATCAGGAAAAATATTTGAATCACCATTAGGGCTAGTCATATGATCATCATAATTGTCATTCATTGATGTATCATTAGACTCCAATAATTCTGATTCTTTATCTGAATTGGAAAAAATAAAATCTTCTTTTACAGAAATTTTTGTTTTATTTTTCAGCCATTTTTTCTTTTGATATGGAAAAATATTTTCATGAAAAACTATATCCCTTGAAACAAAAATGACTTCATTTACGATATCAAAAACTCTAAACCCTTTTTGTCCTGAAGAATACCCAATAAAAATGCATTTTCTTGCTCTCAGTTCAAATTTTGATTTTTGAGGAATATTATTTTTGACAAAACATAAACAACCAAAAACTCTCATACTATTTAAATCTGGTTTTCTTTTGTACAATTTATAAAATGGACTTTTCCCGTTTAAAACATGTGATGTTGTTATATTTTATATATGTGTTGCCATAAGAATTGAATAAGACCAAAAAATTAAAGGAACTTTGGCTTGAAACATCAAAGACCGTGCAACTTGTAGTAAATATTGGTGTTTACGCTCAACAACCCCATTTTGTTGTGGGGTATAAGGGCAAGACCTTTGATGCAAAATACCATTATTTTTAAAAATTATTTGACATTGATGACTGAAAAATTCACTCCCATTATCAGTTCTAATCATTTTAATTGATGACTGAAATTGTGTTTTAATCATAGCATAAAAATCAATGAATATTTGATAAATAGAAGTTTTTGATTTAATCATGTATGTCTAAGAAATCTACTAAAATCATCAACAATAGTAAACATATATGGACAATCAATAAGTGACACTTCTTTATAAGGTCCCCAAATATCCATATGAATTAAATCAAAACATTTATCAGTTTTAGATTAACTAAAATTAAAAGGTAGTCGTTTCTGTTTTGAAAGTGGACATATATCACAATGAAAATTTTCATTTTTATTCAAACTAAAAGCATGCTTAAGTGCAACATCAGAAATATGTCAAAGTCTTCTGTGTAATAACATGAAATCAGTAGATGTATTACACACGCTATTGACTAAATTTGTATCTAGTATGTAGAGGTTTTGTCTAAAATCTCTTTTTCCTATGATGGTAGAAATTTTAACTTCCTACAATAAACAACTAGTAGAAGAAAATTGGCAACTGATATTATTTATTTTTGCAAGTTTAGACACTGAAATTAGATTATATGTAAATTTTTTTACAAACATAACATCATACAATTTCAGTTTATCTGACAGACTAAAATTTCCTATAAATCTGACAAATTTAGTTGTTCCATCAGATAATAAAGGAATGCTAGTAACTTTTCTAATTTCAGTCATGCAGTTCAAGTTTGTCCAAATGTGGCAACTAGCGCCACTATCTATAATCCAAACAGGTTTATCTTTATAGATATTATGTACATTAGTGAAATTACTAGTAGGATACATACCTTTATAAAAGTTCTATTTTCCTTCGTCTTTTCCTTTTCCATCTCCAAGAAGTCCTTTCATTACTTCTTTAATGACTTTAACAATTTCAAAGCTGCTGAATTTATCAGAAGAGGAGCTCTTTAGTTGTTCTTCACCAAAATAGAATGGAGTATTGGTTGCGTTAACAAGAACATTAGCTTTTGAGTCACGGTTTCCTCTCCACCAATCAGGGTATCCTATGAGTTTAAAACGCCCTTCTTGAATGTGGCTTTCAGTTTTGCAGTGTGTGCAATACAGTATTGATGACCCATTTTCTTTGACATTTTTCTCTTTGTTGTATCCTCATTTTCCTTTTGTATTTCTATCACTGTTCTGTCATTTCTGTCGTTCAGAATAATCTCTTACTGATATTGCAAAACTATCTGTTTGGTCATTCATCAATGATTGGACCTCTTTCTGTCTTTCAATACTTTGTACCATTGCATAAGCCCTGTTTAGACTAGGTTTATGATCTATTAAAAGATTTGTTATATTGCATTATCATAGTATTCATTCCATCCCATTAAAAATTGTGTTAACTTATTATAAAAATCTAATTGGATTACCAATTTCGTCATCCTACAACAACATAGTGTTCTTAGATCGCAATCATAGCATGGTAAAGGTTCTAGTTCTAATAGTTAATCCCACAATTTTTTGATTTTCGAATAATACTTCTCAATAAAAAGTGTACCTTGTCGAAGATTGCTTATAACTTTCTGAAGATGGAAAGCTTGTGAGCCATTACTTTCTTGATACCTTTCTTTGATATCAATCCATAAATATCTTGTTGTGGTTGTGGAAGAATAATTTGTTTTGATTTCTTCTGAAACCGTATTCAAGATTCACGATCTTACCAAGCAATCAACATTTCTTCATCTATCGAAGTCGTCTGCTTCTTTTGGCACGACAAGTGAACCGTCAATAAACCCTAGTTTCGACTTGGCTTTAAGGTCTAACTAAAGACCATTGCTCCATCCGATGTAGTTCGATCCATTGAACACTGTTGTGCAGATAATCGCTCTTATATTGTCTGAGTTACGAATCGTAAATAGAAAATTATCGTGTCTCTTCTTTCTTGCCATCTTTCTATCTGGTGAATCGGACGAAAAGTACCCATTGGATTTTGTTGATGACGAATCCGATGATGAGGATGAAACATGAAGTGAACTATTATATAAAAATGAAGAAAATATTTGAAGTGAACTATTTAAAAAAACAATATATATATATATATAAATATATATATAAATGAACACTAAATTAAAAATAAAATAAAATTATCACACTAAACAACTAATATTATTATTATTATTTTTTAAAAATAGTAATATATATCAGTAAATAATATTATATTATTGTTTTTTTATTTTTTATTTTTTATTTTTTATTTTTTTATACTATCAGTACAACTCCAAAAATAGATGTGTAGTCATCACCTTTCTTGAGCTACTACTATTGTAATTTTCTCTCTTTCAAAGTCTCGTTCCTTTGAAAATTTAAAATATATTTTTCGTTTTTCTTAGACCATTTCAGAATATAAGAATTATAATGAGAAATTGAAAATCTAAATTTTTTTTATAACACATCTAAGAGTGTTTAAGATGAAAAAACATTTTAATTTCATTTAGCTCCTCTTTCAATTTAAAACCCCCAAAAATGAAAAAAAAAAAAAAAAAAGAAAAGAAAAAAAGATACCAACGATTTCTCCGTCACTATCTTCACCATCCCCAAAACCCTAATGGTTTCCGATCCAGATTCCTACATCCCTCATCAAATCGCCATAGGACCTTACCATCATTCCCGTCCAGAGCTTTACGAAATGGAGCGTTACAAACTTGCCGCCGCCAAAAGAACCCAAAAATCCTTCCAACCCATTAAGATCCATCACATCGTCGATCATCTCGAAATTTGAATCCAGAATTCGTTCTTCTTACAACAAATTCCTCGATTTCAACGGCGAAACGTTGGCCTGGATGATGGTTGTTGATGTTTGTTTCCTTCTTGAGTTTCTCCGAGTTTATGTTGATAAAGAAGGAAATCTCCGCCGAGAATTCATAATTCAATTCTAAGAGATGTTATGATGATGGAGAATCAGATTCCTTTGTTTCTTCTTAGAATTGCGTTAGAATTCCGCGGAGAAACGAAGGAATCGGCTGATGAACTGTTACTTTGCATGATAATGGGTATGTTTGAAGAGATTCCGTTATATAAATGATAAAGTCTACCTTAAGGAGTCTTCTTTCGAGGGGGACGAACAACAACTTTTGATGTGAAAACCAAGATCTTACCATCTTCTCCAAGAACTACTTAACCAAATTGGCACAAGAAATCATTTGAAAATGAAAAAAAAATATTATAGCATCATATACCAAATTACCATTAAGACAACTTAAATCGATATTTAATGCTTGTGATGATATAGATTGCAACACGTCCAACCAACTATAAATCAACTTTTGTTTACCTTAAAGAAGTAACAAATATTAACATGTGAAATATTGGAAATAGTAATATAAGAGTACTGTATTGGTATCGCGTTATTATACCTGTGCAAACAAGTCAAACTCATCCAGTATACAAATGACTTCTAATTCGTATTCCCTATTACCGTAAACATGTAGATAAGAATAAGAAAACATAGAGAAAAACAAGACAAAGTTGATTTCAGATGGAATTTTGAACATGACCATACAAATGGTACAATGATTCACCTTAACATGGCTATCATGAACTACGAGTTTTCATCAAATGATGCCTGCAAAAATAATAAATTAGAGTTAAAACAATGATTATTATGGGATGAAACTACATTATATATGTTATAGAACATTTTTGAGAATATTAACTCATTGTGCATGCAAAGTTGGTTAGCAATTTCCTGAATGATAAAAATAAAAGACAATTTAATCATTAAAAAAACTACATATAATGTAATTATAAACAATTAAAGTTAAGAATGTAACAAGCAATCATACACAATATGTCAACATTAAAATTTTATCAAGGTTAATTGCATTAAAGTATTGTCTCACTAGTCATCAAACATTAAAAGTTCTATCAAATTTATATATAATGCTTACCACATGAATTAGAAGACTATAGAACCTTGAGAAATGAATTGATGAAAGCATGGAATTCTAGTTGAAGAATCTCATAAAAAGGTGAAATTGAAGTCATCTCCTCCTGCCCATTTCAGTTTGCTAAATCAATTTAAAGTAGTGAGAAATTGAGAACCCAACTATTAAGTTAGTCTATGCTAGAAGATCGATAAAGTAAAATTTTGAAAAATCTCTTAAAAGTTATGATGTGCCCTTGTACTTATTTATGCACTAGTGATATCCTATGATATATATAAGTTAAGTAACTGGTGAATACATTAATGTGATTATTATTTAAGTGAGATTTTATTATATATATATATATAATTTTCTACGAAATTTACGATGGTTATGATTTTCTATTTTTAATATTTGCGATAGAAGTTATGATAAAGGAAACGTTGAAAATTTGTAACGTATATTTCATGTTAGATTTTTTTACGATTTTTCCGACTGACTATAAAATGCTATATATTTTTTCGTCGGAAATTTCATACAAAATATTGTATGTATTAATTTACAGATTTTACCACGGAAATTTACCTTTATTTTACCACGGATTATAGGTAAATATCTTTACTTTTTGCAACGAAGTTTTCTTCATTCACTTATATTTACGACGATTTATGTTTTTCGTGGATTAAACTGTCGCATATGTCCGATGTTATTTAAGTGTCGGTAATTAGTCGTCGCTAATTAAATGTATTTTTAGTGTTACTAAAGCAAACAAAAATTATAGAAAGAACAATTATCCAAATTTGTGTAAGAGTAGTATCTGATTAATTTTAAAGATGATTTGTTAAAACTTTTAATTTAACATTTAAAAAAGTGCAATAAGTTGTTAGAATCAATAGTTATTCATATCTTCTTTAAAAAAGTGGAAATCCTTCTTATTGGATGATCATGATACTTCCCAAAAATCATTCTGGATCAATGGGGAACAATATCATCAATTTTGTTCAATAAGATACAAAGTAGATAATTGACTCATTTCATACTAGAAATAATTGTCGAAAGTCCTTTTGATAACACATACTTATATCTTAATTATATTCCATGATCAAGACAATTTGCTGAATCGCGTTCATTTCGTAGAAGTTAATTGAAATATTCTATTTTTACAAAGCACTTTGAATATTTAATAATTCTTATCACGTCCCATATTATTGTAATAAAAGATTTTCTTTTTATATGAAAAGGGATTAAATAATTCTAATCTATTTTTGCAAAAAAACAAATTCATAGTACGACTAAATTTTTAGATGGAAAGCTAAATAAATAAAATCATTGTTAAAGAAATACATGGTCTCAATCATTCATCCTTAATTATAGAATTATAAAAGGATATTGAGTAATTAATTTTTCTATATAAATATATTTGAGGACACGTGGGTTTGAGTGTTAATGATAATACAATTTAAAACATCAAAGAAGAGAAAGACACGGGAATGCATTAATTTGGATTAACATGATTCAAAATTGTTGAATAAAATCATTGGAAACACAATTTAAAAAAAAAAACAATTCTTTTTGACACAAATGATGAATTTATCTAACTATTCATGAACATAGAACTTTTCACAATCTATTACCCAAGATAGTAAAAAAAATCAAATTAATTTTTTTTCAAAACATTGAACTTTCACTTTTATGAATTAAATTTATATAGAAGATAACTAAAAAAAACTAAATTAAATTCTTTTTAATAAATTTAACATTAAACTTTTTATTTTTTTATAATAAATTCTTAAGGAACGAGGGGTTTGGAGATCCTCGATCGGGGTCCTGAAACTCCTCGATCGAGTGTGGAGATCACCGTTGCTAGGTTAGCTTATGGCTAACTTCATTCACCTAGGTTTGTGAGTTCTCGATCGAATGTAAGACTCTACAGTCCCATGTTTAAATTCTCGGTTGGATGTTAAAATCTTTGATCGGACCCTCGGTCCTAGTCGAAATTTTACGGTCGGACATCTCGGTCCTAACTGAAATTTTCTCGGTTGGACCTCTCGGTTCTTACTAAAATTTCTCGGTCAGACCTCTCGGTCCTAATTGAAGATCCTCGGTCGGATCTCTCGGTACTAGTCGGACCTCCCGGTCCTCAAGAACATCAAAACTACATGTTTTCTAGTTTTGATTAAGACATAGATCCTTTGATCCCAGGGCTTGATTACTTTCACAAATCTCCTAGTAATATTATGAACATCATCCCAAAGTATCATTCAATTTGGATGATGTTCGATTTCATCAAAACAGTTATGAGATAAAAATCAGGTTTTAGGCTCTTAGTCATTATTGATGTGTAAGGAGATTGAAAATAGATTTCTTATAACTCATATGATTGATTAGTACCAAAACATGAACACTAACTGTTCATTTTGACCAATTCAAAAACTTAAAGTTTTCATTTATGTTAGAAATTTTGATTTTAATGAAACATAATCGGGATGGATCAAACATGGTGTAAATAAGTTCCCAACATCATTAGAAAAATATTGGGAAACTTTCTGGACTGCTGTTCTTGAGGATTAACTCAAGAATAGAAAACCCGATTTTGAATTTTTCTAAATTCAAATTGGGGGTTTCTATTTTAAATTGATTGATCTTTTCTAACTTCAACCGAAAGCTTGCAAATGATCCTACGATCGTTTATAATCACAAAATTCAATAACCAGATAATATACAAACTTAGGGAAACTAAAATATGTTGGGTTAAGATTTTTAATGTATAAACTGGTTTTTATAATTTAGCTTAAATAATCAAAAAGGGAGAAATTGTTGGGTTAAGTTTTTTAATCTATTTAAAATAACTTAACAATTTTGATTTGATGATTGATGAAATGGTTTTTGATAATAAATGGATAAAACTAAGTTCAATAATTGTTAGTCATATCAAATATATAAATATATATTTAGATCATAACGTAGTCTGTAGTGTAGTGGTAAGTTCATCTATTTATTATGCGGGTGACCTGTGTTCAAATATCACCAGACGCATAATTAATAATTAGAATTTTGTTAATTTGCAGGAACAACTCAAAATCAACACGCGCGAGCAGACGTCTCAAAGTCAACGCACGTGGTTAGATGTGGCGTCCAACGTGTAGTTAGACGTCAAAGTATAATAATAGATGGGGGCGTCTAAAGGCTGTTAGATGGGGTGCGTCTAAGTAGGTGGACGACTAAGATGATCAGATGAGGCGTCTAAGCAGATGAATGGCCAAGATGAGGCGTCTAATGTGTAGTTAGACGGGGGCGTCTAAGAAGATGGAAGGCTAAGATGATACGATGAGCAGATGGACGTCTAAGAAGATGGATGGCTAAGATGATCAGATGAGAGACGTCTAAGCAGATGAACGGCCAAGATGAGGCATTTAATGTGTAGTTAGACAGGGGCGTCTAAGCAGATGGACGGCTAAGATGATCAGATGAGTCGTCTAAGTAGATGAACGACCAAGATGTAATAGACTGTTAGATGGGGGGTCTAATAGATTGTTAGATGAGGGGTCTAATAGACTGTTATATGGGGGCGTCTAATAGATTATTAGATGGGGGCGTCTAATAGACTATCAGTCTGATAGACGTCTGAAGGTAGATGAGCTTCCAGACAGCAGGCAGCAGAGTCCTCCAGGCAGCTGACAGTAGAGCTCAACAAATGAACAACTGTCACGTAAACCATAATTCAAATTGTCTATACTATATTGTACTACAACGATCTCAAGAATCTTTTCCTTCTATACTACCCAATACCTCATGTATAGCAAATCCAATAGAAAGAGCACATGTGCCCAAACGAAGGATTTGACCGTTGAAGTTTTTCAAGAATAATTACTGCATAAAGACAACGGACAAATTGTTGGCTGAATATATAAGACAGAAGCTGAAGCTCTCTCTAAAAGATTGAATCACCAGATTTCTATAAGTTTGATTTCTTGAATCAACTTACTCTCTCTCTCTAGATATTTTATTCTCAAGTGTATTTTATAAATTACTACGTGAAGTTGAGAGATAAGTTACTGGACTATTTGATAGTCATTAATAGTGTGTTGTAAGTTGAACAAATGTTATTTTGTTCAATAGAGAGTTATCTAGATCAGTGAGTTGTATTCGTCTCAAAGTATCTAGTGATATCCTTCCGGTTGTTGGAAGAAGGGGTGACGTAGGAGAGTTTTCTCCGAACATCCATAATCAACTCGATGTGTTCTTTACTCTCTGTCATTCATTTTTCATTGGTTCAAAGCTTCAAATCCGACGAACATTTCCGCACTTAAATCTATTTCAAGAGATCGAATGATTTGCGAAGAATAGAAACAAATTTTAATTTCTAATAGAGTTAAAATCGAACTAAAGTGTATAAGTTGTTATCAATAGTCAGACCCCCGTCTCTATTGATTACACCGATCCTTTCAAAATATATAAATTTCAATTTCAAACTAAAAGATTGAATCAGAGGGTGATTGGAAGTTTATCAAGGATTGGAGAACACTTCTTAGACCTCATGGATAATTTTAGGATGCCGGATCCGAGCTTTAAGGCTTAATGCAAAAACACCAAAAACCTAGAAGTTTGGAGCTTCAATGGCAGATTTTTGTGATTTTTTTATTGTGGCTAGAGATGTTATCTCTTGCCTTCCAAAGCCGGTTCAGGAAACAAGTTGATCGAATTTAGTCAAAAGTCATCAATGGTGTTTTGGTTGTTCTTGATCCAACTTACCCAATATGGCCATGATGAGGCCTATGATCAGAGGCGAAATGATCATTTCAACTTTGAAATCAACCGATATGGTGTTCCGCTCGTGGTTGGGCGTTCAATCGCGTTTCAGCTAATGACGTTGGAGCGCGCATTAACTGATCATTTACTTTGAGGATGCACCCTCGCTTTGTTTCAGCCGGGAAACGTAAGAAATTCCTAGGCATTGGATGAGAATCCATCATCTATCCGATGGCCTTGGTTCCTGCTCCCGAGTTTTGGCTACACACGATTACAAAAATTTTATATTATTTTAACCTTGATAGTTATTTGGATTTATTTGAAATTGTTAATTCTTTCACCCTTTTGGTTTTGTTTTTAAATCTGTTAAAATATACAAAATATTTCAAATAAATATGACATTTATTTTATCAATTTATTTTATTTTTGTATAATATTGGGTTTAATAAATAATTTATTTGGGATAAAATGGATATAACATTTATTCTAAATATTTATTTTAATCCTTTTGATTTTTCTAAAATTAATTTGAGATAAAATGGGTACAATATTTACCCCAAATTATTATTTTTTTATTGTCCATTGCTTTAATTATTTGGGATTTAATTATTACCATAAATAATCCCACTTAATTATTTAATCATTCTTTTGAACTTGATTTTAATTATTATTTTGATTTTATTTAATCAAAAATAATTTATAAATTGGGTAAATGAGATTTTAGTGCTTACAGGTAATGTCACATTTTTACTGTAAAAAAAATAAATTATTTTTTTGGAGTGGGTTGAACCCATCTAAACCCTAACACAGAACCGTAATTGTATATAAATATATTTGGCCAGCTCAATAAATTAGTAGTCAAATATGATATTTTGACATGTTTCCAACCCTAAAATAATATTTCCATTCACTTATTCTGATTATGTTTCCGTTACGACAACTGGGTTCATATCCGAAGAGATTTTCAGTCTCCAAATCTTAATCCATCATTTCACCTCTAGACATTATCTCCTTCTTAGACACGATAAATTTATTGCTCTTCTCAACACTTCTCTTAATTCTTACCACCATGGTCATTAGAGTTGAAGATAAATGGGAGAGAATGAGAACGATTGAGAAGGCGTATCGTTGTGACAAAGGTGTGTTCTTCTAGTAGTTTATCTATTACTAGAACGCAGCATCACGCTCGGCTTAAAAATTTAGGCGTCGAACACCAAGATCCTCACGGAGGTGGACGATGATAAAATTACTAATTAATCACCCATGGTCACCATTAGTTTCAAAACTATTTTATCCCCTCTTTTAGCCTAACGTCAATAAGAGGTGAATATTTACATTATCCTTGAATGGTGATAGGTTCAAGCCCGTTAAGCGGTAAGTTCTGCGCCTTATAAAATGATTAAGTGTATTTGCGGACAATATGCTTAACCCATTTGTGGCCTTTTTTTAGTTTTAAATGCTACACCATTTAAGGTAACCCTCTTTCCTCTTTTGACTTTCAAGGTTTTAAGGTTGTATTTTAATGGTGGGTTGAAAAAACAATTTGAGCAACGACATGGGGTTGAATATCAACTATCCAAACAACCTATTGCGTCTTTGGGCCTAGATGCATTGTACGACACTAAGTTGATCGCCGATGATATATTTACTCATGGTTGAGGTTGTTTTATATTGAGAAAACTAAGTCAAAATGACAAAACATGGCAAACGAGATACACATAAGTTATCAATTTTAGGGCTGCAAATAAGTTGAACCGTGTTAGGATATGTATCTCACAAATTCGACCAGCTTGAAACAATCTGTAAAAATTCAAGAAAGAAGAACACAAGACACATATTTATAGTGGTTCACTCAAATTGAGCTACATCCACTTTAGCCACCACCAGATTTCACTATGAAGAAGAAGAAGGAATACAAAGTTTTTGCCTCACACTTTATCTCTATAGAATTATTTCTCTTGTTTTTAAACCCTTAATAATCACATATTTATAGGGTAAACATTCAGGTAATAAACCTAAATAATTCTTGGTCAGGCCCAAGCCCAAAACCAAATACAAACTCAATAAACTCTAATTAACACTTGTAGAGTTTATTATAAATGTATGCTCCATAACTCAACAATCTCCTTCTTGGAGACTAACTTTATCATCTCTCAATCGACAGAGGCTTTCCATCTGGTGTTTTAACAAAGAAGACCAACTAAAGTTGCACACAACTTTAGTTTCTCATTTGTCACAGCTTTCGTCAACATATCAACTAGATTCTCACTCACGGGAATCTTCTCAAGAGCTAATACTCCATCTTCTAAAGCTGACCGGATGAAATGATAACGAGTCTGTATATGCTTCATCCTGTCATGATAAACAGGATTCTTTGCCAAATGAATGGCACTCTAACTGTCGCATCGCAAAACACTTTCCTCGTAGTCTTGATCCAATTCTTGCAAAAAGGATTGTAACCACATCATCTCCTTAGCAGCCTCTGTCACAGCCTCTGTCACAGCAACATACTCTACCTCACAACTAGAAAGAACAACAATCTTCTGCAATTTTGAAACCCAACTGATTCAAGTACCCAAGAGTATAAATGTACCATGTTGTACTCTTCCTACTATCAACATCACCACCATTGTCAGCATCAACATATCCTTTCAAACCCATATTAGACTTTCGAAAACATAAAGAGAGATTTGTACTTCCTCTTAAGTATCGTAGTATCCACTTTATTGCTTCCCAATGTTGTCTACCCGAGTTTCTCATAAATCTGCTAACAACTCCCACTACATGTGCTATTTCTGGTCTTGTGCAAACCATCGCATACATAATATAACTAATGGTAGAGGCATACGGAACAATGGCCAGGTAATTTTTCTCCTCCTCTATTGAAGGCGATTGATCTTTAGATAGTCTTAAGTGACTAGCTAAGGGGGTAGTAACTGGTTTTGAATCATACAAGTTGAATCTGTTAAGAACTTTCTTCACATATTCTTCTTGTGAAAGCTTGAGAACTTCTTCATCCCTAAAAATTCTTATCCCAAGGATTTGTTTAGCAGCACCCAAATCCTTCATTACAAACTTTTCAAACAACTATTTCTTGAGCTTGTTAATCTCATACAAACATGCTCCATCAATCAACATGTCATCAACATAGAGGAGCAGAATAATGTACGATTTATCAAACCTCTTAATATAGCAACAATGATCAGCTTCACACCTTAGAAAATTGTTACTTTTCATGAAGCTATCGAACTTCTTGTACCATTGCCTTGGAGACTGTTTCAAATCATACATACTCTTCTGAAGTTTATACACAAGCTCATCTTTTCCTTTGATTTCAAATCCTTCTGGTTGTCGCATATAAATCTCTTCATCTAAATCACCATGAAGAAAAGCAGTTTTGACATTCATTTGTTGAAGATGAAGGTCTTCTTTCACAACCAAACTCAAAATAGTTCTGATTGTCATTAGTTTAACTACTGGAGAGAAGATCTCATTGTAGTCAATACCTTCTTTTTGTTGAAATCCTTTCACAACCAATTTTGCCTTGTACCTCATGGTTTTATCATGTTCTTCTTTAATCCTGAAGATCCATTTGTTGTGCAGTGCTTTCTTTCCCTTTGGTAGCTCAGTGAGCTCCCAAGTCTGATTCAACATCAAAGAGTCTATCTCATCTTTCATCGCAGACTCCTACTTAACCGATTCATCAGATTGTATTGCTTCCTCATAGCATTCAGGTTCACCTCTATCTGTCAACAATATATATGTCAGAGATGGAGACCACCTCTCGACTGGTTTTCGATTCCTTGACAATCTTCTCAACTGTATAACCGGTGTTTGCTGATTTACCTATGGGACCACGTTCTCAATAATTTCATCTTCAACAACACATTGTTCTTCTTCGACAGTCGGTATATATTCAGCTGAAAATTCTCACAAATCGGTGGTACCAGTCTCTTCCAACTTGGAATCACCATCTGATGTCTTCCCAACACAATCTTTGTAGAGAACCCGTTCATTGAAGATAACATTTCTGCTACGAATGATCTAACGATTTTGATTATCCTAGAAACGATAACCAAACTCGATATCACCATAACCAATGAAAATTTTTTTATTAGACTTTGGATCAAGCTTGCTCCTATCACATTCATTAATATGAACATATGATAAACAACCAAACACTTTCAAATAAGAAAGGTTTACATTTTTATTGCTCCAAGCTTCTTCAGGAATTCTGAATTCAAGAGGAACAGAGGTCCCCTGTTTATCAAATAGGTGGCAGTATTAATAGCTTCTGCCTAGAAAGATTTAGGTAGTCCTGCATGCAATCTCATACTTCTAGCACGCTCGTTCAATGTTCGATTCATTCGTTCAGCTACTCCATTCTCTAGAAGCGTTCGGGGAACAGTCTTCACCATACTGATCCCATTCACAATACAATACTCTTTGAAATCTGAATTGATATATATTCACCTCCGTTGTTGGATCTCAAGCACTTAACTTTCTGATTTATTTCATTTTCAACCAAAGCCTTACATTTCTTGAAAATAACAAATACTTCAGACTTGTGTTTCATAAAATATACCCATACCTTTCTTGTAGAATCATCTATAAACGTCATGTAGTATTGTGATCCGTCAATAGAAGAAATAGGTGCAGGTCCCCACACATCAGTGTGTACCAACTCTAGCCTTTCTTTCTTGAGCTCCTTCCCAATCTTTAAGAAACTCACCCATTTCTGTTTTCCAAGAATGCAGTTTTCACATAACTGATGTTCAACAGACTTCAGTTCTGGAATCTTTTCGTTCTTCAAAAGAATTTTCCTTCCTTTTTCGCTCATATGGCCCAACCTGCAATGCCACATCTCTCTGTTCTTCGAGTCATCAACTACAACAACAACTGTTTCTATGCAAGTTGAAGTTGTGTATAACGTTCCAGTTTTGTGACCTCGAACAACAACTATTACTCCTTTAGTCACCTTCCATGTACCATTTCTACAACTGAAATTGTGACCTTCTTCATCAAGTTGTGTAATAGAAATCAGATTGCGCATTAAACCTGGAATGTGTCTCACCTTATTAATCTTCCAAACAGAACCATTTGCCATCTTCAATTTGATGTCCCCCATGCCAACAATATTAAGTGGCTCACCATCTGCGAGATAAACTTTCCCACAGTTTTCAGCCACATAATTCTCCATTAGTTTTTTGTGGGCAGTGGTGTGGAAAGACGCTCCCGAGTCCAAAACCCATGAATCTATCGGGTTATCAACAAAAAGAAGTAACGCATCAGTGACAGTTTCTGTAACAACGTTGGCTGCATCATTTTTATCATTATTGTTTCTCTTTGGTGCTTTGTAGTTCCTCTTCAAATGACCCTGTTTACCACAATTCCAGTTATCAAATGTCCGCCCAGACTTGGACTGACTCCTCTTGCTCCTCGACTAATCATTACCTCTGCCCCTGTTTTCCACATTCAGAGCAGAACCTTTGAATGTTTCACTAGAATCAATTTTACGAACCTCTTCAGCAAGAATACAATCTTTAACTTCAACAAATTTCAATTTAGCATTTCCAACTGAATTACTAATTGATGCCCTCATAGATTTCTAGTTATTTGGTAGAGATGTTAACAAAATCAAGGCACTAACTTCATCCCCAAAATCAATCTCAACAGATAGCAATTGATTCACAATTGTATTGAATTCATTCAATTGAGTAGTGACAGAAGTACCATCAACCATTCTTAAGTAAAAGAGTCTTTTCATTAAGTGTACCTTGTTGTTAGAAGATGGTTTCTCATATATATTAGAAAGAGCTTTCCTCAGACCCATGGTGGTCTTCTCCTTTGCTACATTGTGAGGAACCGTCTTGGCTAGCGTCAATCAGACAACTCCCAAAACCTGTCTATCAAGGAGTTTCCATTCAGCTTCATCCATCTTCTCTACTTTCTCACTCAAAGGAACATGAAACTTCTTTCCATAGAGATAATCTTCAATCTACATTCTCTAGAAGGCATATTTTGTCCCATTGAATCTTCCAATCCTATGTCCTATATTGTTCTCACTTGTCATTATTTCCAATGCTCAGATCTAGCATAGATGCTCTGATACCAGTTGTTAGGATTTGTATCTCCCAAATCCGACCAGCTTGAAACAATCTGTAATAATGCGAGAAAGAAAAACACAAGAAGACATAGATTTATAGTGATTCACTCAAATTGAGCTACAGTCACTTCAGCCACCACAAGATTTCACTATGAAGAAAAAGGAATACATAGTTTTTGCAACACACTTTATCTCTCTAGAATTATTTCTCTTGTTTGTAAACCCTTAATAATCACATATTTATAGGGTAAACATTCAGGTAATAAACCTAAATAATTCTTGGTCAGGCCCAAGCCCAAAACCAAATACAAACTCAATAAACTCTAATTAATACTTGTAAAGTTTATTATAAGTGTAGGCTCCATAACTCAACAAACCGTTCGCGAGTCGCCTGGTCAAAACTCAACTTGAGCTTGATTTTGACCGATATAAAGCTGAACTGAAGTCGACTCATTTAATACTCCTATTAGTCGAGCTCATATAATTATGGCTCGATGGTTTGTCGAATTGTTTCGATCCATACAATATATAATATATTATTTTTTATTTATTTTTAATAATTTTAATGTCAAATTTAGAAACTTAAACTTAAAAAAATTATTTCATAACTATAATGCCATAATAATAATGATATCACATGAATAATCAATCACATTCTATCCAAGCATCATCACACACATCTAATGCATCATCAAAACTAATTCCAAAACTTTAATGTCCTTCGCAACCATCTTTGTCCATAACCACTTTTTTAAAATCATACTCCATGAGTCTATCTCTTTCAATCATCACACTTATCTTACTCTCATCGCCGCCTTCAACTGCATCCCTTCCCTACTATCAATCAAAAAAGAGCTACACGCCCGCGTCCACATGATTTGTAGAACCTTAGTTCTCACTTCCTCATTTGTTGCACATTTTTGCTCATAAGTGATAACTTGATCTCAAAAGATGTTTTAGACAATTTAAACACATGGTATGACCAAACTGGTAAGGTACATTGATGTATCTAAAACAATAGATCTCGTTGTTGATGAGGCCTAAAGAATTATGAGTCGTGAACCTCTAACATGACAGAAAAATCCATGTTACAAGATTCTCTATGTTTCCTGTCATAGGGAAGGGTAAAATGATCGAATTTAAAAAATTAAAAATATTTGACCATTTTGCATTTGTCTGAGGGAAATAGAGGAATCCGGGGATCCATCTTTTAACAGTAAGGCCTTGAGACATTGGCCAAACATTATCATAAGATGTGATGTTTAATTTTATTTTATTTCAGATATGATGTTTCAATTTTTTTTTGGTCCAAGATGTAAAAGTATGTTATTTTGAGTTTGTATTTATTTGAAGAACTTATGATTACTCATATTATAACTTGTAATGTACATAGTTTTTGGACAGGATATTACTATTTGGTTGTATTTTTGTGATTAAATGAAACAATTACAATTTTTTTACTTTTTCAAAAATAAAAATAAAAAAAGATTTAAAATGTAAAGAATTTACTTTAAATAAATCCACACTAAATATCTAATAACTTTTTTACTAAAAACTTTTCTCTATCATATTACCATAATCGTCCTAATTAAATATGATATTATACCAATTTCAATCGCATATTAAAAATTAATTTTACCATACAATATAAGAAAAATATCAATTTAATAAATATAATTAATGATTAATTTTGTTTTTGGTAAGTAAGATCATATTATAAATTTTTATATGTTTTAAAACCCTATATAATGGAGCATATCAAGAATAGTTATAGATGTAGAAAATAGAAATAGAGCAATGGTGTCAAAAATAAGCAGAGGTCGTCAAAAGATTCCTCTTTACAAGATCGAGAATAATGGTAGGCGTTCTGTAACTTTTTCGATACGTAAATTTGGAATTTTAAAGAAATCAAGTGAGCTTTCTACTTTATGTGGATCGAACATGGCACTAATCTTGTTTAGTGAAAGCGGAAGAGCATACTCTTTTGGTAATCCTAATACAAATGTGAATTTTGATCGATTTATGGGCGTTGTTCCCGAAAGGGTGTTTGATTCAACATTCCATGAACTCCTCGAGGCTCAAAAGGCTCCACATGTTCGATATATGGAAGCTCAAATAATGGAGGCTGAAAAGACACTCGCTCAAGAGAAACATGTGGGAAAAACATTGTCACTAGAGATGACCGAACATGCTAAGGGGAAGTGGTGGGAGCAACCAATTGAAGAGATGAACTCATTGCAATTAAAATGGAGGAAGCGTGAGATGGAGGAACTAAAGATGGTCTTTGAACAAGAGAAGGAGTTGAAGATGGCGATAGAAAATCAAAATCCTTTGTTTTTGTTGGCTATGACTAGCCAAAACCCAATTTATTTTTAAATTTTCATGTACCCTTTTCTTGAATTTGTTTTTATCAATAAGGAATTTCATTACAACATGTTTTTCTACATTGCATTTCTATCTTTGAATTTTGGTGGCCTATGCCTTATATTATAATAGTAGTTTGAATGGTTTATTTTATTTATATTTAATTAAACTTTTTAATAATATATCTAGTTATTATTAGAAGTTCTCACTCACTTTTAATAGTATATATTATTTTGTATAACCAACACAATTTTTTAAGAAGAAAAACTAAATTAATTAAATGATGGTTATAGAAATAATATATATATATATATATATATATATGGGGACAATAAACCTTCTTGAATTCTATAATGAGAAATTATTTAAAATAATTAATTATTATTAATGTATATGCCACAAAATCACTTATGGATGCTTGTTTCGTGAATTCATGTTTTTGGGTTGTCTGTTTAAGAAATTCATGTACCCTCAATGGAAGGATAATATATATATTTTTTTAAATTATTTATTTTGTCCCTATATATGAGGGAACATGAATTCTGTAACAAAGGATTATATCCCCTCAAAAATATCATACACAATTTTTAATTAAATAATGCAAATAATAATAACTACAAAACATGGATGTATTTATGCACCTTTTTGCGTTCAAACAAAGTCTCATATAGCCCAATCTGAATAGAAGCCTATTTTATTCAGAAGAATATTTTGAACTAAGAAATCTCTTTACCTTTTGTTGTGAAAATCTGACAAAAAAACATTCATTTAAGGATCCAATAATTAAAGTTAATTTTACTTGAAAGAATAAATAAATAAAATAATAGGTAGCTGAAAAGAATAGAACAAAGTGTGATTTAAAAATGTTGTTACACTAAATAACTAATTTAACTAGTTAATTATTTATTACAAAATATTATTTAAATATAAAAACAAATAAACACAATTTAAAATATATTAAAAAAAACATCAAATAACCTTTACAATCATCATCTTTAATTTAAAAAATAGTTTATTTCGGTCGATAATTTTTAAAAAGAGGCTGTCATTGTTTTTCAAAACAAGTGATTAAGGAAGAACATTAGTTGTCAAGCCTATATCGAAATCGAGTTGGAGATTTCTTCTAATGATTCAAGAATTGTTTGAGAGGAGATTTCAGATAAAGATTTAAAAATGAGAATTGTGTTTGAAACTATTTCCATAGAGGAGAGAGAGAGTAAAACTTTTAAGTAGATCAAACGAGTTCGGTTAGATTGAAATTTATAATGTCGGCCTTTAGTTGGAAATAATTTGGAAATAGCTCCTGAATGAACTACACTAATATTGGGCGTGTAATTCCTCGTTTGAATCAGATGCATATATAAGCTAATTGATTATAGCTTGATTTCCGATGATTTCTTTCTCCCCTCATGCGCGTCGGCAATGACTCTTTTTTTTGAAGGTAATAAGGAAAAATTACACATTAATTAAATGTTGAGGTTAGACTCACATTAATTTTAAAATGAATTAAGTTTTGATGTGTGAGACACATCAAAGACTGCTAGTAAGATAGAAGATTTACTCGCTTAAACGACATGGAACGAAGAATGATGGACTTGCTAGTTATGATTAATTATAAGATATGAGTTGAGTTGGCTTTATATCCACATTTGATGTGGGCGAATTGAAAAATGATGTTGAGAGCAAAAAATTTGGTAGTATTTAGCTAATTAAAATATTTTAATATATTTTAAATAGTCATTAATTTAACATTAATAATGATTTTGTTATTATTTAAGTTTGCCTAACCAAATAGATTTCACTTATTAAATGATTTATATTAATAAAGATTAAATTAACCTAGGTGAGAAGAATTTAGCATCGTAAATATTTTTATTCCGATTAGATAAATATGAACGATAATTATGTCTAGAAAAATTTGAAAAATTAACACCTCATTTATAAATGTAGTATTCTTACTTTATATATATATATATATATATATGATTTAAAATATATATAAAGAAAATGAAAAAATAAATAAATATAATTTTTTAAATTATTTTTCTCTAACTCTCCTTCACAATTTATTATATTATTAAAAAAATATGATTATTAATAATAATAATTATTCACATAAAATATATAATTGTTAGTTGTATTGTATTTAATTAAGAACTATAATAATCTTTTCAACCTATGAAAATGAATTTGATATATTCATTTTTGTATTGTATTTAATTAAAAATTATAATAATCATTTCAACCAGATAAAAATGAGTTTGATATATTCATTTTGTATTGTATTTAATTAAAAAATATAATATTAATAATTTTTTTTATTTTGTTATCATTCACCTTGTTTGAAATTGAACCATTATAAGACATATTTTTAAGGAATAGAGACCTGTATACTTGTATTATATGTTTCATTTAAACGTACTAACTGTAAAAAAAAATATATAGACTATTAGAAATCATACACGGTTATTACTGTATTAACTTTTTATATATATATATATATATATATATATATATATATTTGAAATCAAAAAAGTTATATAAATAATAAATTTATTTTAAAATTATATAAATTATGCATATATATATATATATAATTTTAAATTATTTATATATCTGAGTAATAAAAATTAGTTGAAAAGTAAATTAATAAAATAATAATTACAAAATAACTAATAAAATAAATTTAATAATTAATAATTAATGTAACAATTTTTTGATTTTATTTAAATAAGAAATAAGTTATAATAAGTTATTAAAATATTATATAATATTAATTTAAATGATATTTCAAATTTAAATTGATTTAAATTTAAATATTGATAAAATATATAATTACATATATTTTTAATTATTTGATAAAAAAAATTAATATTAAAAATATATAAATATATATATTATAAATCTATTTTAATAAAATATAATAGTGAGGAGAGAGGTAAAAATAAATTACTATCGTGAAAAATTATAAATAATTATAAGTTTAATGAACTAATTTCTGTTTTTTAAAAGGCTAGATAAAAGTTTTAATAGTTCATGAGGACTTGTACATCCAATAGAGACTTAATAAGCTAATGAAATAGATAAAAATTAACCTGATATAACATGAAGTAATTGTTTAACTTTTTAATACATCCAAATAAAATGAAAAATATGTAAAAGAATAAAAATTTAAAAAGGGAAAAAATGTAAGAAAGTGTAACAATTATTTTGAGGAAAAAATAATTAATAATTTATATTTTTTTATTATATATATATTTTTTAAGAGTAATAAGAGATATATTGGAAGAGAAAATGAAGTGAATGTTATCGTATCATTTGTCAAGATAAAAAGAAGAGAAAAGAAGAAAATATTTTTTTTTATTTTAATTTGATTTATTTTATCACCTTATATATTTATTATTATTATTATTATTATTATTATATATATATATATATATATTAATTTAAAAAATATATAAAGTAAGTGAAAAAAAAATTATAATTATTTTTTCTAACTTCTTCACAATTTGTTCTCTACTATTGATTATAAAATTAAAATAGTAATTTTCAATAATAATAATTATAATTATTCAACTAAAATATATAATTTGTAGTTGTATTAACTCAATTAAAAATTATAATAATCATAGAAAATAAGTTTGATTAAATTTTTTTTATTATCATTTACTTTATTTGAAATTGGACCATTCAAAGATAGATTCTTAATTATGATTCAAGATATACAACTAAAACACATAATGTTAATGTTGTAAGGCCCCGTTTTTAGGCATGCCATTTGTTGGTTTTAGACTTTTAATTTTAATTAGGTGGACCTTAATTTTAAATTTTGTTCTTTCTTTTTAATAATTGTTTTTTTAATATTTCAAAATAGTCTAAATCTCATAACACATTATATTCTTGTAAAAAAATGATAAATCGAAAATATAGATTTGATTAAAGAAATATTAATTTAAAATTAATTTATTTTAAATGGCCCTCATTTTAATTTTTAAGAGTTTCCCACTTAATTTTTATAAATCAATAAAATATATTACATGTACAAACACATTTCTAAAAAATTCTTTTGACGAGTTTATTTTTTTGGTGAGATTCTAGAAAAGAATTAACCTATGTTTTTTACTAGTTAAAAAACGTCTCTACTTAACAAAATTTTGTATTGTTAGAAAATTAGATTTTACGTTTTATTTATTAATTATTTTTTTAGGATACATGTATTTGTGATTGACATTTTAATCCTAAAATAATGTTGATACATGAAGGGTTGATATCGAGAATGGTAAAAAAATATATACAAAATATTAATTAAAAAAATTAGATTAAAAAATAAATCCAATTTTTTTTATTAAATGTTTTTTTTCTTTCTAAAATTACTATAACATAAATTGACAGATTAAATTCAGAGAAAAAATATAGATAGATGATAAATTAATAAGAGAAAAAAATATAATACATATTTATAAGATAAGAATAAGAAGTTATAAATTTATTTGTACAACAATAAACTAATACATAACCTATTTTTCTCAACAAAAACACATCTAGTTAAAATACACTAATTTTGTTGCAAATAAGAAATTTATCTAAGCATAAATGAGCCACATAATTTTTCAGCATCACTATTTCGAAAACGTGAAGGCGGTTCACGATTCGTAGTCAGACCAAGTGCGAGATTGAATCAAGAAAGCAAGCAGGTTTGAAGATCTCGACCAAAGTCCGAGGAGGGGAAGGCCCTTGATTGCCTCGGTCGTGCTTTCAGTTTCTGGATCTTCCATAAAAGTCGTTCAACTAATGCTTTTTCTTGCTCAAGCTATTTGAAGCAGTAGTTTGAGTTTGAGACCTAGATCCGGATTCGTCATTATCAGTGGTTTTGAAGGAAGGATTAATTTTGGGGACCTGTGGGGAGAGGTCTTGGGCCGTTTTCAGTCGACAATAGCTAAACTCAGACTGCAGCTCCCGGTGCGCACAAGGAAATAGAATGATCGGGCAAGGCGGTCTCTTTCGTCGCCTTGACGGCTATTTGCGCCTTTCTAACCAAAATGGAAGAGCAGGTCTCGTGCCTGGGAGATTTTTAAAAATCTGCATTCTAAAAGGCGAGAATCCCTAAAGAATAGAGCCGGTAGGGGCGACAACAAGCAGAACCATATAATTTTGTAGCACTCAAAATTTTCTAGTGCAAAATTTTTCTATCAAAGTTATTTTATTTTCAATAACTTCTAAACCAAAGATAACGCCTATCACTAGTGAAAAATAGGCTTCTGTAACAAAGCTTAGTAAAAGTGATCGAACGCCCTTATTGTTATTTTTTATCCGTAACGGTTTATTATAATAATAAACCGTTACAGTTATGAAGATATCCGTAACGGTTATATAATACCATTACTGTTATAAATCTTTAGAAACGGACATAAGGAATCACCGTTATAGATAATAGCTTCTTTATTTTTTTTTCGAATTAAGGATATCAGTAACGGTTATTGTTAACACCGTTACTGATATGAAGGAATATTAGTAAGGTTTTGGAGGGAAACCGTTACTAATAAAGTATTGGTAACAGTTTTTAATATAACCATTACTGATATGAGTTCTTACGTTTCATCTTACAATAGATATCAATAACGATATTTGAGAAAACCGTTACAGATATGACTTCATTTTAAATTTTTTGGAGGAATATCAGTAACGGTTTCCCTTCAAAATCGTTACAAATAGAGTATTGGTAATAGTTTTTAGTATAACCGTTATTGATACGTGCCCTGATGTTTCATCTCCACAAGAGGTATCAGTAACGGTTATTCGGAAAACCATTACTAATATGACTTCAGTTTAAATTTTTTTGGAGGTTTATTAGTGACGGTTACCCTTCAAAATTTTTACTAATATAGTATTGATAACAGTTATTTTGAAAACCGTTATTGATACGTGTCCTATTGTTTTATCTTCACATGAGGTATCAATAACGGTTATTGAGAAAACCATTACTGATAGCAATTTAACACCAAGAATGGTTTATTTAAAAAGCGCATATCGTATTTTATTTTTTATTTAACAATTAATTTTTATATTTAGTAATGTTTCATATTATTTTAGCTTGTTCTACTATCTAACAACGTTTTCAATTATCCATGTTTTAAAATATTGAAATGGAATTTTTGCACAAACAAGCATCCATTGGAAACTAGAATATAAAAAATGGTGGAATCAACAAGATTGCAAGAATTCATATGGAGTTCTTTAATTAGACGAGGTTTGAACATGTCAAACACTAATTGGAAGGATGAAGAAAATGCTTAAATTAATTTTTTTTTTTTATACTTCAGTTCAATTTTTTTTGGAGGAATATCAGTAATGGTTTCCCTACAAAACCGTTACAAATAAAGTATTGGTAATGGTTTTTAGTATAACCGTTATTGATACGTGCCATGACGTTTCATCTTCACAAGAGGTATCAGTAACGATTATTCGGAAAACCATTACTAATATGACTTCAGTTTAAATTTTTTTGGAGGTTTATTAGTGACGGTTACCCTTCAAAATTGTTACTAATATAGTATTGATAACGGTTATTTTGATAATCGTTATTGATACGTGTCCTGTCGTTTTATCTTCACAAGAGGTATCAATAACGGTTATTGAGAAAACTGTTACTGATAGCAATTTAACATCAATAACGGTTTATCTAAAAAGCGCGTATCGTATTTTATTTTTTATTTGACAATTAATTTTTATATTTAGTAATGTTTCATATTATTTTGGCTTGTTGTACTATCTAACAACGTTTTCAATTATCCATGTTTTAAAATATTGAAATGGAATTTTTGCACAAACGCACATCCATTGGAAACTAGAATATAAAAAATGGTGGAATCAACAAGATTGCAAGAATTCATATGGAGTTCTTTAATTAGACGAGGCTTTGAACATGTCAAACACTAATTGGAAGGATGACGAAAATGCTTAAATTAATTTTTTTTATCTAGATTTATCAAATTAGTTACTTTAAGGTAATATTTTTTTTATTGTAGTGCTTCCTTCAGGTAATTTCAATGTATAACCTACTTTTTATTTGCATCTTCATCATTTTATTTTAATTTTTTTTACCTTTATTGTAATATTGGTAGAGATATTTCATTTTTCAATAGAAAATTTTTACACATATCTTCAATTGATTTTCATTAAACTATATTTGTTGATAGTTAATTATTGTAGACTGTCGTTACCTTCTCTAGACATTCAGTAATAAAATAATGGAAAATAAAAAGTATGATAATAAAAAATGCACCATAAATATCAAATAACTTTTAGTGTTTATTTCTATATATTAACCAAAATTCACATAATTCAATATAATTTCAAATTATGTATTATTCATGACCTCATTAAAATATTTGTGATCATAAGAAAGATATCATTTAATAATAAATATATTTAATGACATTAATTTTATGGTAAATAATATTAATATATTATAATCCTATATAGGGGTGTTCATCGGTTCGGTTTCGGGTTATTCGAGTTTCTCAATTCGGTTTCTTCGAATTTTTTGTTTTTTGTCATCAATTCGAAAACCGAACCGAATTCGAATAAATTCTAATTAAACCGAATCGAATTCGAAATTTATATTCGGTTTGAACTTCGAATAATTCGAATTCAAACCGAATTCAATTTTCTTTTATTTTAAACTCAAAATAAAATGTACCAAGCAAGAACTGAACCCGGGGTCTATACCATGGTAGAGTATTATTCTACCACTAGACCATTAGTGTTTTTGTTTCATTTTTTTCTTTTATTATAAATCTTAATTCAAAATATTCTAGTTTGATTATTTTGAACTTATTCTTAAGTTCAGTTTGGAAGAATAAATAATAAAAAATGAATTCGGTTTTCAGTTTGGTTTTCGAGTTAAAACTCAAACTCGAAAACCAATTCGAAAACCGTATTTGAATTCGAATTGGTTTGAAATTCGATTCGAAAACCGAAAATGAAATTCGAATTCGGTTTATTCTAATTCGGTGAATTCGAATTTGGTCGGATATTTGGTTCAGACCAAATATTGAACACCCCTAATCCTATATATACACATATATACATATATGTGATTCATATACCTTTAAAAAAATATGCTTATAAAGAAATAGAGTGATAGAAATAATATATACAATTTGATCGAGAAAAAGAGAGATATGGCACCAAAATGGAATAAGAGTCGTCAAATAATTCCCATTGAGAAGATTGAAAATAGTAGTAAGCAGTGGAGGACCCAGAAATATTTTCTCGGGGGGGCCAAATACATAGTAACGTAGCATTTTTTTGGCGATCAAATAAATGCATTTTTTAATTAAAATTTTACTCGGTAATTACATAAAAATACTAACAAGCACAATTACAAAATACTAACAAGCACAATTACTAAATTATTCTTGTCCATGAGTCGGTACAAAAAGAAGACAAAATATCTTCATTACGTTGACTATACCAATCAATCAATTCAAGAAAATTACCTTTATTTGATGAACTACTTGACTCATCATGTCCTCGAAAAGGTAATCATTGCCTCAATAGAAAGCGTGTTACATCAAACATTGTCGTTAAACGGGTGCGATAATTTATTTCTATATCACGACCATGTGTATGTAAAACGTTTCTCATGTTATGTCTTTGATCTTGAAATGATTCAAATTGATTTCTAGCTTCATTATGACAACTATTTGAAGTTCTCATATGTCGATTGAATATTTTTAATGCCCTTTTCCAATTTTTGTACCAATCTCCTATAAAGGTAACATTTACGTTTTCTCTATTTAAAGACTTAAAAATATAACACTAAAAACAAAATGATGTATCTTTTGATATGCTATGTTCTAACCATGTATATTTGATCAGTAACATTAGACTCATTAGTAGGCTCATTAATTGATTGAGAATGCTCAGATTGCTCATGTGATGTAGAAGTAAAAATTCGTTTATAGAACATCTCCATTATTCTATATCCTACATAAAATAAATAACTAAAAATAGATGTGTCATAACCTAGTCCCCTAAATAAAATCTAACAAATAAAATTATATTTGAAATTAGAATACTATAATTATGAATTAATTTTTTTTATAAAAGAAAGTGTTAATTTATTATAAATATTAGAAAATAATGTTTGTATAAAGAAAATGTGGGAGGCAGGGTTTGATCACTTGACCTCCGTTATGGAAGGTCAACTCCAAAACCAGCAGGACAAAACCTTATTTGATAAATATATATATATATATAAAATATCTTAAAACTTTTATGGTTGGGGGAGGCCCGAGCCCCCCAAGGCCCCCCTTGTAGGTCCGCCACTGGTAGTAAGCGCTCAGTAACTTTCTCTAGGAGAAATTTTGGCGCTTTCAAGAAGGCAAATGAGCTTTCAAATCTGTTGAAGCGATGTTGCAATAATCATATTCAGTGAAGGAGGAAAAGCTTTCTCTTATGAAAATCCTAATGTATATGCCATATTGGATCAATTCATGCATGCCAATTCTCAGAGAGCACTTGACTCAGCGTCTCATGAATTTCTTGAGGCACAAAAGATTTCACGTGTTCGAGAGATGGATGCTCGAATAAAAGAGGCAGGAAATAATTTCAAACTTGAGCAAGAAAGGCAAAAAATGTTGTTATTGGAGATGGCTAACCATGCTAAGAAAAGGTGGTGGGAGCAATCTGTCCCGGAAATGAGCTTAAACCAGTTACATTTGAGGAATGATTGGATGGTAGAGCTTAAAATGTTTTATTAAGAACAAACAATGTTGAAGATGAAAAAAGATTTGAATCCATTACATTTATTGGCCAGGACTATTGAGAACCAAATTAGTCCATAAATGTTTTTTTATACTTTTGTCTTAAATTTTATCGAAAATTATTGTTTAGGATTTTATGTCATTATTTTGTAGTCTAGAGCCTATGGTTCTCAATCATTGACATTTTATGCCCCAACCAAAGTTTCTCGTGATGATACAAACTTCTCATTATATATATGATCATGTTATACATTTACAACATAAAATATCCATTCATATGAATATGAATTAAATTAATAAATATATTTTTTTAATATTTATAAATGAATGGCTGAATGCAATGCAAATTGAATGTAAATATAAATAAATAAAATATTTACAAAATAAAATAAAATTAATCACAATCCTATATTAATAATATTCATATTTATTTCCATAATTTGCTACATCTTTATAAATAAGGACGGATATAGAAGGGTTGCCAAATATTTATTTTATGATTATTTACTAAATTTGAATGTATTTAATTGTTTAAATTTTTTTATAATAGACTAATAATTTAGTGATTGATCTTAAGATGAACTAGGTATATTATGTCTTCAATTTGATAATTATCCGTAAATTCATTGTTTCTTACACTAATACTGCGTTGCGTTTGGTACGAGGTACAACATATTTATTATAAACTATAAGTAGGTATAAAATAGTATAATTTATATATACTATTATTGTGTTTAGTTGGAAATATTAAACATTATATAAATTATATAATTTATAATTTTTTGTTTGGTAAATAGTATAATAATTAAGTATAAGTATCAAATAATATTTTCTTTTATTTTTTTTTTAATATTATTTTAATGTAACTTTATTAATATTTTAACGTTTGAACTTAAAGTTAAACTTTTATACACGTGTCATATCCACGTAATTATCTTATATTTATATTTTTAATATATTTTTATTTTCATTTGAAACATACACAAGTTCTTTCCATTCAATACATAAAAATAAGTAAATAAATAAATAAAATATAACTTCTCTGTTCATTATTGTCCATCAATAAACTCCCATCGGAGCCTCGGGCTCTTGAGCATCGTCGGGTAGAGCTGATTGCTTTTCCCGTTTCAATATCTTTCTTGTCATATTTGAGTTGTCGGCCAATCTTTTCAAATGAATTAATGAATCAATTAATAAATGAATCAATTAATAGATCAATAATAAGAAATGAAACCTAGTTAAAAGCTTTGAAGCCTGGATGAATCCTGCTATGAAAGATCAATGTTTAAGCTTTATAAATTTTTCTTAGTTAACTATAGATTGTCTGCATAATTTTAATTAGTTTAAACCCTGGACGACTAACAACCTCCTCTATATTTCTAAATTTAATATTGGATAATAGTTTAATTAGTTATATTCATTTAAAGAATCAGCATAATTTGAAGATTTCTTTTACAATTTACTCTGCCTACATCCAAAGGCAATCAAATACAACTGAGATATTAGTATATCATAAAATTCAATAATTAAAAACAAAATGAGTCATGCCTACGAAGTGTTTGATAAAATGCTTATAAAATTCACAGATTTATAAAGAGATCTAACAAAAAAACCATATTTTCCTTTGGTTAGATTAGCGCAAGTTACCTATGTCGATGATCCTTAATTAATCTCTCATTGGTATTTTTAAACAAATTATAAAACATGTATTTATAAAAAACTCGTAATAAATAAATAAATGTTAGAAGGAAAGAATTAAAAGAATAACAACGTAAACAAAACTCACTACTATATATAGTTTAGGTGCCAAAAGTTGTGTTTAAGATATTAGGATCACCAGCATAGAATCACTGCCACCAAAACACGTAGAACACTTTGGAACTACCTCTCATATATCTTAATATTCATTTCACAACTTCTCAATGCTCTCTACAAAATGTAAGAAAACCGACTAACTAATCCAATAGAATAAACAATACCAGGCCGAGTACAAATCAATGCATACATCAAACTATCGACAAGATGAATATGAAACTAAACTAATTTTTTCTTCCTCTTTCTCAATCTTAGGATATTGCTCAAAAATAATCTTGAAATGACCTGCAAGTGGAGAACAAACTGTCTTGGTCTTACTCATGTTCAATCTTACAACAACTTTCTCGATGTAATCTTTTTAAGATAATCAATGTTTCTTATTATTTCTATCACAAAAAAATATTCATGTCAAGTATCTTCTTCGTCGGTCCCAAATCTTTCATCACAAAAGATTTATTCAACTTTTTCTGTAGTGTATTAAATTTTTCCGTATCATGACTAATAATTAACATGTTGTCAACATATAAGATAAGAATAATAAAGTCATCATTTTCATAAACACGCAGTGATATGATGATATCTTGTTATACCCATGACTCACTGTAAAATAGTTAAATTTCTTGTACAATTATCTTGGAGCTTGTTTGAGGCCATACAGTTTTATTTTTGAATTTGCAAATAAGATGCTCTTTTCCCTTAAATTTGAATCCCTTTAGTTACTCCATAAAAAATTCTTCTTCTAAATCACTATGAAGAAATTCAACTTTTACTTCAAGTTGATCAATCTTTGGGTTCAAGCACATTGCTATATAAAGAGGAACTCCAATCAATGACATCTTCACAGCCTGAGATAATTTCTCTTTAAAATAAATACCTTTTTTTACCAAACCCTTTAACAACAAACCGAGTCTTGTATCTTGGTTGTGGATTTTTATTTGCGATCTTAATCCTATAAATCTATTTGTTCTCGCGAGTCTTCTTGTATCGTGGAAACTTTACCAAGTCATCAGTGTTGTTCTCATGAAGTGATTGCATATCCTTTTCCATAACTTTTAACCAAAATTTTTTCTCATCAATATAAATTGTCTCTTGGTAGGTTTCTGGTTCCTCAGTATATGTGAGCATCACATATTCACCTAAAGGGTACCTTATCGAGGAATGACACTCTCTAACAAATCTTCTCAAATAAGGTTTAACTGGTTCTTCTTGAACTTCTTGATCAACACTTTCAGTTGGATCAACATCACTAGTTGGTGTAATTTCATACTTAACGATACAATCACTATCATTTGAAACATTTCCCCCTAGATTAAGATGTATTGCTTGTGTAGGAACTTGATTCAACTAAATAGAATCATCGTTATTCCTCTTAGTTGTTTCTATTTTATCAATATGTATAATGTTTTAGTTTTCAAAAAACACAACATCTAAACTTCTAATAAGGGTTTTCTAAATCAAATCATATAATCTATAACCAAACTCATTCAGTCCATAAAAGATGAACACACACTGTCTCGTCTTCAAATCAAACTTAGATAGTTCATCTTTCGGAATATGAATAAAAACCTTACACTCAAAGAGGCTTAGAGATCATAAGAAACTTCCTTTCCCGACCATATCTTGTTAAGCACCTCAAAATCCTAAGGAACACATGACATGAGATTTAAAATATGTACTAGTGTATTCAAAGCCTCGCCCCTAAAGGATCTCATAATATGTGATTGTGAAAGGAAACATATCACATTGAACTAGGGTTTATTTCATCCTCTCATCTAAACCATTTAACTAAGGTGTCTTTGGAGGTGTTTTTTTCATGTCAAATTCTTAATTCTTGTAATACTCATCAAAAGGACCACAATACACACCACTATTATTCATTCAAACACACTTATTTTCTACGTAAGTCTACCTTTTCACGAGAGCATGAAACTGATTAAAAATATCTAACACTTTATCTTTCGACTTTAAAGCATACACTCAATTCTTCCATTACTGGTCATCAATAAAAGTGAAAAATATAAGACACCATCAACTATCATTTTTTTCATTAAACCACACATATCAGAATATATTAAATCAAATATACCTAGTTTTCGCGAGCGAGGAACATTTTTTAAGACAACTACTAGTCTGCTTCCCTACTAAATAATGAGAACACTTCTTCAAAGAACCATTCTTCACTCCAAAGAGAAGATTTTTCTTTGCTAGTATCATCAAACATTTCTCTCTTATATGACTAATTTTGTTGTGCCAAAGCTCAACGTTTTCTTCATCATTAATTGTATTGACTATATAATTTGTAATTATTGCTCACATCATGTACAATGATGAGAACATTTCTCCCTTTAGAATTATCAAGGAGTCTTTAGTAAGCTTTCATTTTCTGTCATGAAAAGTATTGCAAAAACCTTCATCATCGAGTTTACGGTGGATATTAAATTCATACGGATGTTAGGGATGTGTTTCATATTCTTTAAAACCAATGTGCTACCATTTATAAACTTTAGGTACACATTTCTAAAACTAATAACTTTGGAAATTCCTATCGTTATCTATTCTAACACTTTCACAATCACTAGAAGTGTAGGATGAGTAGAAGTCCCTCCACGATCTGTCATGTATTAAAACGCCACTATTAATCACCCAACTAGTCTCTTGGTAAACGAGATTAACATCACTGTTATACAAACTAAAGAAATCATCGGTGACCATATTGACGTTCTCATGTTCATCACTGTCATCGATTTTCCTTTCTTTGTTAATTGTATTTTTGTTCTCTCTTAGAAATGTTCAACAAAATTTCTTGCATGCCCCCTTTTCCAAAATTATAACACTCAATGTTAGAATTGTTACAAGATCTCCTTTCGCTTCTTCTTTTCTCGTTTAGGCCCTTACTCTTAGTCCTCCTCTTCTTTCAGTAAGTAGGACATTAAAATATGAAAAATAACCCTATGATTTTCTTCTCATCTCTTCATTGAGGACACTACTTTTTACCACCTCCATAGTAAAAATACTATTTGAGACTAAGTTAGACAATGATGTTTTGAATGTCTCCCATTATTTCGTAGTGTACTAAGAATCCATAATCATCAAACTTGATTCTCATTCTAGCTAACTGATTAATAATCCACTGAAATGCATTAAAGTGATCGTACATGGTTTTTCATCTCGGTACTTCAATCCCGTCATCTACTTGATTAGAAATAATTTGTTGTTATAGTCTTTTAAACATATAACTCTTCAAGTTTTCTCCAAACACCTTTCGCGTGTATCTCTTCATTAGTTAGCATGGTTGAAAACATTATCATCCACCCATTGATAGCCACACACCTGCTGATGACTAAGTTTCACTGCTCATCAATTTTATCTTCTAGTTTTTCATTAGCAAACATAGGTATATAATAATCTTTGACAGAAAGGAGATCTTCCATCTTTTCTTTCCACACGTGATAGTTAGAGCCATTAAGAGTGCTCATTCTACTTGTATTGCTCTTCATTATTATAAACAACACAAGGATTACAACTTTCTCCAATACTACTTGTTGATAAGAGAACCTCATAAATAGTAATGCGGAAAATATTCTTTTTTTAGTGCTTTGTTCATAACCTATCAATTTTAAATCAACAAATAAAACAAAATATAAAGAGACACGAGTTTTAGCATGAAAAACCCTTCAACAAGAGTAAAAACCATGGGACACTTAGACTGCTTAAACCATCCACTATATCACTTATAACGGGTTAAACAATATTCTTATAAATTAAGGTTTATAATCTAACATTTTACATAAACCTTCAAAAATAACACCATCATTAAAGATGACACATATACATATTGAATGTATCTTCACTGATGGTGAAAATACCTACACCTAGGTATCTAGAAAGAGAAAAGAAAGTAGTTGAAGAAAAAAGTTTTTCTCCTTGACGTCCTTTGTCTTCCTTACTATGTCTGGTTTCTTACCTCTTTAATTTATCTTGGAAATCCTTGATTTACTGCATATTATTAGTATACACCCAACACAAACACTTCTTAATAAGAAAACATCAATTCTTCTCGAACCAAGAGAAAAACTAAAAAACAAAAAAATTAAAAGAAGAGAGGAAGATGAACTACAAGATTGAAGAAATTTATGTTTTTAGCATCACTCCACACAAATTTATGGTTTTTTTAGGAGACTCAAACTACTCTTGATATTTGGTCTTTTAGGAACCTCTATTATCACTTGAGTTATTATGTATGGTGGATTAGTCAATTTTTACCTATATAGTTACCTTAAGTATACTTTCATTAGATATTATTTTTGCTAAATATCTAGTGTCTTTATATTTACTCAATAAATAATTATTTCTAAAATTAATTGTCGGTGATAAAATAATCTTAAATAAAAAATATCAACAATAAAAAGATGCCCCATAAATATGTCATAACTCTTACTAATAATTTTTGTGTATTATCTTTTTTTAAAGATTAATCAATATTGTGAAAATATAAATTCAAATTATCTATCATTAATTACCTCAATAAAATCTTTGTGATAAAGATAAGAAATATATCAATTTAATAAATATATTTAATGAAATTTATTCTTGGTTACTAAATATTATATTCAACCCCTTTATATATGTTACAAAAACCTTTGAAATGTATCTCATCAAGAAAAAGATATCACTATAAAGAAAAGATTAAGATGATTGAAAATACTGATAGTTCAATAACGTTTATGATTCAAGAAAGTTCGAGGCTTTCAAGAAAGCAGATGAGCTTTCCACTCTTTGTGGGAGTGAGTTAGCGGTAGTCATATGTAGTCCAAGTGGGAAAGCTTTCTCTTATGGCAATCCCAGTACAGTGTAAATGCCATATTCAATTTATCGGTGTCGATACCCTGAAAACACTTGACCCAATATTCCATGAACTCTTTGAGGCAGTGAGACACAACATAATGTACATGCTCGAGAGATTGAAGCTCGAATAGTAGAGGCGGAAGATATGTTCAAACTTGAACAACAACGAGAACAAATATTGTCACTAGATATTGTTAGAAAAATTAAGTAGATTAATTTTAAACCGGCCAAAGTACTTAATCAATCTCAATCTTCTTGTGCAGGTACAGATCAAGCCGCATCATACCGGCTGAAGCACATGCATCAATGATCCAGTCACTATCTGTGAAACCGGTTGAACTCCCTCAACCGGATCGGCTAGCAAAAGCATCATCATCTAACTGACTCATTCCAATACTGAAGATCATAATGTTCAACGTAAAACTTTGAAAAGTGATGAATCTAAGAAGATGACGTAATATGATGATATAAAGATTTCTCAGAAATATACAAGAAGAAAAGATCCGGATCAGAAGCATGCAACGAAAACAATGATGAACTGTTTATCTAAATCTACAAGCAACATCTGATTCAGGCGACCGACCTAGTGCATGTATGCCATGTGTCCAAAATGCAAGCCGACCTAAGTGCATGGTTGCCAAGTGTCCAAAATGACAAAGCGTGCACACAATCCTCTAAACCTGACCGGCACGGCTTCAGATGACCAATCCAGCGGAGAGAGAAAATTATGACCATTGTCATATTTTCTCTATAAATAGAAGCTCATAGTGCCAAAGAATATACGTGTGAAATTACTACGAAAAGTTCATATACAGAGAGATAAGCAACAGTAAAAAGAAATCTTACGCGCGACCTTGAATAGTGATTGAAATTCCCGATAGTGTTCTTGTATTGTGTGTGTATTTTACCGTTGAGTAATAAGTAATTGTATTACATCATTGTGAGTGGTGTAACCGACGAGCAGTAAATAAGACTCGATCAACATTGTGTGAGTGTTGTAATATTCCTGTTAAGTGAATATCCTTCTCACTATTTGAGAAGAAGGGGTGACGTAGGAGATTAAACTCTGAACATCCATAAAATTATGTCTCGTGTTCTTTACATTTACTCTCTGGCTTACTACCGCTAACCAAACCGGTTCCTTTCTCCATCTCAACCGACTCCTTCTAAATACCCTCCAACCTGAACTATGTGTGTTGCTTCAAGCTGAAACAAACCACTTCCGCACTTGAACTCGGTTTAAGAGGTTTATAATAGCTTGTGTAGTGTTAAGAAGCGGTTCTAGTCCTTAACCGGACTATTACCAGTGTGTTGTGTTGTTAAGCGTTCTCCCTTAAAGCCGGACCCCGGTCCTCCAAGGGCGATCCCGATCCTAACAATTGGTATCAGAGCAGGGATCGTAACACTCAAGCAACTGAAAGAAGATGGGAAGCATGACCCACAGCGATAAGCCACCAATGCTAAACAATGAATCGTTTAGCGGCTAGAAGAAACAAATGTACCTACATCTAATCACGTTGGATGATGAGATGAACAAAGTTCTTAAGGAGGGACCGATAAAGATTAACAAGGAGATAGAAACATGGACGACTAAAGATCGAAGAAGAAACAACCTGGACAACCATTTCATGAGACATATCTTCAAAGCCATATACGACAACACGTTCAATAAAATTTCATATTGTCAACAGGTTCATGAAGGAAATGAAAGAACTAAGGAGAACAAAATCTTGGTGGCAACTCAAAAATATGAGAACATCAAGATGAAACCTGGAGAAAATATGAAAGAATTCAGTGATCGGTTCACTAGTGTGGTCAATGAGCTACATACACTTGGAAAGAGATATGATAACCGGGAGATCATCATAAAAGCTTTGAGATCTTTACCAAGTGCATGGAATATCAAGACCATGGTGATGAGGGAATCAAGCAACCTTGGACAAATGAAGTTGCACGATGTGTTTGAGGACCTGAAAGCTTACGAATTCGAGATGAAATCTCGGATCGAAGACGAAGCATCACCATCAACCTCAACCAAAGCTCTAGTAACATCGGTGGAACCAGCGGTTTGTGTATCAACCGTTCTGGTTCCTATCAAAAGCGCTGACCAGATTAGTGAAGACGTGATGGCCATGCTAGCACAAAAATTCGGGAGATTCATGAAGAAGAATCAACAATTATAACTATAATTATGCCGATACATCCAATATAAGATGTTATAATTGTGACGGTTTTGAGCATTACAGGTCGGGAAACAACTACCAAGGAAACAACTACCAAAGAAATAACAATCAAAGAAACAACTATCAAAGGAACGACAACCAGCAAACCAATGAAGGAAAAGAAATCCAAAAGGCACTCATCGCATTTGACGGTGGAAGCGACTAGGCATACTCTGACACCGAAAACGACGAAGAAGGAGTCACATGCTTCATGGCACATGAAGAAGAGGTATTTGATTTCTCATCTGATGAATTTACAAAAGAAGATCTAGTTACTGCACTCAACGACATGGTCGCTGATCTCATAAACTTGTCCACTCTTATACCAACCTAGTTAAATCATAAAACCGGAGAATCAAGTGGTACCGCTGGTGAACCATGTGAAACTACGGTATATGAACTGGCTGAACTATCCTTAGATAATGAGAAGCTCAAAGAGACATTTCAACTGGTAACTGAAAAAGATGAACAAACCAAATACATCACGGCTGCCTGGGAAAGATCACGTGAAGCCGTAAATTAGATGTGTAAATATAAAAGAAATCCTAAATGCAAATTTGGTATAGGATACAAAGACAACAAATCATCAAACCGGAACACTTCCAACGGGATGAAACTCACAAAAGACAATCTTCCTTTCGTAAGATTTGTCAAGAGCTCTTGAACCAACAATGAGGCAGAACCTACCCTAAAACCGAAATTAAAATATGTAAGCCCAACCGACTTGGAAAAATGGTTTTATCCTGAGAGAAAGAAAACCAACCGGACATGAGGTAAACAAACCGAAACACGTTCATACATAACCAGTCACCAATCACCACCAAAACAATGTAAGACACTCTTAGGCAGACAACAAGAGGTTAAGCCGAACACAATTAAAACCATTACCGGGAAAGTGACCCGACTAATTTAATTCTTGATCCTAAAGGGACTAATCAACCACGGTCCCAACTGAATGTTGGAACCAGAAAGGTGTAAAAATTTATTTTTTGTAGGTTAGGAGAAGCAAACGGTTAGAAAACTCGGAATGGTACTTGGACAGCGGGTGTTCAAGACACATGACCGGCAATAGCGGACTTCTAGCCCATATCATCTATGAAACTGAAGCAATGATCACTTTTGGTGACAACTCAAAAGGTAGAACCGTGGGCAAGGGTAAGATTGTCCATGGTAACATGTCTATAAATAACGTGTTGTTAGTAGAAAATTTGCATTTCAATCTGTTAAGTATAAGTCATATGTGTGATGTATGGTACATAGTTGAATTTCATAAACATGCATGCATAGTTAAAAATCATCAAGGTGACACACTACTAACCGGAAACCGGATAGGAAACATTTAAAAAGTCGATTGGAAAACTAAAATTGAAAATCTTGTTTGCATGATAGCTAGGAATGAACCGAACTGGCTCTAGCACAAACGACTAAACCATCTGAACTTCAAAACCTTAAACTTTATATGTTCTAAAGAATTGGTTCATGGTTTTCCAAATATCAAATTTTCTAAAGATAAAGTATGTGCTTGTTAGGATCTAGGTCGCGGATGGGGAACCGGGGTTGGCCGGTTAGCGCATCTCACTCAAAGGGTGGTGATTAATCCGGTTAGAGATTAACACAGGGGTTTCAATACTTCACAAACTGTCACAAACCCTTGAACTGAGTTCAAGCGCGGAAGTGGTTTGTTTCAGGTTGAAGCAACACACACACAAGATAGGCAGAACCGAATTTGAATAAGACAGGTTTGGAGATTGTTGGGTCGGTTTTGCAGCTTAGTAATTCGGTTTAGTTGATATTGAATCGGTTGGAGCGGTATTAGTAGGTTAGTGCAGATCGGTTAGAATGTAAAGCAGGCGGGAAGTAAATAACAAGACAGGTTTTTATGGATGTTCGGAGATGAAACTCCTACGTCACCCCTTCCTCTCGAAACCGCGAGAAGGATATTCACTAAGGAATACACACACAATCCGATCGAGACTTATTTTCTGCTCGATAACACCCGTATAATTTTAACCGAAATTGTAATTACTCTTCAAGTAAATGCTTAAGTTCTTTAGAGATAGAACACGATTTTTTTTTACTTAGGCTGTCGAAAACTTTCAGAACTTGTAACCGCCTTTAAACCTCTTCTGCTCCTTCTTTTATAGGTGAAATGTGACAACGGTCACATTTCATTTCCTTGAATCTGATTAGTTGAGCAGAGGTTCAGTGATTCAGACCTGACGGTCTAGTCTTCCAGTGTGTAAGTCAAACCGGATAGGTTTGTCTTTTACTTAATATGGCAACTGTCGGTTGGACAGTTGTCTGTACCTGGAAGATTGCCTTTCTGATTTATCCTAGAGTGGAAAGATCTTGTAGAACGATCTTCTGCAGCCTGCAGACTTTCCTCAGACTTGTATGAATATGGAAATACTAAGTATGTTCCTTCGGTATCATTCTCAACAGATACCCGAAGTGTCTTTTTATACTGGTCGGTTGTTTATGTTAACCGGATGACTTCCGGTTTTTCCATGTCTTCTGATTGACCGATTGTTTAATGATTCTGGCCTTCTGTTTTGACCGATCTTTGTCTTTCTTGTTCGGTCATGTTTTTGGTCGGTATGATTGCTTGACCGGTTGAGTTTCTTAACCGGTTGAGTTCTTTGACCGGTTGGATTCTTTGCTTGTACCTGCACAGGGATTTGTTTTTGTTAAGTTTTATTTAACCGATCTAATTTTATCTAACAATTTCTCCCTTTTTGATTATTTTATTTAAAATATTCAAAATCATGTAAGAATGAAAATGTAGGCCGGTTTTGTTTTTAAGAATTTATATGGCCGGATTTTTGGAAACTGTCTTGGGAGAATTTTTCGAAAAAATTTTGGAAAAATTTTGAAAATTTTTTTTGAATTTTTTTATCTTTTATCTTATCAATTTCTCCCTTTTTGATTATTTTATTTAAAATATTCAAAATCATGTAAGAATGCAAATGTAGACCGGTTTCCAAAAATCACTTTATATATATAAGAAATATGGTAAGGCAAAAATACTATATATATAAAACCGAAGTTAACATAAGTAAAGAAAGTAAATGAAGCCCCTATTTCTTCGATCTGGGCGGCATGAAATGTTCCAGCAGTTCATCGGCTGTTTTTCCCTTGTCCGTTTGAACCGGCCTGGATAACGATCCTCGACCGCCTGAGGTGCCGGTGTGAGGAGAGATCGGTTGACCGAACGATCTAATTGGAACCGTATTCAAACACCGTTGTCTTCTGAACTGCGGCTCGACATCTTCCTCGAAATCTTCATCGATTTGCAAAACCGGGTGAAATTGAGGTTCAACAACCGTGTCAGTGACTCCGCCCAACAGTGTCGCGATTTCCGTCTTCTTCTCAGTAGCCTTTCTTTTGCGTGTAACCGGAACGGAAGGAGAAGCAACCATCTTGGACTTCTTGTGAGCCTTGGCGAACTTATTATACGTTTCATGTTGGGCCCTTAGCCGGGTAGCATCTTTGGCTTGTTGAGCCGTTGTGGACGCTGCGATGGCCGGTGCATTGATCGCTATGTTTTGCATATGTCCGGCTATGTTCGCATCAGTCGCTGCTGTTTCCTTCTGTATCCGGGTCTGTTCGTCCAGGGCATCTTGGAGCTTCTGAGCCGCGAGAGCATTCGCCTACTCAAGTGCCTTATCGGCAGCTAGCTTAGCCGCTATTAACTCCGCCACCTGTTCGGTGACCGCCTTGAGATCGGCTTCAAGCTTGGCATTCTTTTCTTCAATGGTCATTACCCTCTCATGATCAGATCCGCTTGGGCACCGGATTGAGCTAGGTCCTCCTCGACCTTTGTCAATCTTTGATCGGTCGTTTCTTGAGACCTTTCCATCATGGCGACCCTTTGGCTTACCGAATCGAGGTCGGTCACCAACTTCGGAGTTATATCCTCCAATGCCTTGGTTCGGTCAAGATGACCGCCGTACAGTTGATCCGTATTACCGTAATTTGTTTCAACGGACGTGATCCGATCGACCGCCTTGTTTAGATCATCCTTTGTTGTCTCGGCCATCTCGAAGGCTTTAGCCGCGGTTTCTTTGATTTTCTTCTTCCATGGCTGAACCGCGTCGTTGACAAATTCTTCAATGAGAGTCTTGACCCTCTCTTCCGTTATGGCCGGTTCCGAATCCCCAGTTTGAACAGATGCTCGCTGGTCGGCGAGAGGTGTTCATGCCCTGACTTCGGTTATGTTGATATTCTGATCCGGTGGAGGAGAGAGTTGCCCTTTATCGGTCGGTTTCTGACCGCCAACATCCTCAGGTGGGGATCTGGATGAGTTCGATGTTTCTTGGTGGTCGGGCTCCGTCTCAAGCCGCGCCAACTCCTCGGTCAGTGCCCTTTCCTTGACCGCAAGCAATTCTAACACCAAAAGTTCAAGTTGAGAGTTCGGTGTCCCTGGAGTATGCTTTTCTTGAAGGCGTTGAATGTGTTCGGTGAGCCGTTGTAACCGAGCACGCGGTTCGACTATCGTGTTTCGTTCTAGGGCGATTGTAACGACTTGAGCCTTTGTAAAGCTGATGACCTCCTCCTCCATCTCAACCAACTTCTCGAATTTCTGGCTAACAGTGAGATCCGGTAGCTTGTTTTGTAGAGTATCTGATGCCGGTGCCGGATCCATTGATAGAACACTTCAGATGCCGCGCTAGCCTGCTGATGTATCTCGTATTCTGCTGACGAGATCCTCGGCCGTTTTCCGGGTGTTATTATCAGCGTAGTCATCTTCCTCCCCAAGTCTGTCCGAACCAGCATCAACATTATCATGACTGACTGATTGTTCCTCGACTATTGGTCCTTTCTCCTTACCGGACTAATCACCTCCGGTATGTTGTGAATCGGTTCAGCCAGAGCTGGATGCCGAGTCTTTAGTGTTGGGGGTGTCGGACATCGGATTAGCCGATCTGGTTGGTTGTCTATCTTTCTTGCTTCCGGATTTTTCTTTGACCGGAGCTGCTTTCTTACCGGTTGCCTTCTTCTTTCGGCCACCTGTAAAACCAGAGGCCTTCCTTTTTCTTTTCCTGTCCTTGAATTGATGAGATTTAATAATTTTGTTGTGGGCGAGGAGAACACCAGGGCCGGTGTTGATGTTGAAATGACGCATGATTTTTCCAAGTGGGATGGCGTATCCCCATGACCGAGTGGATGTCGGATCCACCATTTCACACAGGTTAGTGAAAACTACCTTAGCCCAGTTTATTTTGATGCGGTTGACCAAACCGGCAAGCATCTCAATATTTGCCCGGGTGAGACTGTCAAACTTTCCCCCCTCTTGCTTGGACCGATTTTGTGAAAATATCACACAACGGTCTGTACTCCGGTTTCAGAGATGATTTCTTTCCGGAAATCACGACAGGGACCGCGGTTTCCGAAAGAACTTGGCAAGCTGCCTCGAAGGTTTCCTCATCTAAGGCCGGCGAGAAGTTGTTCCCTTCGGATTGTAGATGTAGTATTTTAGCGACCGACTCCTCCGTCAGTTCGAGCCGCTGACCGCCTATGGTTGCAATTATTGATCCTTCGCTAATGAATGCGGTTAGGAAAAATTCGTTAACTGCATCCTGGTATAATACGAATGGACCGCCCAGAAAATGTTCAAGACCGGACTCGGATATCTGGGATAACACCTGCTTTGCTTAAGCCGAACCCTTTGCCCGGATTTCCTCAAAATCGACTTGGATGATGTGTTTGAACAGCACTGAATCGCGACCCATTTTAGATAATCGAACCAAGAGAGAAAGAATTTAAGAGATTTGAGAAAGCTGAAAGCTAGAGAGAGAAAGCCGATTTACGTGAGAATGAAAGAAAATGACTAAGGACCCTATTTATAGTTGCGGTTTGGAATTCCAACCGTCGCGAACCGTCCCATCATGATTATGCGGGAATTTTCCCTTCAAAGACTAAAGGCGGGAAAGTATGGGCGGGAACCCATGAGCGGGAACTTATTAGCGGAAAGAGATGGGCATGATTTTTCCCTCCAAAGTTTTTGAGCGGGCTTTTAATTTCGGTTATTTAACCGGCGGTGAGACGGTTTTTCAATTTTGACCGGATTTTTCAACGAAGTGATTTTTATCGATATTAACCGGTTAGTTAGATGGATATTCAAATATTGCGATTTTTGACCCGGTTAACAAGCTTAAAAATTAGATAGTCATTTAAAGAAAAGATACATGATAGAAACCGATTCATTGATCGGTTTAGAATACATAGGAAATAAAATTACAACCTATGTAATGACTATTCTAGAGAGCTTGTCCTCCACCCCATCCATATCGAGAATATTTGATGGGGATGCCGGTGTATCTGGTCCAAATTCTGGACGGTACTTAAGAAGGAGCCGGCTTAAATGAGGAGCGTAACCGAGACCTTTCTTGGTCTCCACCATAGTCCTCAGGTTTTTGTAGATGACCGATGACCAATTTATGGGTGTATAGCTGACAATGTAGGTCATCATGTCGAAAACCTTCTTGGAGTAGTGTTGGTTCGGAGATTGGCAAATGATGGATCGGTTGACAATCTCGTAAAGGAGTTGGATGTGGTGGGTAAGACGGGTTTTCAGCCCGTGGTTCTCCACCGGCACCTCGGTTCCGGAGAACAATACCGAGTATTCGGTCACTGCGCTTCCCACCCTGGTTGGGAAATAAGAAAACCCTTCAGTGGGTAAGTTGAACATTTGAGCGAGGGCGTTTTCGTCCAGGAAAAAGAAGTGGCCTCTCACTGTGGAAATAATGAAATCTCCTCTCATAGAGGCATTGTTGAAGAAGTCGGTTACGTCCGGAAGGAGTATGGGTCCGGATTCTTCGAGAAAATCACGAAGGACGGTGTCGATTAGTGATTCAAACATGAGTTTCTTTGTTTCCAGATTATAATGTTCCATGAAAGAATCGGAATTGATGCTCAAATAGTTCCTTAGAGTTCGGCTCGACATGTTTTGAGATTTTGCCAAGATAGAGAGGGTTCAAGAAGTTTTGATTTTAGGGTGTGTTGAGTTGATAAGGTGGGGTTCCTTATATAGATCTGAAATTGGAGGTAAAATATCAACATTTAATGCTGAAATTCAGTTTTGTCTCATTTATGAAGAGAATATTCATGTTTCCAAAATTCCTTGGGAAGGAGTTACTTTTGACCGGTTGCAGAGCTCGAGGTAAGGAATCTAGTTAGAGAGTAACTAAGCTTGTTTGATAGTAATTACTCATGTAGTTGGAAGTTGAAAGTTACTTATCATTAATGAGGGAGTACAAGAAACCGGAAGTTAAAAACCGAAATTATCATAGACTAAACCGAAATGATTATGATAGAGTGGAACGCTGATACAACCGGTGCGTACAGCAAAATGACCGGTTGTAGGAGGGAGTGACTTAGTTGCTGGAGGAGTTGAGGTGGCGGTTCCTCCTCTTCCAGGCCTTCTCAAACCGCTCATACAATGAGTCGGTGACCTCTTTAGTGATGACCTGGGCCTGGTTCAACCCTTCTCCCGAACAGAGTGGAACCCCAAGTTCCAAAGTAGGCAGCTGATCTGGGGGATGAGGCCGGTTTGGCGAATGCCGATCATCCAGATTAGGACATCGAACAACACCCTTGACCAGTTGACTGGCATACCCGTGGTTATGGCAGACATCATGTTAAAAACTGCAGCATAGTAAGTGTTTGTCACATCCCTACCTAGGATGCTTCGACCGATAACATCGTTGAGAAGCTGGTACTCAGCTCTCAACGATGACCTGGCACCGTGGTCATTGACCGGGCGGTTTGACCGAGCAAAGCTTAAGGCGATTTCGGCATTTAGTTCAGCCGGAACGTTTAGATCGATGAGCCATTGCTTCGGAAGGTCGAAGCATCTTACGAAATCATTTTCTGTGAAGTCAAACACAGTCCCTCCCACCTTGGACTGAATGTGGGTGTTAAAGTGAGGAGTACCTCGGAAAACCCTGGCATTGTAGAAAAATTCCAGTACAGTTTCCGGAAAGATGACATGTTTGTCATCTAGAAAGTGTTTGAGACCGGTGTCTTCAAGTGACTTAATCATCTTGAAGACTTCATAATGCTCAGTGCCTTGAGCTGAATCGAAATCCACTTGAAGGATGTTTGGAAACTGAGACATTTTGTCTTAGTAAGAGGATAGGTTGATACTTGTGAATATTTTGTCTGATGTTTGCCTAAGTTATATATTAGTGGAGGGATGATAGTATTATCCAGTGTGTGACATGTAATGATGTCTATTAACCATGGGGTAAGACATTTTGCATGAAATAAGCATGTCTACAACCTAGGATGTGGGTCGTAGACCTGGACGGTGAAAGATATCGTATCTTCACGTCTTTTGAGGTATGACCGTTTTACTTTGAAAAGATAGTTTTTCATAACAGATAAGTTTAAACACAGATAATTATTCCATTTTTGTTCGGAGGCCAAATAATTCGAAGTAAACTATTTCCAAACCGGTCGGTTTTCAGTCATTTGTTCCGATGCGGTTAATTGGTGCATGCACTAAGTAACCGGTCGGTTTACTCTAACTGATAGACAAAGCGGCTCTTCCATAGATACCTTGGTGAATTTGGAATCTGACAATGTAGGAGGAACTAACAGTTTTGTCTGTCTGAACCGATTTCCCTTTTAAACATTTTTAGAGATAAGTTGATTAATATCGGTCAAACCGAGTGTGAGTCTGAATTGAGAAAACTTAGCTTCCTGTAGAGGCTTTGTGAAGATATCGGCTACTTATTGTTCTGTTGATACGTATTCCAGCCTGATATGCTTCGGCATGACATGTTCCCGAATGAAGTGGTGCCTTATGTCAATGTGCTTGGTTCTAGAGTGTAGAACCGGATTGTAGGTAATTTCTATGACACTAGTATTATCACAGAAAATTGGAGACTCTTCGGCTGTGATACCGAAATTCTTCAGTTGTTGTTGGATCCAAAGAAGTTGTGAACAGTAACTTTCGACTGCTAGATATTCAGCTTCTGCAGTTGACGTGGCAACATATGTCTGTTTCTTGCTGTGCCATGAAATAAGCCGATCACCTAGGAATTGGCATGTTCCGCTGGTGTTTTTTCTGTCAACCTTACAACCTGCATAATCTGCATCTGAGTAACTTGTGAGGTTGAAAGATGAGTCCTTTGGATACCACAAACCGACTTCAGGAGTTCCCTTTAGGTATTTCAAGATTCGCTTTGCGGCTGTGTAGTGAGACTGTTTTGGATTAGCCTAGAATCTTCCACACACACCGACTGCAAATAGTATGTTCGGTCTACTTGCTGTCAGGTATAGAAGAGAACCGATGATTCCTCGGTAAGCTGTCATGTCTACTGCTTGACCGTCATCATTCTTGTCCAGTTTGACCGATGAGCTCATTGGAGTGGCGGCTGAGGAGCACGTGTCCATCCCAAATTTCTTTAGAAGTTCCTTAGTGTACTTGGGTTGGCTTATGAAGGTTCCTTCTTCGAGTTGCTTAACCTGAAAGCCTAGGAAGAAGCTCAATTCTCCCATCATACTCATTTCAAATTTGTTAGTCATCAAGGTTGACAATTTATCACATAGCTTATGATCGGTTGAACCAAAAATGATATCATCTACATATATTTGAACAAGTAGGATATGTTCCTTTTTCTCAAATTTAAATAGTGTTTTGTCCACCGAACCGATGGTGAAATCATGTTTTAACAAGAATGCGGTTAAGTGTATATTCATTGAGTTTGTTTCTAAATACCCATCTTGTTCCTATGACCGATTGATCTTTCGGTCTAGGGACTAGGTACCAGACTTTGTTACTCTCAAACTGGTTTAACTCTTCTTGCATTCCCAAAATCCAGTCCGGATCTGACAATGCTTCATCCACTCTTTTCGGGTAAATTTGGGATATAAAAGAGGAATTGAAATATTCCTCCAGGATTTGTCGCCTAGTTCGAACGGGTTCTTAAGGGTTAACTATAATTAGCTCAGGAGGATGATTTGTGTTTCTTTTGAGATTAGATTCAGGAGTGTCTACCAAATTAACGTTTACTTGATGAAGGCTAGACATATCGGTAGGCTGAACAGGAGTGTCAGACCGACCGATTTCCTCGGTTTGAACCGAAATGTCAGCTTCCTGCCGTGGGACAGCTTGATCCGGCTGGTTTCATCATTACCCATTTGGTCATGGACAAACCGTCTAAAAACCGGAATCTCATCTTCACTATCAGAGTGGATATTGTTATTTTCTAATCTGTTGTGTACATCAAAGCATGATGTAGTGTTGCTTTCAACCGATTCATCGAAAACAACATGAAGTGATTCCTCCACGGTTAAAGTTCTAGTGTTATACACTCTATATACTTTGCTAATTGCTGAGTAACCTAACATGATCCCAATATTGGATTTTGCATCAAAAGCAGATAAATAGGTTTTGCCATTTATGTGAATGTAGCATTTACAACCGAAAATCTTAAGATACCTAAGGTTAGGAACCCTATCAAAGTATACTTCATACGGTGTTTTATTGTGAAACTTGTTAATTAGAGACCGGTTTTGTGTGTGACATGCGGTGTTGATAGCCTCAGCCCAGAATTTCTGGGTAATGCCCGAATCGGCTATCATGGACCGTGCGGCTTCCTTAAGAGTTCGGTTTCTTCTCTCGGTCAGGCCGTTTTGTTGAGGAGTCCTAATACTAGACAACTCGTGTCTAATACCGGATTCATCAAGGAATGCATTTAGTGTACTATTTGTAAATTCAGTTCCTTTGTCACTCCTAATGCTATTAATGCATGTTGATTTTCATTTTGCAAACGTTTAAGCAGTTTAATCAAATTTGATGCGGTTTCACGTTTGGATGACAAGAATATTACCCATGTATACCTAGAATAATCATCAACAACTACCATAGTGTAAATCATACCTCCTAGACTGACGACCCTAATCGGTCCAAATAAATCCATGTGAAGAAGATCTAAGCATCGGTTAGATTGAATGTGTCCTTTACTTTTAAAGGTTGACTTAGTTTGTTTACCCATTTGACATACTGAACAAACCTTATCCTTATTAAATACTATATCAGAATTCCTTCAACTAACTTTTTACCGCGGATATAGTTTAAGGTTTTTAGGTTTAAGTGGTTTAGTCTTTTATGCCACAGCCAGGTTTGATTGGTTTTAGCCACCATGCAAACAGGGTATTCTACTTTGTTTTTCCAGTCTACTTTTTAAATGTTCCCTAGTCTATTTCCGGTTAGTAGTATGATACCTTGAGAGTTTTTAACTAAGAATGCATGTTTAAGAAATTCTACGGTGTATCCAGCATCACACATTTGACTAATGCTTAACAGGTTAAAATGCAGGTTTTCAACTAAGAGTACATTATTAATTGTTAGGTTACCATGGACAATCTTACCCTTGCCCACAGTTCTACCTTTTGAGTTGTCACCGAAAGTGATCAATGCACCGGTTTCTATTATGATGTCGGTTAGAAGATTGTTGTTCCCGGTCATGTGTCTAGAGCAACCGCTGTCCAGATACCATTCAGAGTTTCCTAGCCGTTTCTTCATATCCTGTAAAATGTACATATTTACAACCATTTGCTACCCACATTTACTTGGGTCCACAAGCGATTAGTCCCTTGGGTATCCAGACTTTGACGATTCGGACGACTTTCCTGGTTAATATTTGAACTAATTTTCTTGTACTTGGTTTGGAGTCTTTCTGCTTTCCTAAGAGTGCCTTATTCGGGAGTGGTCTTTGGTTTAACCTATGTGGTTCGGCTTTCTTACTTTTGGGCCGGTTGATTTTTCTTTTCTCAGGGTGAAGCTATTTTTCAGAATCGGTTGGACCTACATAAATTAGTTTGTCTTTCGGATATGAGGCACTTAACTCTTCTTCAACGGTTAGGTAACTTCTGAAAAAGCTTACAAAGGGGAGATTATCCTTTATGAGCTTCATTTTGTCGAAGTGTTTCCGGTTGTTGGATCTATTGTTTTTGTATTCTAGACCAAACATTCACTTAGGGTGTCTTTTATAACTACACATTTTATTTATCATTTCGCTGGATCTTTTCCATGCGGCCATTCGATACTGGATTCGGGCCTTTTCCTCTTCGGTCAACTCTTAACTGGCTCCTTGAGCTGTTCGGTCTCAGAGGATAGTTCAATTGCTGCATCGGTTTCCAGGGTAGGAGCTTCATCTTGGTGTATGGTCTTTGGTTCGGTTAAGGTAGGTACTATGGGGTCGGTTCTAAAGTTGAGTTGAGTAGGTAATAATGTCAATAGGTTTTTATACTCTGCTACCATATCATTTAGTGCATTAAATAACTCATCTTTAGTAAATTCGTCACAGGGAGAGTCAAATACCTGTTCCTCGTTTGCCATAAGGCAGGTGAGTTCATCATCATTGTCACTGTGAGCCCATAAGCTTCCTCCATCATCGGCTATCAGTGTTTTCTGAACTTCACTTCCTTCACCGGTTTGTTGATAGTTATTTCGGTGATTCTGATTGTCCAGTTTCCGGTCATCTCTCCTCGGATTTCTGCATTCCCACTTGAAATGTCTCAAACAATTGCAGTTATAACATCTAACGTTGGATTTATCACCGTAGTTATAGTTGTTGTTTGTCGGTTGGCTTCTCTTCATGAATCTGCCGAATTTCTGTGCAAGCATTGCCATGGCATCCTCGGTGAACTGTTCAGCTGTTCTGATAACTGTTCTGTGGATGTGATCAATGCTCTGGTTGAGGTTGAGGCTGAGACTTCTTCTTCAGTCCTAGATCTCATTTCAAACTCATATACCTTAAAATCTTCGAATACTTCGTGTAGCTTCATCTTGCTTAGGAAGTTTGATTCCCTCATCACCATTGTCTTTATGTCCCATGCACTTGGAAGAGATCTTAATGCTTTCATGATGACTTCCTTATTGTCATACCTCTTGCCAAGAATTGCTAACTCGTCTATCACACTTGTGAACCGGTCACTGTATTCTCTCATTGTTTCTCCCGGTCTCATCTTGATGTTTTCAAACTTCTGGGTAGCCACCATTATCTTCTGCTAACTCGTCCTTGGTTCTCTCATTTCCCTCATGAATCTGAATCACCGCTTCCCATGTTTCCTTTTCTGATTTGCAATCACTGATCTTGCAATACGTATTTCTGTCCAAACCGTTAGAGATGCGGTTTCTGGCATGATTATCCAGATTATTTCTTCTCCTATCTTCAGCTGTCCAATCCTTTGTCTTTATCAATTATTATCAGTCCTTCGGCTATGATGAACTGCATCTCGTCATCCATGGTGATTAAATGCAGGTGCATGCGTGCCTTCAGTTGGCAAAGTCGTCACCTTCTAGCATTGGGGGCATATCGAAAGACATGCTTGCTTGAGTATTGAAACTAACTAATCTAATACCAATTGTTAGGATCTAGGTCGCGGATGGGGAACCGGGGTTGGCCGGTTAGCGCGTCTCACTCAAAGGGTGGTGATTAATCCGGTTAGAGATTAACGCCGGGGTTTCAATAATTCACAAACTGTCACAAACCCTTGAACTGAGTTCAAGCGCGGAAGTGGTTTGTTTCAGGTTGAAGCAACACACACACAAGATAGGCAGAACCGGATTTGAATAAGACAGGTTTGGAGATTGCTGGGTCGGTTTTGCAGCTTAGTAATTCGGTTTAGGTGATATTGAATCGGTTGGAGCGGTATTAGTAGGTTAGTGCAGATCGGTTAGAATGTAAAGCAGGCGGAAAGTAAATAACAAGACAGGTTTTTATGGATGTTCGGAGATGAAACTCCTACGTCACCCCTTCCTCTCAAAACCGCGAGAAGAATATTCACAAAGGAATACACACACAATCCGATCGAGACTTATTTTCTGCTCGATAACACCCGTACAATTCTAACCGAAATTGTAATTACTCTTCAAGTAAATGCTTAAGTTCTTTAGAGATAGAACACGATTTTTTTTGACTTAGGCTGTCGAAAACTTTCAGAACTTGTAACCGCATTTATTCCTCTTCAGCTCCTTCTTTTATAGGTGAAATGTGCCAACAGTCACATTTCATTTCATAGAATCTGATTGGTTGAGCAGAGGTTTAGTGATTTAGATCCGGCGGTCTAGTCTTCAGACCTGACGATCTAGTCTTCAGACCTGGCGGTCTAGTCTTCCAGTGTGTAGGTCAAACCGTCTAGGTTTGTCTTTTACTTAATATGGCAACTGTCGGTAGGACAGTTGTCTGTACCTGGAAGATTGCCTTTCTGATTTATCCTGGAGTAGAAAGGTCTTGTAGGATGATCTTTTGTAGCCTGTAGACTTTCCTCAGACTTATATGAATATGGCAATACTATGTCTGTTCCTTCGATATCATTCTCAACAGATACCCGAAGTGTCTTTTTATACTGGTCGGTTGTTTATGTTAACCGAATGACTTCTGGTTTTTCCATGTCTTCTGATTGACCGACTATTTAATGATTCTGACCTTCTGTTTTGACCGATCTTTGTCTTTCTTGTTCGGTCATGTTTTTGGTCGGTTTGATTGATTGACCGGTTGAGTTTCTTAACCGGTTGAGTTCTTCGACCGGTTGGATTCTTTGTCTGTACCTTCACATGGATTTGTTTTTGTTAAGTTTTATTTAACCGATCTAATTTTATCTAACAGTGCTGCATGTCAATGGGAAAACAAATAAAATTATCGTTCAAAAGCAAAAGGAAACTTTCAATCCGAAAGATGCTTAGAATTATTGCATATGGATTTATTTGGACCGGTTAAGGTCACAAGCCTAGGAGGCATGCATTATACCATGGTAGTTGTTGATGATTATTCTAGATTTACTTGGGTAACATTTTTAGCATCTAAAAATCAAGCTACGCCGAACCTGATAAAGTTACTTTTAAGGATACAAAATGAGAAATTTATCCGAATTAACCGAATCTGAAGTGATAGAGGAACCGAATTCACAAATAGTACTTTAACTACTTTCCTTGATGATTCTGGTAATAGGCACTTATTGTCTAGTGCTAGAACACCTAAACAAAATGGCTTGGCTGAGAGAAGAAACCGAACACTCAAGGAGCCGCAAGGTCCATGATAGCCGATTCAGGTGTTGCTAAAAAATTTTGGGCTGAAGCTATCAATACTGCTTGTTATACTCAAAATCGGTCATTAATTACTAAACGGTTCACTAAAACTCCTTTTAAAATATACCATCACAAAGTTCCTAACATCCGGTATCTTAGGATCTTTGGTTGTAAATGTTATGTTCACATCAACGACAAAAGTTAATTGACCGCATTTGATGCTAAATCCGATGAAGGAATAATGTTGGGATATTCAGCCGTGAGCAAGGCATATAGAGTTTACAACACTAGAACCTTAACGGTTGAAGAAACATCTCATGTTGTTTTTGATAAATCGGTTGAACGAAACACTGCATTAACTAGTACCTTCACAACAAAATGGAAAATTTCAATATCTATTCTGATGATGAAGATGAGGTTTCGGTCTATAGACGGTTTGTCAATGATGAAGCGATTGATACTAAACCTCAGCCTGATGAAGCTTCTTTACCGCATAAAGTTGAAGCTTCAGTTTCCACTAAGGAAATCGGTCGGTCTGACTCTGTTCAGCCTACCGATCCGTCTAACCTTGATCAATCAACCGGACGCTTGGAAGACACATCCAGAATAAACCTCAGAAGGAATAAAAATCATCCTCTTGAACTAGTAATAGGTAACATCTCATCACTCGTCCGAACTAGGCGACATAATTTGGAAAAATATGAAAACTCAGCTTTCATATCACAAATTGAGCCGAAAAAGGTGGATGAAGCTTTGCTAGATCCCGATTGGATTTTAGCAATGCAAGAGGAACTAAACGAGTTTGAGAGAAATAAAGTCTGGTACCTAGTTCCAAGACCGAAACGACAATCGGTTATAGGAACAAGATGGATATTCAGAAATAAACTCAATGAAGACGATTTAGTTACGAGGAACAAAGCCCGACTAGTGGCTCAAGGTTACAAACAGGAAGAAGACATTGATTTCGAATAATCATTTGCTCTTGTGGCTAGACTTGAGGCCATTAGAATTTCAAAGTTTTTCAAATGAATGTTAAAAGTGTTTTTCTAAACGGTAAAATAAATGAAGAGGTGTATGTCGAACAACCTCCAGGTTTCTAAAGTCTAGAACAAATGAGTCATATTTACTGGCTAAACAAAGCCCTTTATGGTTTAAAACATGCTCCAAGAGCCTGGTACAACACATTAACCGCATTTTTATTTGATCACAAATTTACAATAGGTTCGGTTGATAAAACTCTTTTCAAATTTGAGGAAAATGAACACATATTACTTGTTCAAATATATGTTGATGATATTATTTTCGTCTTAACCGATCCAAAATTATGTGATAAATTTTCAAAAATGATGACTGATAAATTTCAAATGAGCATGATGGGAGAATTACGTTTCTTCTTAGGTCTTCATGTCAAGCAGATTGAAACCGGATCTTTCATAAGCCAACCAAAATACAGGGCCGAACTGCTGAAGAAATTCGGAATGGACACATGTGTCGAAGCGGCTACACCGATGAGCTCGTTTGTGATGTTAGATAAAGACGAGGACGGTCAAATAGTAGACATAACAGCATATCGAGGAATCATCGGTTCACTACTCTACCTAACAGCAAGTCGGAGTATACGGGAGATTTCAAGTCAATCCAAAGCAATCACATTACACCGCAGCTAAAAGGATTCTAAAATATCTGAAGGGAACTCAAGACATGGGACTATGGTACCCAAAAGACTCGAGTTTTAATCTAATAAGTTACTCTAATGCAGACTATGCTGGCTGTAAAATCGATCGAAAGAGTAAAAGTGGAACCTGTCAATTTCTAAGAGACCGACTTGTTTCATGGTATAACAAAAAGCAAACTTCAGTTGCAACTTCAACCGTAGAGGCAGAGTACCTAGCAGCCGGAAGTTTCTGTGCACAACTCCTCTAGATCCAACAGCAACTCAGCGATTTTGGTGTAACTACCGAAGAATCCAGTGTTGCACTCAAGAACGAAGCACATTGATATAAGACATCATTTCATCCGGGAGCATGTGCAGCAAAAACAAATTCGACTGGAGTATGTCTCAATCGAACAACAAGTGGCTGATATCTTCACTATGCCGCTACAGGAAGATAAGTTCTCTTACTTCAGAAATATCTTAGGTCTTACTGATAGTAAACAACTTATGCCATATACATCAATGCATGCTTTCAAATATACATCATTATGAAAATTCGGGGCAAGAGCTTAAGGAGAAGTTCACGCTTCTCAAGCCATACCTCAATAGGAAATTAAGTGATCAGGGATGCTAACCGGAAAGAGGTCTCCGGTTAAGCTCGACAAATTCACACTTCTAAATCACATGTAAATATATTGGGTGGTTCAAATGACTTGGTAAAACAGATAGTCTATTCCAAAGCTGATCAAATGTCGACTCGGTTCGACACTTCTTCACACCGAATAAGCTATCTCGATAAAACTAGTCATGGAAAACTAACCAATAAAATGCATCATGATTCTGGTAACTGAATTTTTCCGACTAACTTGGGACTGTTGACCACGGTTTTCATGCATACCTTGAAAATGAACCTATGAATCATAAAACAGTCTACCTCAATCAAGAAGACGACACGTGTCTATCATCAATAGAGGAAGACTAACACTTCTTCCATATATTTTATTTTAATCATGAAAATCTTGAGTCATCATTACGACTACATTGGAACTAACCATTGTATATCTAAACAAGTTAAACTTATACTAATTACTTGATGACATCATTAAGCACGCCCACATCTCTAACCTAGACGAACCTTTGGCTATTTAAACAACCCCTCATATCTCAAACATTTCACAAGAACATTATCGACAAAAACACTTAAGCAAAGATTATCTAAAGATCACGAACACTTCTCTCTCTCTAAAAAGATTCTTCTAGCCGACTTCGAATCAATCTATGAATGTGAGGATTACGGCATTAAGGGATTATTTCTTGCCCTTGAAAGAACTGGGCTAAGAAGATTCTTAGAAAATCGTTTCATCATCGACTATCAAGTAGTCGATGAATTATTTGAAACCGCTAAGGAAGTGCATCGGGACATCATCCTGGCGCAAGTCTACCATCAAACTTTTCTATTCAGTGATACAGATTTCGCTGAATACTGCAGTTTACCAACTGAAGGGGTAACCGACCTTAAGTACTCTCAAGTGACCATTGAAGAAATGTGTCACTTATTCTCAAGATCTAACATTCCGGTCAAAACCTGGGGTTCTAAGAGTCATCTTTCTCACAAGTACCAGATTCTCAGCGAGATTCTGGGAAAATCAGTTCTTGGTAGGGAAAAGAGTTACTATTACACCCATCAAGTCTTTGAGATGATGATTGCCATCAAGGTTGGCACCCCGGTGAACTGGTCTTGGATTATCTTCAATAGTCTGAAAAGGATGCTCAACGTCAACAAGAATGGCTACGCTCGTTAGCTTAGCGGTTTCTTCACCAGTCTCGACATCCACTCCGGCCCATGTATTACTCTCCATCCGAGGCATGTGCTAACCAAGGAGAGAGTTTAAGAGATGATCGACAGATGGGACAAGGCAACAACAAAGAAGACTTCAACCGTTGGATCATCTAACTATTAATCTTCTCTTGTTTTTAACTGAATTATGACATATCTTTCTCTCACTCTACCGAACCGGTAATTTTGTTGTACTACCAGTTTCGTACATCTTTAATGAAAATCATTTCCTTCCTCTTTTAGCCAAATCTTGAGTCATAAAAACATTAATACCCTACATCAAATAATCTTAAATCATTCTTGGAAACAGACATATTTATTTCCCAAAAGGCGTGCCTAATCCGAATAGACTAGTCAGCCTACATCGTACCTTTTCCAAATAGGTTATTCTCTTGAAAAGGCATCAAGCATTTATTGACAATACATAAACAGTCAAAACTTTCAAAATATTCTCATTAAATGCCTCCTAACCGCCTGCACTATATAAAAACATCACTCCTCTTCAAACAAATCACATCTTGAAAGCATCTTTCTCTTTCTATATTTTGAACCCTCATCTCTATATCACAGCTCTCTCTTTGTCCTTCAAAATGAATGCTGAACTTCGAAACTCCATCATTGTTGATTTCGAATCTGTTCTTGAACACAGAGTCAACAGGGTTCTGATAAACTCTTATATTTATTCTGGTTTACAAACATTTCTTGAAAGATCGGACTCCATCATCGAGGAGGAGGTGCATGAATTCTTCAACAACGCACAAGTAAGGGATGATGGCATCATCACCACTTACATTGATTGTGAGCTCTACCGGCTCACTGAAGAATCATTTGCAGAACTGTTCAACCTCCCAACCGAAGGGTTGTCTGATTTTCCAACTCCTCCATTTGAAGCTAATGAGCGAAATGCTCACATTTTCTCCAGCACCAGACACAAGGTTGGATGTAGCATCTGAAAGATGACCTAGCCCCCACTTCCAAATCCTCCAGGACCTGATCTAGTGGTCAATCTTGGGACGAATGGAGAATCAAAATTACACTCGGCAAGTGAGTGATATCATGATCGCCATCACAAACTATTCGCCCATAAATTGGGTCACTCTTATCTTCAACTGCTTGAAGGGACATATCACTGCTTCTAGAAGAAGAATCAGTTTTGCTCCCCAAATCACCCGATTCATCCATTCCGTCATTCCAAATCTCGGACCAGGAATCCCGGTAGGACCGGCAAATACGATGACCAACGAAATGCTGGAAAACTGGATTGCAAGAATCGAAAGTCGGGTCGGTTATACCGTGGACGATTGGGCATTCAAGATGGACGAAATGAACCTTCGCCGCCAATAAACTCTTTTTATTTTACCGATTCATTTCCGGTCATCATGGTCATTTTATTGTACGACCGGGTGACCACTTATTTTTTTCACCATTATCGGCGTAATATAAAATCTTTCACTCTTCCTACATATTCCGGCTAATTTCAAAAATTTCACTCACTCTAATTATCCCGGCTTAACACAAAATTTAAAGCGTATCATCATATTCCGGCTTAACACAAAACTTCCGCTTACTATCATCTTCCGGATTAACATAAAATTCCAGTTTACCAAAACTTCGGTTAGACATAAATTTCGGCTTAACATTCGGCCACACATCAAAATAACTGCCAACAGTTTACCACCCCCAATTTACCGCTCAAATTTACCACCCTAATTTACCGCCAACAGTTACCGCAATAAATTTTGGAGGTAAATTTTGGCGCCAAAACTAGGAACTAAGTGACGATTCGGTTTCTTAACCGACAAGAAATCGCCTTCTATATAAATCGGAAGTTGAATCATTATTCATCCACGCTCTCTCTCTCTAAAAATTTCCAAAGCAATTCTACACTCTTATCTTCCAAGATCTTCTTAGATATCTTTATCAAATCATCATGGGACGAGATAACGCACTATTCACTTACATTTTACAGATCGATTTCAAAGACATCGAAGAAAATGAAACCAGAGAATACAAGGCCTTGATCAGATCTTTGAAGGATCTAGGTTGTAGACGTTCTTTTCTAGTCCTTTTGTTCTTCACCAAAATGAAGTCCTGGAGTTCTTCAGTCATGCAAGCTTGACGAAAAGAACCATAACTGCCACCGTATGCGGCAACACTTTTGAGATCACCAAGGAGCTGTTTGCTAAAGCTCTCGGTTTACCAAATGACGGAAGGGATTTCCGGACCAGTTTATCAGAAGCCGACTCTGTGGTGGTTCAGCATACAATTTCGAAGGATGCGGGTGACCTGGTGAATCACACCAGCCGGAAGAACAAACTGAAGCCAGAGTTCCGTTAGCTTTTAGATATCGTCTCCAAATCTTTACAAGGTAAAGGAGGAAATTTTGACAACATGAGCCAACTGAAACTCGAGATGATGATGAGTATAGTCCGTGGTGACAAAGTTGATTGGGGCAATGTACTATTCGAGCAACTATGCGAAGTGCTTTCCCAGACAAACGATCGAGTTCAAGCTTACACCATACCGATCGGGAAAATCCTTCAATACCAAAAGATCCGAATAAGTGAAGGTACACCTCTGTCCAACTCTAAAATTATGAACGCTGAAAGTGTACAGAACTGGATCGTAAAACCGGCCAAGGAAAGAGTTCCAAGGGCCAAGACTTCCAAAGAAGATGAACCGGATGCACCGGTAGGCGCAGGTCCTAAAGAAGCCGAACCGAAAGGTAAGGCCAAATAAACCGGAGTTCAAGAGACAAAGGGGAGACTCAAAAGACCGGCTCAGAAAACCAAAAAGCCTGCTGCGAAGAAAGAGGCCAGCAAGTCTCTTGATTCAGAGAGAACTTCATCTCCCGAGCGATATCCTCGGCTATCCGATCCACTATTTCACCCCATTCCTATAAATATTGACATTCCGGTTCCTATCCACTCATCCCCTCCTACGACTGAAGAGGTTAGTATTCACTATGTTCACTCTAAATCTGTTAAGAATACGATAGAGAATGTTGTGCTGAGAACTTCGGAAGCCATAGATAAAGTGGTACAAGATGTCAATCGTGCTACTGAAGACGAGGTGACAAGTGTTCTTGAGAAAACTGGTCAGGTTGGTGCAACTAATCAGATCATAAACAATCTGGCCAAGGAAACAGCCAATGCTGAAACAGAAATCCTTCCGGTGCGAGAGGGTGATAATGAAGAAAGACATTCATCCAGTCCGGCTGTGGGAGACTCTATCCCAACCGGATCTAACCCAAAACCGGCTCTAGAAGGGCCAATTATCAAATCTATCACACCGGAAGGTTCAAATCCGGGTACTAATGAAAACCAAGAATTGGCTAAGGATGACCCTCCGATGCAAGGAAGGAACGATCTTAGAATGGTTCAACCGGTCCGACTTTTCAGGGACCAGCGCAACCCGAAATCTGGCCGGAATCAGTCCTTCCGGTTTCTGAACAGGAAATAGAGGCCATGTTTCAGCAACTACTAATTCATCTAGACGAAGCGGCTGAAAGAATAGCCCGCCCTTATCACTCTTGGTGCAGAATCAGAAGTGAAACCAAATTCTCACACATGCTTCCCGACTTTACCGAAAATAAGTACTGGTCGGAACTGTTGGTAATAGAAAAGGAAGCTTTTGATCTTGCAAAAAATGATGTCGTTTCAATGGTCTTGGTAAGAAGGATTCTGGTCGATGAACAAGCTAAGCTGAAAGCGTTGAATGAAGCATTAAATGACGTTCAAGGGAACCCAACCGAGATTGAAAAGATAATGATTGAACGGTTCAGCAAAGTGAAAAACGATATCATTCTCAACATCGAACCGCTGGAGGAAGAATTAAAAGAAATATGCAAAGATTATCTTTTGCATCCAAAAGATTACCAGAGTAAGCCAATTTTTGATATCGGTGAATCCTCCAAAATGGCAAAGGACCAGCAAGAAGAATTTCAACCGGAGTCAAATGAGGATAAAACCGACAACCATATCTCCCCAAGTAAGTCTATTCCTCACTCTGTCTACAATGATAAAGATTCAACCGGTCAAGAGAAATCGAAAACTACAATGTCGGTTCATTCCCAACGAAGTCAGGAAATGGAATGCATCTCCGAAAACATTAAGGGTATAATTGATAATGTTCTCGCCACTTGAATGAGTGAATGACACAACGTCACGAAATCTAGAACCACCACTCTCAAAGTTGAATTGATTGAATCGGTTAAAGCAACAGTTAAATCATCAATCGCTCTACTTCTAGAAATGATGCAAGTTATGGCGGCTTAGATTGAGGAGCTGACAAAGTTAAAAGCGGTTAACACTGAAGATCAGATCCAAGCCGATACGGAAAAAGCTCTCCGACTCCAAGCCAAAGAGGAAAAATAAGAACGGTTGAGAAAAGAGATGGAAGAAAACGACTTTAGAGTAGACCAGGAATTTGATAAGGCAGAAAAAGCGAAACAAAAAGGAACCGAACCGGTTCAAGCTGAAGGAATGGTGACAAGGCGTCAGGCTAAAAGAAAGAAGATAGTCGAATTGATGTCTCGAGTAGAACATAGTGGTCTTCAAGGTCCACAACCGGATAATCAACTAAACAGACCTCTCGCCGATGAAGAAGAAGAGGATGACAATCCTCTACAACCAAGGAAAAAGAAAGTTGCATCGACCTCATCCGCTCTATCAACAAGTTAGGGAACATCAACCATTCCCCCGTATCGACCACCCAGACTGGCAGGTGGCTTCCTCAACTTCAACTGCTTCCCTTCCGAAAGACCAAGTTTTTTAACCGGTTGGTGCATGGACGTGGATAGAAGAGAAAGAGAATGGCAAACAGAGCAGGAGAAAAAACGCAAAGAACAAGAAAAGGGAGGATCATCCGACCCATAGTCTATTATTACTTCAATTTTATTTCTTTTGAACTTATGAACTTATAACTTCAACTTTTAGCTCACTTTCTCACGGTTTATGAAGCTAGTTTTTGAAAAATCAAATTTCTCAAATAACTTAGGATCATCCGACACATATATAAACTATTTTTACTAAAAACAGCATATTTTGAAACTTTTCTTTGAAAAGTATCAAAAATGGAGAAATTGCTAAAAATATTTTTCAAAACCTGGTCAAATTAAGTTAACTTTTTAAACCGGCCATACATTACAAGTTTTGAATATTTATTCTAAATAATCAAAAAGGGAGAAATTGTTAGAAAAATTAAGGAAGTTATTTTTTAAACCAGCCATACATTACAAGTTTTGAATATTTATTCTAAATAATCAAAAAGGGAGAAATTGTTAGAAAAATTAAGAAGATTAATTTTAAAACGGCCAAAGAACTTAATCAATCTCAATCTTCTTGTGTAGGTAAAAATCAAGCCGCATCATACCGGCTGAAGCACATGCATCAATAATCCGATCACAATCTGTGAAACCGACTGAACTCCCTCAACCGGATCGTCTAACAAAAGCATCATCATCCGGATGACTCATTCCAATATTGAAGATCATAATGTTCAACGGAAAACTTTGAAAAGTGATGAATCAGAGAAGATGATGTAATATGATGATATAAAGATTTCTCGGAAATATACATGAAGAAAAGATCCGGATCAGAAGCATGCAACGAAAACAATGAGGAACTGTTTATCTAAATCTACAAGCAACATCTGATTTAGGCGGCCGACCTAGTGCATGTATGCCATGTGTCCAAAATGTAAGCCGACCTAAGTGCATGGTTGTCAAGTGTCCAAAATGACAAAGCGTGCACGCAATCCTCTGAACCTGACCGACGCGACTTCAGATGACCAATCCAGCGGAAAGAGAAAGTTATGACTGTTGTCATATTTTCTCTATAAATAGAAGCTCATAGTGCCAAAGAATATACGCGTAAAATTACTACGAAAAGTTCATATACAGAGAGATAAGCAACATTAAAAAGAAATCTTACGCGCGACCTTGAATATTGTTTGAAATTCCCGAAAGTATTCTTGTGTTGTGTGTGTATTTTACCATAGTGTAATAAGTAATTGTATTACATCATTGTGAGTGGTGTAATCGACGAGCAATAAATAAGACTCGATCGGCATTGTGTGAGTGTTGTAATATTCCTGTTAAGTGAATATCCTTCTCACTGTTTGAAAAGAAGGGGTGACGTAGGAGATTAAACTCCGAACATCCATAAAATTGTGTCTCGTGTTCTTTACATTTACTCTCCGGCTTACTTCCGCTAACCAAACTAGTTCCTTTCTCCATCTCAACCGACTCCTTCTAAATACCCTCCAAACCGAACTGTGTGTGTTGATTCAAGCTGAAACAAACCACTTCCACACTTAAACTCGGTTCAAGAGATTTGTGACAACTTGTGTAGTGTTAAGAAGCGGTTCTAGTCTTAACCGGACTATTACCAGTGTGTTGTTTTGTTAAGCGTTCTCCCTTAAAGTCGGACCCTGGTCCTTCAAAGGCGATCCCGATCCTAACAGATATGATTAACCATGCTAAGAAAAGATGCTTGGAGCAATCAATTGAGAAAATGAGCTTAAATGAGTTACATTTGAGGAAAGCAAAGATGGAAGAGGTAAAAATGTTTTTTGAAGAATAGAAACAAATGAAGATGTCGGAAGAATATTTGGCCATGACTATTGAGAAACCAAATTAGTTTTCTTGATGATTTTTATATTTTATTTTGGCTTCAAATAATATATCAAGTTATTATTAGAAATTCACACTTATTATGTATAGTAAAACTAACTAAATAAAATTCTTATTAAAAAAATATATGGTCTAATAAATCTTGTTTTAGTTGTGATTGGATGATTGGAAGTGAATGTTGATTATTAGCTAGGTATATTCACTTGTATCATTAAAAGACTAAGTATAGAACCCCGAAAGTTTAATGTGTCATAGGGCATAGGGTTGGACCGACGACGACGACTTATATAATCTCATCCAAAAGGCATATTCTCATCAATGTTAGTGAAATACACGGAAAATGGTGGTTGGTAACATAAACAATGTTGGGCCCAACCGATAAACGACATAAAATATTATATTCATAGAGGTAACAAATATTTGGTGGTTGGGATGGGGTCGAAGAAGGGATTCTGAAGAGGAGGTGGAAAAGTGTTCACACACAACTAGATATAATATGGTTATAATTTCATACGAGATATTGTTATTTTTAGCCAATAGATAGGTTTTATCGATTTGGCAGTTGGGATCTCGATTCGAATAACTTTCCTAATCAAACTTGTAGGTTTAAGTACTTGTGATTGGATAATTTTCTTCATGAAGTTGGATTTTCTCCTTTAATCAATTTTCTTTAAATTAAGTTATAGCTAAATTAAAATTTTAAGTGTAATAAATTAAGATTAATATTTAAAATAGTCTTTTGGATTACAAAAATTCAAAAGTCAAAAATTAAATTTTGACAATAGTTTCATCAAGTAATGTCCTTCAAGAAGGGAAAAGTGAATTTTCATAGTCATCATTTTGATGGATCGATAATGCTTGCATTTGTGCAATAAGTGCATCAACATCCATATGAGCATCTCTAAACTCATCCTCATGCAGCCCCAAAGTGACCTCTTGTGAATCATATTGGTCACGTGACTTCATTTCATGTTCATATTGTGCTAGATCAAATTGGATATTGTTATAAATCATATTTGATCCTTAAATAAGTTCATAATTAACTTTTTCTTGTCAATGGTGGAGTGAGAATAATGGATGTTGAATCCTTTTTAAATCAAAACTTAAAATTGCAGTTAAGTTCTTAAGGGTAAATTAATACTACAATTTAGTGAAGCTTCGCTCTTTTATTTTTTAATTAAAAAAAATGACATAATGTCATTAAATAAAAAACTTGAAAAGGTTAAAAGATTACAAGAGTTCATGATTTAGGAAAAACAAGCCTTTACCAAAAATGAATACTAACAAGATGAAAAAATACAGAATGAGAATAAAGTGAAGGAAACAAACAACGAAACATAGAGAACCTTAAAATCATAAGTAATGATGACTTTCTCATATAGTGACCCAAATGAGTTTTGATTAGGGCCTAGGATCACGATATAATAATATAAAATAAAATAAAAATATAAATGTTTGATATTGGGCTCACTAAGCCCAATTATGTGACTATAAGTATATGGTCTTAGTTCGAGTTTTATTTACAATTAATAGACATATAATATTTGCCATTATTTTTCTCTTTCTAAGTTATAGTCTTCTACTTTAACCATAGTGATTTTTTTCTCCACTATTCGTAGTTTTCCCGTCTTAGATTTCTATGTAAATCTTGTGTTATTTAACGTTCTTTCTTGGTTGATACTTCATCTATTCTTTATCTTGATTAGTCTTAGATTCATATCTTATTTTTCAATAATTTGTATTAGAGTCATGAGATTTTTTTATTCTAAGACTATATTTATTTTTAGAGATGTCAAGTATGAAGTACGATATTCCGTTATTGGATCACAACACCTGATTTTCTTTATGGCAGATAAAGATACGAGGTTATCTCACTCAGATTGATTTGGACAAAACAATGTTAGGGTTTGATAAGATACTCAGTTCGTAGACAGGAGAAGAGAAAAAGAGGAATGATATTAAGACATTGTCAAATATACATCTACTTCTATCAAACACTATTCTACAAGATATTCTGAAGGAGATGAGTGCTATTGCGTTATGGATGAAGCTAGAACAACTATTTATGACAAAAAGTCTTATTTGTAAGATGCATCTAGAGAAGAGATTATATTTTCATCGTATATCTGAAGGTACAGCTCTACAAGTGCATTTATTAGCATTTAAAGAAATGGTTGCTGATTTGGAGGTCTTGTAAGTCAAGTATAACGCTGAAGATCTAACTTTAATTTTGTTGTGATCGTTTCCCCATCATATATCATGTTTCGTGATACTATGTTATTTAGTTTGATATTATCACGATTAATGATGTTTATAATGCATTATTCTCTAAGGAGAAAATGAAACATCTATATGTTATCAAACAAATGGATCAAATGTAAGGAAACTATAGAAGACTTGAAATTACTAAAAGAATAAAGGCCACATAAAATTTGAGTGTTGGAAGCTATAAAATAATGTTAAGAAAGAGGATGATATTCTAACTGAAAAGCTAACAAAAAATTGCGACGAAACTAGTATTACTGACAAAATAAGCCAAAGATAGTGAACTCCTCATCGCTTTTGTTTGCGATACAAGGTCACAAGATGATTGGATACTCGATTATGGTTGTACGTATCATATGTGTCCCAAACGGGACTGGTTTTCAACATATGATATAGTTTCCAAAGGTGTGGTGTTAATGGGAGATAATTCATCATGCAAGATTGTGGGTATATGAACAATAAAAAATCAAAATATTTGATGGTGTTGATCAAACACTTTATAATGTGAGACATGTTCCTAATTTGAAGAGAGATTTTATTTCTCTTAGTAGTACCCTTGATTCAAAAGGTTGCAAGTACACTGTTAAAGATGGAGTTATGAAGGTTAGTAGAGGTTTTCTTGTCGTGATGAAAGTTGAAAGAAAACTTGACATTTTATATATTTTTAAAAACTCCACAGTTGTAAGCGATGTTGTTGTCGCTACCTTCTCGTTATCTGATGATGATGTCACGCAATTGTGACATATGCAACTTGGTCATATAAGTGAGAATGACATGACCGAGTTGAGCAAGCAATAACTTCATGATGGGCATAGTATTAGTAAATTGATGTTTTATGAGCATTGCGTCATCGACAGTCAAAAAAGAGTTAGGTTCTTTAATGTAATTTACAACACTAAAGGAACATTGGATTATATCCACTCTGATCTTTGGGGATCGTGTAGGGTGCCTTTTATGGGAGGTGCTTATTATATGCTGCAATTATCGATGATTTCTCCAGAAAAGTTTGGGCTTTCTTGTTGAAGCAAAATAATATTGTGTTCTCTAAGTTTAATGAGTGAAAGACTGTGATTGAGAAACAGATAGGGAAACCAATAAAATGCATACTGATAATATTTTGGAGTTTGTTCTAAAAAAATTAATTCCTTATGCAGAACTGAAGGAATCGTAAGGCACCACACAATGCCTACAAATCAATAACATATTGGTGTGGTAGAGAGGATGAATAGAACTTGGATGGAGAATGTGCATTATATGCTCTTAATGGTTATTTTTCAAAGTCTTTTTGGGCTGAAACTATAACTTTAACATGTTTCTCATCAACCGCTCTTTGTCAACTTCAATTAATAAACAGACTCCGCAATAAGTATATGGTTGGTATTCCTTCTAGTTATTATAATTTGATAGTTTTCTGTTGTTCGATGTATGCTCATGTTGATGAAAGAAAATTGAAAATTCGATCTATGAAGTGTATTTTCATTGGCTACAAATTCAGTGTAAAGGGATATACGTTATGGTGTCTTCAAACTAGAAAAGTTATAATTAGTTAGATTGTTGTTTTTTATGAGAAACATATGTTATATACTACTACACCTCTTATATCTTCTTATGATTAGATTGAGAAAAATTGAATGTGATACTAATATTATATCTCACTCATAACTTTTAAGTTGGAGTACTTAAAAGTGAATGTCATGCTAATATAAAATTAAAATTGTTTTTAATTTATATTTGGTGTTGGAATTAAGCTTTTATAATGTGTCCATCCTATTATTGCAAGAATGTTACAACATTAAAAAAAAAAATCCAAGATGACATAAATTACTTTATTTATTAGATGAAGATTAAATAATAAAAGAAATTCATAAGTGATTTTTTTAAATCAAGATTTTTTATTGTTCAAAATAAATTTCACAAATTATTGCAAAGACGTATTTTATGACTATATATATCGTTTGGTGTGTTTTATGCAAAAAAAATTAAATTAAATTTATTTTATATTTATTTTATTAAATATATTTTATGTTAAGTTAATTAAATATAATAATGTATTAACACATTGTCACCTTCTCCTCTTTAGTTATTAAGTTTTCATGTAACTTTCTATTTTTCAAAAATAAGTTTTTTTTATATAGATTTGTCACCATTTTTTTTAACTGGCAAGTTTGAAAAGACTGTCCATATTCCAATTAATCAAATGTATTTTAGAGGGCAATTTATCTTGGCGATCCTTTAATTATTTTGATCGTTTACTTTTAACTTTTAAATTAATTTTTAAAATAAATCTTTCCTTCAACTTTCTTTTAGAAAGGTCACCCATTAAGTTTTTAGTTAAATTTAACGGTTTGAATTTAAAATATTTTTTTTATATATTATATTTAATTATTATTATTATTATATATATATATAATTATTAAATCACTTATATATATAATTTAATATTATATATATATTATTAATTTTTATATTTATATAATTATTAAATCCTGTATATAATATATAGATAAAAAATATATATTATATATTTTTATCTATATTTATATAAATTAAAATTTAAAATAATTTATATATAATATATATATATATATATAATTTATATTAATGTAAGGGTTAAAAGTAATTGAGTAGTTGGAAGTTCTTCAATACTTTTAATCTTCAAATTATTTTTTAAAATATATATTATATAAATATGTATATATATATATATATAAATTAATGATTAAAAATAATATATAAAAATTATTTTTTAACTTTGTTAGAGAGAGAAAAAGAGAGCTAAATAATATATATATATTATCTATATATAAATTTATAGACTTAATAATTATATATATAAAAAAATTAATGATAAAAGATATATATAATATTATATATATATATAAAGCGATTTAAAAAATATATAAAAAAATATTTTAAGTTTAAGCCATTATGTTTAACCAAAAAGTTTATGGAAGGGTCATTTGTTATTTTTCTAAAAGTTGAAGGCGCGAATTGTTTTAAAAATTAATTTAAAGGATAAAAGTGAGCGATCGAGGTAATTAGAGGGTCACCCAGTTAATTAGCCCTATATTATATAAAATCTTTTTAAAAATATATATTTATTATTTCACCTTTTAAATTGGTTAAATAAAATATAAAAAAGAATAAAATCTTTTGCAATAGTTATTATGTTTTCATGTTATTTTCTATTTTCACAAAGTATAATATTTTATTATTATTATATGGAACACCAATTTTAATTTTATGTGGCAAGCTAGAAAATACTTTCTAAATGTATTTTTATTATATCAAATCAATTTAATCATATATATTTATATGTTACCTTAATTAGTTTATTAAAATATAAAAAGTAATAAAATATTGTATAGCTATTATGTTTTTGTGAATTGTTTAATGACTTTATATATATATATATATATATACATAATGTACCCTCATGTATACAGTTGCCCAATTACTTTCTTTCTCCGACTTTTTTAGCCATTTCCGCATCTGTCGTATTCGGGAGAGCCTGCTGAGTAATGACCATTTAGCAATGCAGCAGTGAGCAGTTTTTTCTATTTCCTACCCGCCTTACTTTATTTAGTTATATATATATATATATATATATATATATATATATATATATATATATATATATATATATATATATATTAAGGTCTTGTTTTCTTTGGATTTTTTAAAATATTTATTCAAAATTAATTGTCTAATCAATCATTTCTCAACAATCACATCACTCATTTCATTAACTAAAATACTAAAATACACTCTATTTTAAATTATTATTTTTTATTTTATTCATATATATCAATACATTTTAAATCTTTTTTATCAAAAATAATCATCACCTCCTCAAAATCATCACCAATAATTATTTATTTTCTCTCTTTAAATTTTTAAAAAAACCCCAATCCAAACAAGGTCTATGTTTGTAATTGTTAAATATATATTTTTAAATATGAGAAGTTAGAAGGATTATTTTAACTTCACTCCACTAAACATATTTATAATTGTTAAAATTAAAAATATTTTAAATAAATTATTTTTAAATAATAAAATATTTTTTTAATAAGATTAATTTTTGTAATATATCTATATAAATTTATTTCTATTTATAATATATTATTACAAAATATAAATTAAAAATATAAGTTATGGTATATAATTATTAGAATAAATTTATACTACTCAAAAATTCAATATATAATTTAATAATATATTATGTTATATAAATTAGAATAAATTTATAATATTAATAAATGATTAAAATTAATTTATAATACTAAAAATAATAATTATATAACGTAATAATATATTATGTTATATAACTTAAAATACAACATAAAATTAATAATTTATGAAGGTTTGTCAAATGTTTGAGGGAACAATTATCGGAAAAGAATGTATTCAAACTATAAGATGATAATTATGCATTTATTAAGTTGGATACAGAAAAATCATACCATCACATAAATTCACGTAAATTGAGAATATTTATTTTGACTTTTAAGATCTCTAGGATTATGAATGAAAGTCTTAAAATGGATTTTTAATGTCAAAGGATATTAGACAAGGTGATTCGATATTTCCATTCTTGTTTGTCATTGTCATAGAAGCGTTTTCTGGAATATCGAAATTGTGGAACAAGCTTATATCATTAAAAGATTGGATTGCGGGGAATTTATGTCTCATTTTTCCATTTCTCATATTATTTTCGATGACGATACATTGTACATGATACAAGCCATACACTTAAATGTCAAACATCTGCGTATCTGTGTGATATTTGATGGTTGTTCTTTAAATTACGGGTGAATATCGGTAAGTTTAATATTTTCTTCTAGGACTCTATTTTCAATAGGAGTAAAACATATTTGGTAAGTATTTTGGGTTTGACATTCAAACATCTCCGTCTACTTATCTTGGTATACCTCTTGGTGCTAAAGCTCGCTCTAAAACACCTCTTGGGACATAATTATCTCTAAATGAAAAGGAAGTTACCTATTTGGAAAAATAAGATGATTTTAAAAGGGTTCATTTTCTCCTCATCAAGAGTACTGAATTGACCTTTATTCCCACTTTTATGATGTCTTTGATTCTTATTCCCAAGAGTGTGTCCATGAAGATGGAAAAAATTATTTGTAACTTTCTTTAGGGATCCTTCGAGTCATCCTTTGGTCATTTGGTGAGTTTGACTAAAATGAAGAGATTTAAAGATCAAGGGCTTGAGAATTAGTGATTTTGATTTATTTAACAAAATATTTTGTCAAAATGGTATAACGTATTCTTCTTAGAGCCTAACTGTTTATGGGTTGATATGATCAAATAAAAATATGGAAATGATTGGTCTTGATAGTTCAACAAAGATAGCCCCTACTAGTTTATAGTGGCATTTGGAGTAGGGGTGTTCATCGGTTAGGTTTTTGGGTTTTTCGAGTTTTCGTTTCGGGTTCTTCAAATTTTTATTTATTTAAGAAAATTTGAAAACCAAATCGATTTGAATAAATTCGAATTCAGTTCAAATTTGGTCGGATATTCGGTTCAGATCAAATATTGAACATCACCTACCCATAAGATAAAAGAAATTTTTATAAAAGATTTAACGAAATAAATAAGTTGTTAAAGAGATATTGTCTACTTAAATTATAAAAAAATATAAATCACGCAAACTAAGCTTAGTGACTGACGCCAATATTTGGCAATTGAAGGTTAAAAGTAAAATAGTGTTGACGATGAAAATATATGACGTTGGAGAGTTGTTGATGACATTGGTGATATTATTAATCAAATAGCTAGATATGTGAAGAACAAAGACCAAGAATGTGGACGGCTAGAGAAAGGGGAAAAGGAATTAGAGATTATGGATTCACTTAATTATTAAACTGGATATTAGGGATCTAGTAGGAGGCCCATAATAATTTAATATATAATATGTAATAAATTAATATATAATGAAAACAAATAATAAAAAATGAATTCGGTTTTCGGTTTAATTTTCGAGTTGAAACCTAAACTCAAAACTCAAACCGTATTCGAATTCAAATTGGTTTAGAATTTGATTCGGAAACCGAAAATGTAATTCAAATTCGGTTTATATGAATTCAGTGAAAATAAATTGGTGGGATATTCGGTTCAGACCAAATATTGAACACCCCTAATTTGGAGAGATATATCTACTATGTGGAAGTCTTTATGTGGAAAGTATAAATTTTGAGATGATGTTTGGTGCAATGTTAGAAACATGCATTGTCATTCACAACCCTCTCTTCAGCCATGATCTGTAGGAATGTTTCGGTCGTTGTTCGAATAGTTTCACGAGTAGAATTAGATACATTAGAAGAATTAATGATAGAGATGTAACCTTACATGAAAGGATGTTGCTCCTAGTGGGGCGCAAGGTGGTGATTCATTCTTCATGTAATATCTTACATTGGAAAGATATAAATTATTTTAAGGTTGGTCATTGTAACATATTATTTGCAGAGATGACCTTATATGACTTCTTATGTGAGCAGTTTTTTGGATAGAGTGTCATAAATGGAGGTACCTTGACGGATGATTGATACATTAAAAAATAATGTATTATGGCTAGTCGATGAAAAATGTGTTATGAAAAAGCGAAGATGACACCACACTTTCTTTTTCATTGAGATGGAGTGACTACGATTTTGAACCTATTTATGAACATGATTGACATTGAGTGGGTGATGATTGAGTCAATCGTCTGTTGTTGAGATATTTGGTTAGAAACCGCGAGCACGATTGAATTGAGTCGATGGATCCCTATTCTAATTATTTTCTAGTGGACTATTTAGTTCGAAAGGAACCGTATAACGTTCAATAATTTTGGTTGACTAATTCGTTTACTCCACAACGCTATTATTATGACAACTACCATGTAGCCTGTGCATTTGCACATAATCCAAGAAAAAAAATACATAAAAATGTGACTTTATAATTTAATACAATATTTTTTTATCTAATTATTAAAAAATATGATAAAACTTAGCTCTATCCACTTGTTTTATTTAAAATTGTTTTGTAATTTAATTAAACCTACCTAAAATCATATATATTAAAAACATTCATTAGGTGAAAATAAAAATAATTTCGATAAAACAAATCTTTAAACATTAAATTTTGGATCAAACTACCAATTAAATATAAAGTTTTACTAAGTCTAATATTACTTATTATTATATATTTATTTGAAAAAATTAAGAATATTAAAAAAATCATCTAACCAATTCATTTATGTTTTTATATTTTATATATATATAATGATTTTGATTATTTAATAACCAAATTCGAGAGTACATTCTTAAACATTCTTGGGCATGATCCTAAGCCCTAAATCACCCTATGTGGACGAACACTAAGACTTTTTCTCCAATGTTTGCTTTACTATAAGCTGACATTCTCTCCATGGACGAACCCTTAGGTTTTATCACTAATGTTTGCATTATTCAAGCAAACTTTTCCTCTATAAAATTCCTCCATAAGCGAAACCTTAGATTTATTTCACCAATGTTTGCGTTGCTCAAACCAACATTCTCACTTCCATTTAAACTACCAAGGTTCGTGCACTCGCATATAATAATTACTTCTTTTGTAGGGATTCAAACCCTAGTCACCAGAATGAAATGTTACCACTTTAACCGCTAAACCACTTATGATTGTTGAAATAATTTAATAATTTTGTGTATGTATATATTTTGGTTAGGTTGAAAGTTCGAAACATACATATAACATTTTTAATTTTATTTTTAACCGTTTTAAGTTTATGGGCGGGTCAAACTATAATCCGACCCAAGTATCCATTTACTCTCACATATATATTAAAATTAACCACAACTCTCGACCCGGCAATCCAAACACTTTAAAAATTAAGCATCATTATATATATATATATATATATATATTTTGGAGATCTATTGTAGAAAATCGGTGGAGGCGGTCGATGAACTCATAAATTTTCTTTATAATCTCTGAGCTCATTAACGTAAAAGTTATGCTATGTTTGTTTGTTGGTGTGAATATTTGACTTATATTTTCATTTTTGCTCTCAAGTTGTCAATCTTGTTGTGTTTTGGGTATGTTTAGTGACAAGATGAATACTCGTGGTTTTGTATTGTTTTTGTCGTTATGCTTAAACGACTATCATTTATACTATTTTTGAACTTAGATGATCTTTTATTCAATTCTAAACAAAAAGCAACACAATTATAATTTTTTTCTTTTTTTTTAAAAAGATCCATGTATAATAAATATGAAAAAAATTATTTCAGCACAACGACAAAGCATGATATGAAAATGACAAATAAAAATTAATACTTAAAAAGTTATCGAGCTCGTAAATTCTCAAAAAGAATAATTAACTCCCAAAAGATTGTACTGGCTTTCCTGAACGAATCTCAGAAAACATAATAATAATAATAATAATAATAATAATAATAATAATAATATGAATGATACGAATCGGACGACTACGATCACTAAAAGTTCGACTATTTCTCTTCAACCAGATAGTCCACCAAAGAATAATTGGGATGGTAACCCAAATATGTAGACATTCCATATTAGGCGCATCAATCCAAACTTCCCAACAACTATCTAAGGACTCGGACATCACCTAATAAATCTCCGTAATACTCCACATAAAGTTCCACAATTATTATTTCTTTTAAATATATATATACATATATATATATATATATATATGAAATGATTCATTACCGGAAATGGGATGGGTTTAAAAAAATTTTGGAGCGAGCTTAAAACTGTGAAGGGAATTTATGGATAAAACGTGTTTCATGTGTTAAAAACGTTTTAAACGTGTTAAAAACATGAAAACATGTCAAAAATATGTTAAACATGCGAAATATGTGAAAAACTTGTTAAACGTGCCAAAACGTGTTAAACGTATCAAAAATGTGGTAAACGTGTCAAAAACGTAAATAAAACGTGTTAAACGTGTCAAAATGTGTTAAACGTATAAAAAAACATTTTTTTTGGAAAAACAACTTAGTGCCATTTCATTAAAAAAACCCAAAAGAGGAAAAAAAATAAAAAAAAATGTTTAAGATCAGATCTAGACAATTTCTAGATTTGACAATGAAACAATAATTGAATTATAGACAATAATAATAATTAGTGCCTACAATGTTTTTACTTTTATTCTACTTGTGACATTCTCAAACGAAATATCCCATATTTGGCAGAGCTTTCTATTCTCTTCATTCCTTTCGATTCCTCTCCAGGATTGAATGAGTGCATTTCCATCTGAAGTTATATCTCTCCAAATATCTTCAGCGATTATACTTCTTCCACTGTGAGTTTTTGAATTTCTTTCTTTCCAGATATTGTAGATTACTGCTCCAAAGTAGTATTTCAACATACTTACATAAAAGGATCTTTCTTTTACTTTATTCTTCATCCACTCTTGGATTTCTTCCCATATTCCTGGAAAGTTGATGATGTTCATGTTTACAGCATACATCCTCCAGATTTGTATTACAAAAGAGCATTCCCGAAATAAATGGTCTATGTTTTCCTCAACTCCCTAACATAGAACACAATTGATATCAGGAATGTTTATGTATTTTCGAATTCTGTCTTTTATTGTCAACCTTTTTCTGTATACCAGCTAGAGAATAAATTGGTGACGAGGAATAATCTTTAGAGACCATACCACATTTTGCCAATCTACCTCCTATCCTCTTGTTCTAACCATTTCCCTTGCCTTTCCTATAATAAACTTCTCATTTCTTTCTATTTTCCAGTATATTTCATCATTACTTTCTTTGAGTTGCTTATGCCTCATTAGGTATAGATTCTATCATCTTCTGGAATACGCCTCAAAGGTGAATCACATTTACCTTCATAGACGTCTCTAAATGAGTTCTTAATGTATTGTTTTTGTCGTTATGCTTAAACGACTATCATTTATATTATTTTTGAACTTAGATCTTTTATTCAATTCTAAACAAAAAGCAACACAATTATAATTTTTTTCTTTTTTTTGAAAAAGATCCATGTATATTAAATATGAAAAAAATTATTTCAGCACAACGACAAAGTATGATATGAAAATAAAAAATAAAAAATAATACTTAAAAAGTTATCGAGCTTGTTAATTCTCAAAAAGAACAATTAACTCCCAAAAGACTGTACTGGCTTTCCTGAACGAATCTCAGAAAACATAATAATAATAATAATAATATGAATGATACGAATCGGACGACTATGATCATTAAAAGTTCGACTATTTCACTTCAACTAGATAGTCCACCAAAGAATAATTGGGATGGTAATCCAAATATGTAGACATTGCATATTAGCCGCATCAATCCAAACTTCCCAACAACTCATATATATATATGAATGGATTCATTACCGGAAATGGGATGGGTTTAAAAAAATATTGGAGCGAGCTTAAAACTGTGAAGGGAATTTATGGATAAAACATGTTTCATGTGTTAAAAACGTTTTAAACGTGTTAAAAACATGAAAACATGTCAAAAATATGTTAAACATGCCAAATATGTGAAAAACTTGTTAAACGTGCCAAAACGTGTTAAACATATCAAAAATGTGGTAAACGTGTCAAAAACGTAAATAAAACGTGTTAAACGTGTCAAAATGTGTTAAACGTATAAAAAACATTTTGTTTTGGAAAAACAGCTTAGTGCCATTTCATTCAAAAACCCAAAAGAGGAAAAAAAAATACAAAAGTTTAAGATCAGATCTAGACAATTTCTAGATTTGACAATGAAACAATAATTGAATTACAGACAATAAAAATAATTAGTGCCTACAACGTTTTTACTTTTATTCTACTTGTGACATTCTCAAACGAAATATCTCATATTTGGCAGAGCTTTCTATTCTCTTGATTCCTTTCGATTCCTCTCCAGGATTGAATGAGTGCATTTCCATCTGAAGTTATCTCTCTCCAAATATCTTCAGCGGTTATACTTCTTCCAATGTGAGTTTTTGAATTTCTTTCTTTCTAGATATTGTAGATTACTGCTCCAAAGTAACATTTTAACATACTTACATAGAAGGATCTTCCTTTTACTTTATTCTTCATCCACTCTTGGATTTCTTCCCATATTCCTGGAAAGTTGATGATGTTCATGTTTACAGCATACATCCTCCAGATTTGTATTACAAAAGAGCATTCCTGAAATAAATGGTCTATACTTTCCTCAACTCCCGAACATAGAACACAATTGATATCAGGAATGTTTATATATTTTCGATTTCTGTCTTTTGTTGTCAACCTTTTTCTGTATACCAGCTAGAGAATAAATTGGTGACGAGGAATAATCTTTAGAGACCATACCACATTTTGCCAATCTACCTCTTGTCCTCTTGTTCTAACCATTTCCCATGCCTTTCCTATAATAAACTTCTCATTTATTTCTATTTTCCAGTATATTTCATCATTACTTTCTTTGAGTTGCTTATGCCTCATTAGGTTTAGATTCTATCATCTTCTGGAATACGCCTCAAAAATGAATCACATTTACCTTCATAGACGTCTCTAAATGAGTTCTTAATGTATTGTTTTTGTCGTTATGCTTAAACGACTATCATTTATACTATTTTTGAACTTAGATCTTTTATTCAATTCTAAACAAAAAGCAACACAATTATAATTTTTTTCTTTTTTTTGAAAAAGATCCATGTATATTAAATATGAAAAAAATTATTTCAGCACAATGACAAAGTATAATATGAAAATAAAAAATAATACTTAAAAAGTTATCGAGCTTGTAAATTCTCAAAAAGAACAATTAACTCCCAAAAGACTGTACTGGCTTTCCTGAACGAATCTCAGAAATCATAATAATAATAATAATAATATGAATGATACGAATCGGACGACTATGATCACTAAAAGTTCGACTATTTCTCTTCAACTAGATAGTCCACCAAAGAATAATTGGGATGGTAACCCAAATATGTAGACATTGCATATTAGCCGCATCAATCCAAACTTCCCAACAACTCATATATATATATATGAATGGATTCATTACCGGAAATGGGATGGGTTGAAAAAAATATTGGAGCGAGCTTAAAACTGTGAAGGGAATTTATGGATAAAACGTGTTTCATGTGTTAAAAACGTTTTAAACGTGTTAAAAACATGAAAACATGTCAAAAATATGTTAAACATGCCAAATATGTGAAACACTTGTTAAACGTGCCAAAACGTGTTAAACGTATCAAAAATGTGGTAAACGTGTCAAAAACGTAAATAAAACGTGTCAAATTGTGTTAAACGTATAAAAAAATATTTTTTTTTTGGAAAAACAGCTTAGTGCCATTTCATACAAAAAAACCCAAAAGAGGAAAAAAAATACAAAAGTTTAAGATCAGATCTAGACAATTTTTAGATTTGACAATGAAACAATAATTGAATTACAGACAATAATAATAATTAGTGCCTACAATGTTTTTACTTTTATTCTACTTTTGACATTCTCAAACGAAATATCCCATATTTGGCAGAGCTTTCTATTCTCTTCATTCCTTTCGATTCCTCTCCAGGATTGAATGAGTGCATTTTCATCTGAAGTTATATCTCTCCAAATATCTTCAGCGGTTATACTTCTTCCACTGTGAGTTTTTGAATTTCTTTCTTTCCAGATATTGTAGATTACTGCTCCAAAGTAGCATTTCAACATACTTACATAGAAGGATCTTCCTTTTACTTTATTCTTCATCCACTCTTGGATTTCTTCCCATATTCTTGGAAAGTTGATGATGTTCATGTTTACAGCATACATCCTCCAGATTTGTATTACAAAAGAGCATTCCCGAAATAAATGGTCTATGCTTTCCTCAACTCCCGAACATAGAACACAATTGATATCAGGAATGTTTATGTATTTTCGAATTCTGTCTTTTGTTGTCAACCTTTTCCTGTATATCAGCTAGAGAATAAATTGGTGACGAGGAATAATCTTTAGAGACCATACCACATTATGCCAATCTACCTCTTGTCCTCTTGTTCTAACCATTTCTCATGTCTTTCCTATAATAAACTTCTCATTTCTTTCTATTTTCCAGCATATTTCATCATTACTTTCTTCACATCATCTTCTAGAATACGCCTCAAAAGTGAATCACATTTACCTTCATAGACGTCTCTAAATGAGTACTTAATGTATTCTCTTCTAACTCTGTTTCCTTGCATTTCTTCTTTGAATATAATGGGAATATTATCCAGCCAAAGATCATGCTAGAATAGTACCCCTCTCCCATTTCCAATTGTGGTTTTCACCATTTGAATGACATCTTTTCTTGTTTTTAGGATTTTTTTCAATTACCATGCCATTCTTTCATTGATGCTTTGTGTTCAGATATTCTGCTCTTCTTTCATAAATCTTGTATGCACCCATTTGACCCATAGGTAGTCCGCTTTTTATCTCCAACTCCCATAAGCTCTTGATGGTGATGGCTTTGTTCCATTCAACACAACTTTTTATTCTTAGTCCGCCTTCTTCTATGGGAGTGCAAACATCATCCCAATTGACTTTTTTTCCTCCTATGCTTTGTGTTCCCCAGATGTAGTCTCTCATGATTCTATCGAGTTTAGCCATTACTTTCTTTGGGATGACTATCTGTTGTGCCCAATAGCCAATAATTCCAAAGATGATTCTTTTAACGAGCTCGATTCTACCTGCGTAAGACAGTTTTTTCATAGCCCAGCCCAAGACAGAATTTCTAATCTTTTCTACCAGTTATCTGAAGTGATTGTATCAGAGTTGTTTTAATGACATGGGTACTCCAAGGTATTTCACTGGTAGTTCACCTTTCTTGATTCCCATAATATTGAATATGTTTTATTTCCTTTCTTCATTAACCCCTCCATAGAAAGCCTGACTTCTGTACTCATTGATGTATAGACCTGTAATACTCGAAAAGATTGTTAGAGATTCTTTGATTATACTAACAAATTCAACATCCGCATAAACCACAAAAAATAGATCATCTGCAAAACATATATGGGTTATTGCTTCTTCTTTGCAGTACGGGTGAAATTTGAAATGATGACTTCTCAGAAGCATTTTTAAAATGCAGTCAAGAATTTTCATTATTAAGACGAATAGGTAAGGAGATATAGGGTCTTCTTGCCTTACTCCCCTTTCACCCTTGAAAAAGCCTCCATGAATACCATTCACGCTCAGAATAAAGTGAGGGATGAAAACACATTGCATAATCCAATCAATGAAAATTATTGGAAAACCTGCAGCAAGGAGGAATTCGTGGATTGATCCCCATCTGATCGAGTCAAAAGGTTTTTTAATGTCAATTTTGAAAGCCACACATGGAGATATGTTTTTCTTTCCATATCCATTCAATAAGCTCTGCATGAGTAGGATGTTATGGGAAATAGAGCGTTTAGGAATAAATGTTGATTGCCCTAATCTTACAAGCTTATCAATAACTGTTTTCAAACGTTACGAAATAATGTTTGAAATAATTTTGTAAAAAACATTGCAGCATGAAATATGACGAAAGTCCTGAATTTTTTCCCGGAATTGAATTCTTAGGAATCAAATTCAACACTATGACGTTCCATTGCTTCAATATTTTCCTGTTTTGGAAGAAATCTAAAACCCTTCGCTTACATCTTTACCCACTATTTCTCAGTTTTCTTTGAAGAAGTTCGCGTTGAAACCATCTGGCCTTGGGCTTTTATCCCCTCTCATCGAAAACACAGTTTTTCTAACTTCTTCCATACTAACTCTGTGATAGATTTTTTTTAAAAAAAAATATTTTTGATCAACCAGTTTGAAAATTCTGGGACACTCTTTAAAAATTTATTTTTTGAAAACGTGAGGGGAATTAATTTTAAAGTTTGAAGTTTTAAAATTAAGGCTTTATAGACAACTCCATATCTTACATTCCCGTCGAATCTGGGAGAGATTGAGAGTTTTTTAATGGTAAGTGTGTCATAGGCCTTTTTTTACTTTTTTTATTAATTACTCTCACGACTAGAGAGTCGCCACCTAATTTTAAAAATTAGGAATTTAAGAGATTTGAGTTCGGCGTTTGGTTACGTGTGGGAAAGGGTTTTTAGACACTATGTCCCAAAACGCCCCTAGGGTCTTTACTAATTAGTTTTGGCCTTTTTTTTAAAACATTTTTACGCTTTACATATTAGAACTTTTTCTATTTTAAGCATTAGAAGGTTTGCATAAAAAAAATAATAAATAAATAAATAAATAAAAAAATAAAAAAAATAATAATAAAAGTAATAATAATAATAATAAATAATATTAAATAAATAAATAAAATAAAATAAAATTGTACAAAGAAAACAAATTGTTTTATTTTTATTTTTTTTTACTTAGGCTCTTCAAAATCATGGATCTAAAGTTTTATAGAACTTTATTAATAACATAAAGTAATTATTCAAATAATAATAATATAATAATAAAACTGTACAAAGAAAGAAAGTTATTTTTTTTATTATTTTTTTTTTATTATTATTTTTTTAGTTATATTATATTAGATCTAGTTATTCAAATAATAATAATATAATAATAATTACAAAACTATACGGAATTTTTTTAGTTATATTATATTTATATGTTAGGTTTAAAATTTACATAAAACATACATAAATATAAAGACCTAATTAATAATTATACATACAATCATATTATATAATAAAAGACCAAAAACAATCTTATTAAAGATACTTATTAAAGATAAAACTAAAGGTAGAGTCAAGAAGCTTACAAAGATGGTTGCTTTCTTGAATCAAGTGTATCAACTCTTTTTCTTCAAAAGGGGCAGCCTAAGGGCACTTTAATATTAAAATTTCGGCTCTTGAAAATAATGTGAAAAGAGTACAATGTGAAAAGAGAGAAAGGTGAAGGTCAAGGTCTAAAGTTGAAGTCCTTTGCTAGGGTGTTAAGAGAGGTATTTATAGGCAAAGCTATGAAACCCTAGGGCCCAAAGGCCCATTTAACACACTTGACCGTTGAAAAAAAAAACTATTTTAAACATTTACAAATGTTTAAAATAATGGAGCAATCTCCACTTGACATGTCAATAAATGTCAAGTTTTCATCCAATGGGATTTAAGCTTTATTTAATAAATTATGTAATACTTGGTCATTTTAATTTTTAATTAAAAATGACCAAGCCTTCATGCTTCTCTTCAACGCGGCTGAATTATTCTTCCTTTGACAACTTCTTCCTTTATTTTAGCAATCTCTTTTTTCCTTCTTTGACCTAAGATGCTTCTCATTATTGTGTAGACACCGTTATCTTTTTATTTTTGCACGTTATCCCTTTACACACCCCTTCATCCTACAAAATTTTTTTTTTGTTAAAAACACCAATAAACAATTTTATTTTTAATTATTCCTATTTATAAGGAACAATTCTAATTAAATAAATAAAATGCAAACTAACTTATTCAAGAAATCAAATTTCAAAGTTTAATCTAACTAATCTAACAAACAAAATATAACTAACGAAATTTTATAAAAACGCTAATATATATTTTGTAAAATATATTTTTTTTTAATTTTTTTTATAAATACCCAAGGTAATTAATTAAATAAAACCTTGAATATTCTAAGTATAATAACTTCTCTAAGTGTTGTAACATAGACAAATTACTACCTTAACTTTATTAAGAATCCAAAATCAATTATTTTCAAAAACTCAATTGTTCTAAAAATAATCGTCTTTAATATAAATCGTGCAATGAGTCCGTGAATGAATTCGAGAAAATTTTATAGACTCAGATTTATGAAAAGTATAAACTATAAAATTAGGTGTGAAAAATGAGTGTCTACAGAATGCCCCTCTTGGACAAAATTTGTAGAAAACACTTGGTTTAGAAAAATGCATGTCCAAGCTTGAAAATAGGCACTGCGTTTTGAAAACACCCAATTTATAGTTTATTTTTGGCTTCCTTGAATGAAAAGAGAACAAACCTGACGAGTCTCTCGGGAGACCCGTGTAATTTACCCTTCATTCTTCAAAGTCGGTTTATCATCCACTCGTTGACGATTCACCTTTGTTTAGAATATGCATCGCTCCTGGTTTATCGATCGTGTAGATCGAGCCTGGTGGTTTCGACCATATTTCTACACACCTCGCCTAGTCTTTGGATTGTACATGAGTACACATCTTGACTTAGTTTGCTGATTGTATTTTTTTAGCGAAATACTATTTAATCACAATTCTACTTAGTGATTATATAGATTTAAGTGTCGCTGGTCAGTTTAGCGAAACACTTTTTAATCACAATTCTGCTTAGTGATTATATAGGTTTAAGTATCGTTGGTCAGTTTAGCGAAATACTATTTAATCACAACTCTACTTAGTGATTATTATAGATTTAGGTATCGCTGGTCAGTTTAGCGAAATACTATTTAATCACAATTCTGCTTAGTGATTATATAGATTTAAGTATCGCTGGTAAGTTTAGCGAAATACTATTTAATCACAATTCTGCTTAGTGATTATATAGATTTAAGTTACGCTGGTCAGTTTAGCGAAACACTTTTTAATCACAATTCTGCTTAGTGATTATATAGATTTAAGTGCCGCTGGTCAGTTTAGCGAAACACTTTTTAATCACAATTCTGCTTAGTGATTATATGGATTTGAGTATCGCTGGTCAGTTTAGCGAAATACTATTTAATCACAATTCTGCTTAGTGATTATATAGATTTAAGTATTGCTGGTCAGTTTAGCGAATACTATTTAATCACAATTCTGCTTAGAGATTATATAGATTTAAGTGTCGCTGGTCAGTTTAGCGAAATACTATTTAATCACAATTCTGCTTAGTGATTATATAGATTTAAGTATCACTGGTCAGTTTAGCGAAACACTTTTTAATCACAATTCTGCTTAGTGATTATATGGATTTGAGTATCGCTGGTCAGTTTAGCGAAATACTATTTAATCACAATTCTGCTTAGTGATTATATAGATTTAAGTGTCGCTGGTCAGTTTAGCGAAACACTTTTTAATCACAATTCTGCTTAGTGATTATATGGATTTGAGTATCGCTGGTCAGTTTAGCGAAATACTATTTAATCACAATTCTGCTTTGTGATTATATAGATTTAAGTGCCGCTGGTCAGTTTAGCGAAACACTTCTTAATCACAATTCTGCTTAGTGATTATATGGATTTGAGTATCGCTGGTCAGTTTAGCGAAATACTTTTTAATCACAATTCTGATTAGTGATTAAGTTCGAAGTTAGACTTCCTTAATTTTCAAAGCAATAGCGTCTTCTTCAACGGTCTTGAAATACTTTCAAGAATCGGTTCCATACTTTCTTCCTTAGAGTGCGTCGAGAGGAAACCACATGTAATCGATGTTCTTCGAGATTCATGCTGTCACTTTTGGGGACTTGTCTTTCGCCGAGACGTTTTGCCCTGAGTTTTTCGAGGGATTTGTTCGCTCAAATGCTTAATCTTTCAACCATGCGTCATGAGGTTGAGCCTCGCTTCTCATATTCGGAGGTCAATGTGCTTAAGATTCTATGGCCTTGGGCTCTTTTATACTCAGGGTATATTTAATAGAATCGGTACATTCTTGTTCTTGCATTGGCAATTTAGACAAGAGTCTAGATGAACAACAAATGGCGATTTCAATATCTCAACCTCTACGAGTATTTTTCTATTTTATTCGGCCTCTTTTCTTTATGACCGGGGTGTATCTGATAGATTCAAACACTTTGTTCTTGCTTAGCAATTAGATAGAATCTAAATGAACAACAGTATTGTATTTCATATCTCAACCAACACAGTCTTTGTTTAATTGATTTTACTTTTCTTGAGGTCTTAGATCTTTGGCACTTGACCTCCAATTGAGATGAGACATCGCCTTTGTTGATGACATGGTTCCGAGTTTGGGCATTCATCTTTTTATGAGCTCTCTCTTAAACATCAGTAGTTTAAGCTTTCGTCTAAGCTCGAGGTAGATCCATTTGCGAAGCGCTTTACTCGGATTCCACAAGTTACATTAGTTCGTCAAGAGACATCCATTGGGGAGAAACGTATTTTCCCGCATCCCTACTTATTTCTTGTACTCGCTCATCAGTTCGCTTGGCATTAGAAAAAAAATCAGGGGTCTATCTTTTTTTTTTATCTTCCACAAATGCCCCTAGTTTCGACACAAGAGGTTAGATTGTTTTGGATAGATTTGTGATCCCAATTTCTCGTTGGCTTTAACTCTTTGGGGATCTTTCAATCATTTCATTTTCATAAAATGCCCCTAGTGTCGATACAGGGTTTGATTTTTGAAAATGTTTAGGACCGGGCTCATACAAGCTGCCTACGTATCCCATAGCTAGGGGAATTCAGGTCCAACGTAGTTCCATGCACATGCTTGTGAAAAATGTTTGTGTATGTGTGAATGTTTTGAAAATCTTTTGAGATCATAAGTCGAAGAGAAAAATACTTTAGCTTTGGGCGTTATATTTTCTCAAGTGGGACTCTGTGAGGATCTTGTAGTCATTTTTATTTTAATAAAAATGCCCCTAGTATTGACTAAGAGTTTTTGGTTTAGGAGTCAACTTAGAGTGTGATTAACTCCCTTTTTAATGTATATGCAATGAATGTATGCGATGTGTTGTGAAATGAAATGTCTATCAACTTCTTTCGATAATTGACAGTGGTGACCGCACCCTGGATGGGTTGCCTACGTACTCTCGAGAGAGATCAGTTCTCACGTAGTTCACAACTTGTGAAGTTATGAACTTTGATGTATGTAATGAGCAATGAATGTATGTTATGTGAAATGAAATGTCTATCAACTTCTTTCGATAATTGATAGTGATGACCGCACCCTGGATGGGTTGCCTACGTACTCTCGAGAGAGATCAGGTCTAACGTAGTTCACAACTTTTGAAGTTATGAACTTTGATGTATGTGTAATGAATGCATGTAATGCGAAATGTCTATCAACTTCTTTCGATAATTGATAGTGGTGACCGCACCTTGGATGGGTTGCCTACGTACTCTCGAGAGAGATCAGGTCTGACGTAGTTCACAACTTATGAGGTTATGAACTTTGATGTATGTGTAATGAATGCATGTAATGCGAAATGTCTATCAACTTCTTTCGATAATTGATAGTGGTGACCGCACCCTAGATGGGTTGCCTACGTACTCTCGAGAGAGATCAGGTCTGACGTAGTTCACAACTTGTGAAGTTATGAACTTTGATGTATGTAATGAGCAATGAATGTATGTTATGTGAAATGAAATGTCTATCAACTTCTTTCGATAATTGATAGTGGTGACCGCACCCTGGATGGGTTGCCTACGTACTCTCGAGAGAGATCAGGTCTAACGTAGTTCACAACTTGTGAAGTTATGAACTTTGATGTATGTAATGAATGCATGTAATGCGAAATGTCTATCAACTTCTTTCGATAATTGATAGTGGTGACCGCACCCTGGATGGGTTGCCTACGTACTCTCGAGAGAGATCAGGTCTGACGTAGTTCATAACTTGTGAAGTTATGAACTTTGGTTGTATGGGATTCAACATGCATGCTTTAGATGAAGTATCTTTTGAGCATGTCGACATTGAAGGGTGCTGAGAGTTCTTCTCCGTCCAAGGTGGTCAATCTCGTGGCGCCGCCTAAAAAGACCTTCTTGACGAGGTAGGGTCCTTCCCATGGTGTTCGGAATTTCCCTCTAGGGTCTAGTATCTGTAAGTTCTTCTTTAGAACTAAATTGTCTTCTTGAATGTTCACAGGTTTCACCCTCTTGTTAAAAGCTCTGGTCATTCTTCTTTGGTATGCTTGCGTGTGACATAATGCGTTTAACCTCTTATCTTCCATAAGGGCTAGCTAATTGTACCATGACTTACACCAATCTTTCTCCACTACTTGTGTCTCGAGTAAAACTCTTAAAGTAGGAACTTCAATTTCGATTGGTTGCACTGCATCCATTCCGTAGACCAATACAAATGGCGTTTCTCCCGTTGACGTTCGAATGGTTGTTCTATATCCCCATAAGGCGTATGGAAGCTTCTCGTGCCAATCCTTGTACGTCTGAGTCATCTTCTTGATGATAGTGATGATGTTCTTGTTGGCTGCCTCTACTGCGCCGTTCGTTTGAGGACGATAATGTGAGGATTTGTGGTGTTCAATCTTGTATTCATCTAGTACTTTGGGTACTTCTCCTCGGTAGTGTCCACCATTGTTTGAGATCAAAGTATGAGGAACTCCATAACGTGCAATGATGTGGTTTCGTATGAACTTGGCAACATGTGACGACTTGAGAACCTTATATGATTGAGCTTCGACCCACTTTGTGAAATAATCGATAGCTACCAGGATGAATTCGTGTCCGTTTGAAGCGTGAGGATAAATTTTCCCGATGATATCTATTCCCCATGTCGAGAATGGCCATGGTGAAGTCATGTTGTAAAGTAGAGATGCTGGGGTGTGCTTCAAGTTCGCGTAAACTTGACATTGATGACACTTCTTAACATATTCTACACATTCTTGTTCCATGTTCTGCCAATAATAGCCAAAGCGAAGGATCTTCTTAGCGAGTGCTGATCCGTTCATGTGTGGGCCACATGTTCCTGCATGTACTTCCTCCATGATCTGTGATGCTTGAGGTTGGTCGATGCATAACATGTTCTGACCGTCAAAGGAGCGTCGATATAGCTTTCCTGCGAGTAGCACATAGTTGGTTGCGTATTGGCGTAGAGCTCTCCTCTCTTTCTTTTGGAAGTGTGAAGGATACTCTCCATGCTCAACGTACTTCTGTAGAGGTTCGAACCAAGATTTGGGCGCCACTTCGGTGTTGGCAATCGTCCTCTTCTCGAAGTCTCATTTCTGTTTCTGACGAATCTTCAAAGGCTTGATTTTGATTCCTTCCGGAATTTGCGTCATGGCTGCTAACGTGGCCAAAGCGTCTGCGAATCGATTTTGACTTCTCGGAGCATGTGTGAATGTTACATGTTCAAACTTGTTTATTAGAGTCGATAAGTGTTGATGGTAGGGTTTGAGGTTCTCTCTTTTGACTTGCCATTCACCATTAGCTTGTGAAATGACTAAGTTTGAGTCTCCTACTACTTCTAGACGTCTCGCTCCTTTTTCATGAGCAATCTTCAAGCTAGAGATACGTGCTTCATACTCTGCCTCATTGTTCGTCACTTGATATTCGAGCTTGATTGAGATTGGGTTGTATGTTCCCATAGGATCGATGAGTAGTATCCCGATGCCATAACCTTGTTTTCCTGAAGCTCCATCGAATAATAGCTTCCATGTTGTAGGGTTAATAGTCATCACTTCGTCGTCTGGGAATGCTAACTCCTCTTCGTCTTCAACTTCGATTGGTTGGTCTGTGAGAAAATCTACTACAACGCTCCCCTTGATAGATTACTGAATTGTGTATACGATGTCGTACTCTGATATCATCATCATCCACTTAGCTAACCTCGGAGACAAAAGCGTTTTTTGGAATAAATGACGAATTGGATCGAGTCTTGATACTAGCTTGACTGTGTGGGCTTGCATGTAATGCCTTAGCCTCTTAGTGACCCAAGCTAGAGCCCAACACACCTTTTCTACTGGCGAGTAATTAAGTTCGTAGCCCGTCATGCGCTTGCTTATGTAGTAGACTGCGACTTCCATCTTTTCCTCGTTTTCTTGGGCTAGTAGACTACCCATTGCGGTTTCCGCGACTGTTAAGTATAGGATTAGCGGTATGCCTAGTCTTGGCGGCATCAGAATGGGAGGATTCTTGAGGTATGTATCCCTTTATCTTCTCGAATGCGTTCTAACAAGCGTCATCCCAAACGAATCTTTCATTTTTCCTTAAAAGTTTAAACAAAGGATCACATGTCATAGTCAACTTGTTTATGAATCGACTTATATACTAGATCTTTCCTAGGAAGCCTCGCACTTCTTTCTCGCTTCGTGGAGGTGGCATTGCCGTGATCGCTTCTATCTTGCTCGGATCAACCTCAATTCCTGTTTGCGTGATTAAGAAGCCTAACATCTTTCTTGTTGTCACTCCAAATGTGCACTTCTTTGGGTTGAGCCTAAGTTGGAACTTCTTGATGCGTTGTAAGAATTTGTCAAGATTTTGGATGTGTCCTTCTCGATCTTTTGATTTGACAATCATATCGTCGACATAGATTTCTACCTCCTTGTGGATCATATCGTGAAGAATTATTGTGGCAGCTCGTTGATACGTTGCTCTTGCGTTCTTCAGCCCGAAAGGCATGACTCGATAACAAAATGTTCCATCTTCTGTGATGAACGTTGTCTTCTCCTTGTCTTCAGGAGCCATCAGTACTTGGTTGTAACCTGAGAATTCGTCCATGAATGATAGGAGTTGATGGCCTGCTGCATGATCCACTAGCACGTCGATGTGTGGTAGTGGAAAGCTGTCTTTAGGGCTTGCTTTGTTGAGATCCCGATAGTCTACACATACTCGAATCTTTCCATCTATCTTTGCGACTGAGACTACATTGGTGATCCACTCTAGGTAATCTACCACTTCAAGGAATCCTACGTCGAGCTGTTTCTGAACTTCCTCCTTGATCTTGTACACGATGTCTGCCTTCCTTCTTCGGAGCTTTGGGATGATCTTAGCGTCGATCAAATCTTGAATCTTTTGTTTGAGAGGGAAACAACAATTAGTGGAATGCCCTCTAGTCTAGTGATATCCGCACCACTTATTTGCGAACTTTCCCATTACTTCTCTCCCAAGTTCTGATGTTAACGTTTGAATCAAGTTCTTCTGCAACAAGTTCCTTAAGGCCTTCGACAATGACATCCCCAAGCCATCAAATTTTCTACAAGGTGGAGCAATAGTGGCACTCCTTGCTTGTGATGATTGTTGACTTTGTTTAGGCGAAATGGGTTCTTTTGATGAGTATTTTGTCCTCGAGTTTGACGTGCTTGCATGGCTCTTGTTTTGAATAGACCTTTATACAGCTTTCCAACCGTCCATGAATGTCTTGCTTACCCTTTCTCTTTCTTGTCGCATGATCTTCGGATTAAGGGGTTCGATTGTCGCATAAGTTTCGATTTCTACTGTGATGTCTTCAAGCTGTTGCCGCAATTGTATCAGTATATCACGAAGATCGTCTAGCTTTAGATGAACTGACTCATTAAACCTTCTTGGTGGGTTAGTCATTGTAAATTATGATGAATATGAGTATGTTGTGTTCAAGAGAACAAAGTCAATTCGAACCCCTTTATCAAGTAAACCAAGCAATGCGTTGCTCGTATGCACATAATCCCTAACACGCAATAGACGCTCAATTTACCCATTCACAATGTATAACATGTAGAAAAGGATGAGTAAAATAAGAATGAGTTATTTTATTAAAATCCTAAGTGTGGATAAAATCGCAAACTCAAGTCATAAAATAAAATAAGAAAAGAAAGCAAGCACCCCTCATCCTTTCGTTACAATGTCGCTCATGTATCTTCATAAAGAGATTTACATTTCAAGCATAAAGAAATCTAGTCTAAGTCTTCGAATCTTTAAGTCTTTTTGTCTTTCTTGATCGTCTTTGCGCCTCATGCGTCACTCTTGATCGTCTTTATGTTTCATGCGTCTTTCTTGATTAGATCTTGCGCTTAGAATCTGAGTAGTAAAGACACAAAGAAAGAAAACTAGTTACATTAGATTCTTCTTTTAGCTTTTCTAGGTTTCCTCGATTTTACTCCTTTAAAACTATTAAGTTTAGCCTCAAAATTTCGAAATTGTTCACATGTTTCATTACATTTTAAAACTTTGAATGGATAAACTGAGCGCCTAGAAATATCTATATGCATACATGTATTTATCATATATAGTAGTCAAGTAAAGGGCTTCGTGACGTGGCTTTGTTGCTCGACAGGACGAGACGAGGCAACGGCTTGGTAGAATTGGCTTTTTGGATTTTTGTTCTAAAGTTGGAAATGGCTTAAGAGAGAGTTGTTCCACCGACAAGGATACTATCCCAAAAGGGATCTCTCGATGTAAGGGGAGCTCTCAATTGGACATCCCCCTCACCTCTATTTCAAAATCCCTCATTTTCAATAGTAGGGGATATTTGAAAAGAAGAGAGGGTTAATCCGGGTTTTTTCCTGTTGTTTTTCTAAACTCTCAAATCACACAAAAGCCTTCAAGGCATAGGGTTGAGAGTGTCATTCACATTGACTACCCTTAGCACATAAAATATAGATGTGTGAGCTTCATCCAATGATGTATACCCACACACCTCCACGTTGGAGCTCCAAGTCTCATGCAAATAATCAATTAATGTGAACATGGAGTATGAATTAAAGCGTAAAAAAGTTTAAATACTTGGCCAAAATTACTTTCAAGTCAAACGTCGAATGTCCCCAGCAGAGTCGCCAGAAAACTGTGATAGATTTTTTTAAAAAAAAATATTTTTGATCAACCTGTTTGAAAATTCTGGGACACTCTTTAAAAATTTATTTTTTGAAAACGTGAGGGGAATTAATTTTAAAGTTTGAAGTTTTAAAATTAAGGCTTTATAGACAACTCCATATCTTACATTCCCGTCGAATCTGGGAGAGATTGGGAGTTTTTTAATGGTAAGTGTGTCATAGGCCTTTTTTTACTTTTTTTATTAATTACTCTCACGACTAGAGAGTCGCCACCTAATTTTAAAAATTAGGAATTTAAGAGATTTGAGTTCGGCGTTTGGTTACGTGTGGGAAAGGGTTTTTAGACACTATGTCCCACAACGCCCCTAGGGTCTCTACTAATTAGTTTTGGCCTTTTTTTTAAAACATTTTTACGCTTTACATATTAGAACTTTTTCTATTTTAAGCATTAGAAGATTTGCATAAAAAAAATAATAAATAAATAAATAAATAAAAAAATAAAAAAAAATAATAATAAAAGTAATAATAATAATAATAATAAATAATATTAAATAAATAAATAAAATAAAATAAAATTGTACAAAGAAAACAAATTGTTTTATTTTTATTTTTTTTTACTTAGGCTCTTCAAAATCATGGATCTAAAGTTTTATAGAACTTTATTAATAACATAAAGTAATTATTCAAATAATAATAATATAATAATAAAACTGTACAAAGAAAGAAAGTTATTTTTTTTATTATTTTTTTTTTTTATTATTTTTTTAGTTATATTATATTAGATCTAGTTATTCAAATAATAATAATATAATAATAATTACAAAACTATACGGAATTTTTTTAGTTATATTATATTTATATGTTAGGTTTAAAATTTACATAAAACATACATAAATATAAAGACCTAATTAATAATTATACATACAATCATATTATATAATAAAAGACCAAAAACAATCTTATTAAAGATACTTATTAAAGATAAAACTAAAGGTAGAGTCAAGAAGCTTACAAAGATGGTTGCTTTCTTGAATCAAGTGTATCAACTCTTTTTCTTCAAAAGGGGCAGCCTAAGGGCACTTTAATATTAAAATTTCGGCTCTTGAAAATAATGTGAAAAGAGTACAATGTGAAAAGAGAGAATGGTGAAGGTCAAGGTCTAAAGTTGAAGTCCTTTGCTAGGGTGTTAAGAGAGGTATTTATAGGCAAAGCTATGAAACCCTAGGGCCCAAAGGCCCATTTAACACACTTGACCGTTGAAAAAAAAAACTATTTTAAACATTTACAAATGTTTAAAATAATGGAGCAATCTCCACTTGACATGTAAATAAATGTCAAGTTTTCATCCAATGGGATTTAAGCTTTATTTAATAAATTATGTAATACTTGGTCATTTTAATTTTTAATTAAAAATGACCAAGCCTTCATTCATGCTTCTCTTCAACGCGGCTGAATTATTCTTCCTTTGACAACTTCTTCCTTTATTTTAGCAATCTCTTTTTTCCTTCTTTGACCTAAGATGCTTCTCATTATTGTGTAGACACCGTTATATTTTTATTTTTGCACGTTATCCCTTTACACACCCCTTCATCCTACAAAAATTTTTTTTGTTAAAAACACCAATAAACAATTTTATTTTTAATTATTCCTATTTATAAGGAACAATTCTAATTAAATAAATAAAATGCAAACTAACTTATTCAAGAAATCAAATTTCAAAGTTTAATCTAACTAATCTAACAAACAAAATATAACTAACGAAATTTTATAAAAACGCTAATATATATTTTGTAAAATATTTTTTTTTTTAATTTTTTTTATAAATACCCAAGGTAATTAATTAAATAAAACCTTGAATATTCTAAGTATAATAACTTCTCTAAGTGTTGTAACATAGACAAATTACTACCTTAACTTTATTAAGAATCCAAAATCAATTATTTTCAAAAACTCAATTGTTCTAAAAATAATCGTCTTTAATATAAATCGTGCAATGAGTCCGTGAATGAATTCGAGAAAATTTTATAGACTCAGATTTATGAAAAGTATAAACTATAAAATTAGGTGTGAAAAATGAGTGTCTACAAACTCTTGTAATTAATTGGTTACCACATTCTTCACTGATTTTCCTTTGCACAATCTGTTGAAGCAATCTTTGGGTGTCCTCTATTATTGTTCTCGTTTCTGTTCCAATCAGCTCTTTGTAGAAACTTATTGCTTCCAAATGAACTGCCTTTTGTTCTTGTAAAACATCTCCATTTAAGTTTGTGAGCCTTAGGACATGATTTCTGAAATTCCTTGATGAACATTTTTTATAAAAGAAAGAAGTATTCTTGTCTCCTAATGAAAGCCAATTTTCTCTAGATTTTTGCTTAGCAAAACTTTTCTCTTTAGAAAAGAGGTTTCTAAATCATGTAAGAGCCTCTTTTTCCTCTTCTCTGTTATAAGGTAGATTTGGGGCTCTTAGTGCATTGCTTTGTATTTCCTCCAGTTTTGTTCTGGCTTCCTCTACTTCTTTAGAAATTCCACTATATTTTTTCCGGTCTAACTTATTCAGCTTCCCTTTCAGTAATCTTAGTTTCTCACAAACTCTGAACATCTTTGTTCCATTAATTATGATGTTCCAAGTTTCATTAAAGATTTCATTAAATTCTTCATCTTTCATCCAGAAGTTGAAGAACTTAAAGGGTCTTTTCTGTTTTTTCTCCTTCTCCTAAAAGAATTTCAAAGGGCAGTGATCAGAGATACCTGGTTGCAAAACTTGGATTTGGCTTCTTAGGTAAAACTCCACCCATTTTTCATTCACTAGGCCTCTATCAATTCTGCTCTTTCTCATGTTGTCCGCCCCTCTTGTAGTTGAGCATGAAAATAGATTACCTGAGGAAGACGGTTCAATGCAGCTTATGTCTCGAATGCATTCATTGAAATCCTTCTTGTGTCATGTATGTCTCAAGCTCTCTTTCATTTCTGAATCTTGTAACGTTAAAATCTCCCATAATAACCCACGGTTCATCGTCCGTAATGCTTCTTCTCAAATCATTCCAAAGTGTCTTCCTCTCTGTCCCAGAGTTGCTTGCATAGACTACCGCAAAGAATATTTTTTCCCTTGTCACCAGATTGATAACCTCTGTCAAAATAACTTGCTTGCTTTCAAAAAATTTCTTGATTTCAACCCTTCTTTTATCCCATCCTACCCAGATTTTACTTTTAACCCCATCAGAGTTATGAATAAATTCTCATTCTTCTTTGAAGCAACCCTGGGAAACATTCTCTATTTGACTTTGTCTGGCTTTTGTTTCAATAATTCAAAATACTGTGATTTCATTCCTTTCTGCTATTCTTCTAACCTCTCTTCTTTTTATAGGGTCATTTAACCCACTAATATTCCATGTCATTAAGTTCATTAATGAAAAGAAGATGTTCCAACTTTACTTTCCATTCCTTCACTTTTTCTTCCTTTCTGTTTTTCCCATATAGCAAGGCTATAAGGAATTGTATTTTCCTTAATTTGCTTACCTTGTTGTTTTGGGATTTTTGTGTTTCTGTAGTCAACTTTATTTTAAATTGGAGATTGTGCAGTTTCAACCGATTCAGTTGTCTCTTCTTTATCTTTCCCATTTCCTTCACCCACTTCCCCTTTCTTGCTTTCTCCCATGCTTTCTCTTTCCACAACCTCTTCGGTATTGATTCTTGCTTCCAGTTCAAGTTTCTTTGTTACCTCTTCATTCTCAGCTTTTGATTATGAATCTCTTACCACTCTATCTTCTTTCCCCTGTTCTTCAAAATCATGTTCTGAATTTCCTTCCTTATCTCGATCCTTCTGCTTACTCCATACGGATTCTTTAATAACCTCTTTCTTCCTTTCATTCTCAACCTTTTCCTTTTTCAACCTTTCTTGTTCATCTTTTTGTTTCTTTTCTATCTCTGTCTTTGTCTCTTTCTCGATCTTCTTTTTCCTTTCTTCTTCAATTATTTTCGGGCACTTATAACAGACATGTTCGAATGTATTACAGTCAAAGCATCTATTCGGCCTCCACTCATATGAGATTCTCATAATTGTGGGTTCACATTTTCTTTCTATTACCATCATCTGGTATGGAAGATTTGATCTCGAGTGTATCTCAATGCACATCCTAGTATAAGTCATATGCTCACCTTTTTCTGTACTTGGGTCCATGTAGAGTGGACTCCCCAATAGACTCGCAAAGTGACTTAATGCTTCAAAGTTATACATGTGGGGAGGGATGTTGCGCAATTGGAACCAGATTTGCGCAGTTTCTTTGGGCTTGCTGAAGAGGTTCATACCTTCTGTCCATTTTTCGAGTTTCATGTAGTTTTTCCTAACAAATGTGTGCCCGTTGATCAAAATACTTTCGAGATATGATCCTTCTTTGATTTTGAGAAAGTACTAGTCATGAATGTTTGATGTTACCTTTTCTAGACCATTTCACCCCAATTGTTCCATTAGGGTTTTTTTGGTTACTAGAACTGATACCTTGTTTCTTCCGATGAAGTTTCCCACTATGACATTCTTCCATGACTTTACGCAGTTTTCCTCAACTTCTTGGGGTATTTTGAATTCAAATGGGGAACCGATAATTTCAACTTTTGGATTAAATGTTCCAAGGAAAATCTTTCCCCTCTCCTGAACTAGATTGTCAGCTTTTGTTTCCCCTTTGTTCTTCTGCCCTGCATTCTGTTTATGTTGTTCATTTTGCTCGTTACTTTGGTTTTGCCCTATTTTCTGATATTTCCCTTGAGTTTTGCTTTGTTCTTCAGCTTTCTTCCAGATCTGGTATACATTCTAATTAGAATTGTTCTTAATGAAGTATACTTTGGTTTTGGGGCATTTAGAGAGCTCTCTCAAAGTTTCCATAAACCAACTCACAATAGTATCATACTCCTCTTTTTTTAGGAGATTCCAGTCTTGTAGGTAATGTATGTTGAGTTGCTCTGTGTACTGTTGGCTTTTCTCTTTGCTTAAAACTATTTGGCCTTTCTTTCCCAATATCAATAATTTCGTTATCTGATTTCTATTCTACGCAAACTTGTGTAAGCACTTGAAACGGATTCAAGGATGAATTGTTTACTTGGGTTTGAAGCACAAAATGAAATATGAAAAGATGACAGAAAAGAAGAACACAGCAGTTTGTTTATGGATGTTCGGAGAAACTCTCCTACGTCACCCCTTCTTCCAACCACCGGAAGGATTCACTATAAGATGATTAGAATCAAATACAGTTTACACACACAGTTAGCTCACTATTGAACAGAACACTTTCTGTTCAATTACAAGATAAAGAATATCACTCAGCTAAAGGTGCTTTGATTCTAGCTCTCTCTCTCGATTTACACACAGTACAATCAGAAAGAAGCTTCACAATTTGAATTCAGTAAGCAAGATGATTGAGTAGTTTCTCTCTCTATGCAAAATCAGATTGGTTGTTCTTTGTATTTGCTTGTTCGTGAGACCGATTGTCCGTTGTCCTTGAGATTTTTTAAATACTAAGCAGGAGCTAACGGTCGAATCTTCAAGAATGATACGTGGCACTCTTCCATTGGAAAGCCTCCATTGTACACAGCAGGGTCTGAGCACAAGGATCGTGGCCGTACAGAACTGGTAGTGCGCCGAATATTCCATCAGAGATGTACCTGCAAAATAAGTAATTTGAGGAAAATTCTCTTACGTGACATTCCATGATTGGATGCGTATAAATTCTGTACTAATCTTCACTAGAAAGTGGAGTAGAAGTAGGGTGCAACTATAGCATGTGGGTAGGATAAATGATAGATTCAAGCGTACTACTTAAACTGAGCATTAGACGTATTTCAGTTAGAAGTATTGTGAAAATCAGTCTAATGAAATAGGTCATCTCCTTCTAATAGAAAAACGTCTATTAGACCGCCTGGTCTAATAGAATTAGACTCACGTCTAATTATAATAACCATTAGACGGTACGTCTAACTCCACTGAGTTAGACTACACGTCAAAATCCGATTCTACCTCAGACTTGTCTGAAGGAGTTAGACGCACGTCTAACTTTCATTAATTAGATCACACGTCTAATTATTCAATAACCATTAGACTGGCACGTCTAACTCCACTGAGTTAGACTGACACGTCTAATTCCGGTTCTACCTCAGACTTGTCTGAAGGAGTTAGAGGCACGTCTAACTTTAATGAATTAGACCACACGTCTAATTATTCAATAACCATTAGACTGGCACGTCTAACTCCACTGAGTTAGACTGACGCGTCTAATTCCGGTTCTACCTCAGACTTGTCTGAAGGAGTTAGACGCACGTCTAACTTTCACTTTCTATTAGATTACACGTCTAACTCCGATGAGTTAGACTGTACGTCTAATTCCGAATATCAATTAGACTACCCGTCTAATTACAAATATATTAGACTACATGTCTAACTCCAATGAGTTAGACTGTACGTCTAATTCTATTAGACTTACGTCTAATTCCGTGTATTCATTAGACCATCCGTCTAATTCTTTACATCTATTAGACTACACGTCTAACTCCGATGAGTTAGACTGTACGTCTAATTCTATTAGACTTACGTCTAATTCTGTGTATTCATTAGACCATCCGTCTAAGTCTTTACATCTATTAGACTACACGTCTAACTCCGATGAGTTAGACTGTACGTCTAATTCTATTAGACTTACGTCTAATTCTATTAGACTTATGTCTAATTCCGTGTATTCATTAGACCATCCGTCTAATTCTTTACATCTATTAGACTACACGTCTAACTCCAATGAGATAGACTGTACGTCTAACTCCGATGAGTTAGACTGTACGTCTAATTCTATTAGACTTACGTCTAATTCTATTAGACTTACGTCTAATTCTATTAGACTTACATCTAATTCCGTGTATTCATTAGACCATCCGTCTAATTGTTTACATCTATTAGACTACACGTCTAACTCCGATGAGTTAGACTGTACGTCTAATTCTATTAGACTTACGTCTAATTCTATGTATTCATTAGACCATCCGTCTAAGTCTTTACATCTATTAGACTACACGTCTAACTCCGATGAGTTAGACTGTACGTCTAATTCTATTAGACTTACGTCTAATTCTATTAGACTTACGTCTAATTCCGTGTATTCATTAGACCATCCGTCTAATTCTTTACATCTATTAGACTACACGTCTAACTCCGATGAGTTAGACTGTACGTCTAATTCTATTAGACTTACGTCTAATTCTATTAGACTTACATCTAATTCCGTGTATTCATTAGACCATCCCTCTAATTCTTTACATCTATTAGACTACACGTCTAACTCTGATGAGTTACACTGTACGTCTAATTCTATTAGACTTACGTCTAATTTTGTGTATTCATTAGACCATCCGTCTAATTCTTTACATCTATTAGACTACACGTCTAAATTCGATGAGTTACACTGTACGTCTAATTCTGTTAGACTGACGTCTAATTGTATGCAATGAAAGTCAAAATCGGTCTAATGACCCTCATTAGATCCAAGTCTCATAACATGGTGTCTCAATACACCTGTATCAAAACTCATAAGTTATTTCATCATCAAAATATCAGTGGTTAAAATTATTTCAACACTTAGTCAAAATAATTTGACCCAACAATTTCCCCCTTTTTGATGAAGAAATTGCAGACCTGCATATAGATTTCAAAGCATGCATTCACCATATAAACAAACAAAAAACCTTGTTCACTTACATCATTCATCCAAAAACTAGAATTCCAGAAACCATCAAAGATAATTGTTCAAAAGAGTTAAATAAGTTAAAAGAAGAGAAATCATTGTTCTTTCCTTTTAACTCGAGGATCGGTTGGACTCATCTCTTGCCCTGGAAGCATGTTGAAGAAAGAAGGATAGCCGCGACCACCACGACCGCCTGCATTTGACCTTCCACCACGTTCACCACCACTGGCACTTCCACCTTGATCGACATTGGATAGCCTACTCCGGCCACCACCACTTCGACCTCCACGTTCACCACCGCTTCTACCACCACCTCTCTTGGTTGGCCCAGGATTGTCATCAGTACTTGGAGCTCGCCTGGTTCTTGTCCCGGTTGACACACCATCATTCCTTCTGCTTGACTCACCTTGAATTGGTCGAGGTTGAGCACCTTCAGCATTGGCTATTGCATCCTCCTTTGCTTGAAATTTCCTGGCAATAGAGTCAGCAAATTCATGTCGTTCATTGTCATTCCTTCTCATGCAACCCTGAATTTCCACTATCTGATTCTTCACCAAACTAAATTCTTCCAAGGTTTCCTTGTGGCGTTCATCATTGATTTACCTTTCAATATCAAACAATTCGGTTTGACGATTGACAAGCTGCTTTTCAAATTTTGAGAAGTTTACATTGGCGATATCGGTCTCATAAGTGTTCTTCTTTAAGGTGTTATCCAGCTCAGTGAGGACCTTGAAAATATTGTGAAAGTTCTCCCTCTCTTCTTCCCTTGAATTCATTGTCTGAGACATGGTCTTGTGAATCGAAGAAACCATAGACCTCATAGATCTTAGCACTTTGTTTCCTCCGGCAGATGACTCTTCATGAGACGAAACCTCTTCGGATTCTGCTGTCATGCTTTGAATAGGCTCAAAGTTTGTATGAACCTGCAAGAATTGCTCCGGCTGATTCATTTCAGAATTCTTAGCAGCTTTGTCTCGTTCTTCTTCTTCAATTTCTTTTTCTGCCCTCTCAAATCTTTCAAGCAGATTTCCAGAGTAGTGACGGGGAATGTTGATGTTTTCGTGAACACTTCCCACAACGCCATCGGGAAATAAACGGGGCTTCACAAAAGTTGGTTGTTGATCCTGTTCCTCCTAAGATGAGGAACTTTCTTCTTCATCGTCTTTCATTTTGGAGGGTTCCCCCTTAGCTCTTGCAGTGTCTGGCTGAGTGTCCTCGGCCAATTTTTCTTGAACACCCTCTGTTCTCGCAACATAGGTTATGAACATGTTTTCTTCAATAGGAGCTTTCAAAGCCTCCTCAGTCACGTCTTCTATGATGAATTCTTCTTCATTTATTTCAAGAGCTTGTTCAGGCTCTTGAACATTCACATTTTCTTCTTTATTTGGACGTTCTTAAATCGGTTGATCTAGAATGCGTCTCTCTTCGGTAGAAAGTTTTCCGAATTCGATCAAAAGAGCAGCATCTAGCTCATCATTATCAGCATCTTGAATGTCCATAACTTCTTCTTCATTGAGAGATTCTGCGCTAGAGCAATCGGCGCCATGAATGTGTCTAGAAGCAGCAGAGACATAGCTTTCCAGGATATCATTCAACCTCTTTAATACATTTACTTCAACATCAGCTCCTTTTACATCAGGATTGAAGTTAGCTTTCCTGGCTTCAAAAATTGGAAAGAGAGCTTTTCCAAGAATGCAAGCTTCCACCAGTTCTCTTTTCTTCAAAGCCTCACCAACATCTGAAGTTCTTGCCCATTTTAAGACTTTCTTCTCGTTTGCCACCCTCTTCTTCCATTCTTTTACTATGGCAGAGTTTGACAGAGAGTCGTTGTACTTAGAGGACAACCTCTCCATGGACCAGGACTCATAAATTTCCAATTTCTCAATAGCAAGAACTTTAACTTGATCCAAAATAAGGTCAACGATTCCTGTTGCCTCAGATACCTTCTCAGGAGCTTGAATTGCAATGGATTTTCCTTTTCCAACAACCTCTACAGGTTTTGGAGCGGATCTTGGTTCACCAATCACAATTACACTTGTTCCTCTTCTGGAGCGCAACAGTTCGAAAGCAGATTGTGGTTTCATACAAAGCTCAGCAGGGAGCTCCCTACAAACGACTTTCCCGACCACCAAGGAATCTTTAGGAGCAGGAGTAATGGGTTCACAAGACACAAGGGTAAGAGCAACACCTTTTTCTGGTTGCAAAGACTCTGTAGCACAGGCGGCTATAAGATCAGTTTGAACAACAGGAGACTCAACCCTGTCAATAGTTTCATCATTTGGACCGGTTGACTCAACAGCAGGCCCTTCAGTAGATTCTCTCAAAGGAGAGAATACAGATTCAGCTTGTTCCACTACGGGAACATCAAATTTAGAAACAACGGCCAAATATTTAGAAGACTTCACCTTTGCAGATTTAGATGCTCGGGGCGCCCTTGTCTTCTTCTCCTTTGAGGCACAAGACCTCGAAGGTTTCCTCAAATAGGTTGAGGGAGTGGATAGATGACATTGGAGTTGCAGCAAGTACGCTTGGACCTTGATTCAACCTTGAATCGATAGATTCAGAGTCCTTCTGATTTGGACTTTTCATACTGGAGGAACTAGCCTCCGATTCGTTCACCGTTTTGGTTCTCTTTGCCCCTGTTGACAGAACAGAAGCAGAAGACTTTGATCGAGTGGAAGGCTGTCCACCGGTCTGGAAGCTGGAAGCACCAGATGTAGATTCAAGGTTGTTCTTCAACCTCGTCAGTGTGCTAGCCACTGTAAGAGCAGTATAAACTCGTGGAGAATTGATCTGCACCGGTTCACCAACGGGAACCCCCAAATACTTCAACAGATGACTCAGTTGAGCCAATATGTAATACATTCTTTGTTCGTCTAACTGATAGAATAGCATAAGTTCTGAAAGAGGTTATGAGCCCAGTTTACCTGGATCCCTTTCGAAATGGCACACATATAGTCAAAACGGTCTTGACTATAGAGATGGAAGGAACCAGCCTTCCCTTGAAGCGCCTTCTCCACCACGTTGTTCCGAAGAATGAAATGCGGTTTGAATACCTTCTTGGATCCATTCACATAGATTTTAGAACCGTCTGCAAAGAAAGTTGTATTCATCTCCTCCATGATTTCTGAAGAGAGAAACAAGTCGAAAAGATGACACTCCGTCGGAAGTTCAAAGAACTCCGCATAGACTGCTTCGTCGAAGGAAATCTCCGTTCCGTTAACGGTTGCTACGATGAAATCATCCTCCATAGTTGCCGTTTTGAAGAACTCGCAAACTTCTTCTTCGTAGAAGATGAACGGTCCGCCTAGATACTTCCTTAACCCAGAATATTCTAGGGTTTGGAACATCTTCACCACCTCCGGTTGATCAAAAGAATACACCGATGGAAAGTCCACCTGCAAAGTACAGTGACCGAGAGTGATTTTCTTCACCATTTTGAGAGAATATGAATCGACACGAGATTTCAAAGAAGTTTAGTGAGAAAACTGCAAAGAAAGCTAGGGTTCTTAGAGATTTTGAGAGATTGGAAACTTTCAAATTAATACAGAAATGTCCTTATATAGATGAAAGAGGGAAATACAGAATAACCGTCTATTCTAGGGGTATGTCCCATTAATAAATATAAGACGTCCTTTTTCAAGAAATCATCATTAAAAATGAGGATATATCAGTCATTTTTTCTAACTTGATAGACACGTGTCTTAATATTATTAAGAGATGACTGTTTGATGTTTTGAGCGGGAAAAGCAGATAGCTCTCAACGTGGGACAGTTGTCCTTGATCAGTCTAATCGGCACGTAATTAGACGTTTTTCTTACTCCACAAATCCATATTACACAACGTCTATTAGACGGATGGGTCTATTAGACGCATACGTCTAATTCCGTGTTTGTAAAAATCCGTCTAATGTTTATTAGACGTGTACGACTAATTCCGCATAAACACCACGTGTTAGACGTGTGTTTATTAGACGTGAGCATCCTTTTGCTCATGACGTAAAAACGTCTAACGTCTATTAGACGTGTCCGTCTAATTACATAGGTATAAAACCTCAACATATAGACTTAGATGTATGGATTATGAGAAAAAATACGTCTAAGTACATACTGTTTCTTTTAGACACCCTTGTCTAATTAGACCGATTAAGGATATTCGTCTAGAGAGTATCTTTACTTCCAAAGTAGTTTCTCCCTCTCATTATGAATATGGACGTTTAGAGTTTAATAAACAATTTTTGTGGTCTAAAGACCAAAAACATTTTTAACAAATAAAAACATTTATTCTTCCAGAATGGCATGTGCTATTGTTGATCTTCTAAGCTGTGTACTCAGAGGAGTATTCTTCTAGCTTCCTTCCTGCTATCCTCCTCAGTCTTCTGAGTTCCTTCCTCATCTTCTCTGATCATGAAGCAAGCTACTTCTTCTTCATCACTTTCACTGGATGAGAAGTACGAACCACGGCTGCTTCCTCTGTTCTTTCTGTCACCAGCCATAAGAGCCTTCAGCTCTTTTCCATCATCCTTGGCATCTTCACGCTTTTGCTTCCGGCATTCCGATGCATAATGACCTTTAATACCAAAGTTAAAACAAGTAACATTAGCTTTAGATTTCTATTATCATTAGAATTTGAAGAGTTTGAGTTAGAGTTGCTCTTCTTCATGAAGTCGCCAAACTTCTTCACAAAGCGAGACATGGCATCGCTACTCAGCTGTTGAGCTGCCATCTTTACGTCCAGAGCGGTTGGTGGCTCTTCAGTAGTCACCAACGCCTTGGCAATGATAACGGACGTGGGTTAATCTTCTTCCATCCTACAGTTCAGCTCGAACTCATAGGCTTTCAGGTCAGCAAAGAGATCAAAGAGAGAGATCTTCTTAAGATCTTTATATTCTCTCATCGCCATAGTCTTTATGTCCCATTCTCTTTGAAGAGCACGCATGACCTTGATAGCAAGCTCCCGATTGCTATATGTCTTGCCTAGAATGGACAGAGAGGAGACGATCTTGCTGAATCTGGTGTCGAAATCGTTCATTGTTTCACCAGGACACATTTTGAAGCTGTCGAACTGTTGAGTAGCAACCATGATCTTGTTTTCTTTGGTTTGCTCGTTGCCCTCACACAGTTGAGTGAGTCTATCCCAGACCTCTTTGGCAGTGTCACATTCGATGATGTAGTTGAACATACTGTCATCGAGAGATCTGTACAGAACATCAAGAGCCATGTTGTTGAGGTTATTCTGCCTTTTTTCATCAGCGGTTCATTCGGCCTTCTCCTTATCAATCTTGATAGGACCTTCTGTGATAACACTCCACATGCCATCATGAAGAGAAGAGAGATGAGCACGAACTCTTTTCTTCCAAACAATGTAGTTTTCACGAGAGAAGGTTGGAATGGCTGTAGCACTGGCATCTTTGGGTATGTTCGACATATTTCAGGAAAGGCTTGAGAATAAAAACAGGGCTCTGATACCAATTGATAGGATCAGCTTTATCGATAGAGACAGGGGTCTGGCTAAGGATGAAGGCTTATGAAAAATAGTTTGAAAGAAATCCTGTTAGGGATTTAATTCGCTTTCTATTCTACGCAAACTTGTGTAAACACTTGAAACGGATTCAAGGCGGAATTGTTTACTTGGGTTTGAAGCACAAGATGAAATATGAAAAGATGATAGAAAAGAAGAACACAACAATTTGTTTATGCATGTTCGGAGAAACTCTCCTACGTCACCCCTTCTTCCAAACACCGGAAGGATTCACTATAAGATGATTAGAATCAAATACAGTTTACACACAAACTTAACTCACTATTGAACAGAACACTTTCTGTTCAATTACAAGATGACTAATATCACTCAGCTAAAGGTGCTTTGATTCTAGCTCTCTCTCTCGATTTACATATAGTACAATCAGAAAGAAGCTTCACAGTTTGAATTCAGTAAGCAAGATGATTGAGTAGTTTCTCTCTCTGCAAAATCAGATTGCTTGTTCTTTGTATTCGCTTGTTCGTGAGACTGATTGTCCGTTGTCCTTGAGATTTGTTAAATACTAAGCAGGAGCTAACGGTCGAATCTTCAAGAATGATACGTGGCACTCTTCCATTGGAAAGCCTCCGTTGTACACAGCAGGGTCTGAGCACCAGGATCGTGGCCGTACAGAATTGGTAGTGCGCCGAATATTCCATCAGAGATTTACCTGCAAAACAAGTAATTTGAGGAAAATTCTCTTATATGGCATTCCTTGATTGGATGCGTATAGCTGCTGTACTAATCTTCACTAGAAAGTGGAGCAGAAGTAGGGTGCAGCTATAGCACGTGGGTAGGATAAATGCTAGATTCAAGCATACTGCTTAAACTGAGCATTAGATGTATTTGAGTTAGAAGGATTGTGAAAATTAGTCTAATGAAATAGGTCATCTCATTCTAATAAAAAAACGTCTATTAGACCGCCTGGTCTAATAGAATTAGACTCGCGTCTAATTATAATAACCATTAGTCGGTACGTCTAATTCCACTGAGTTAGACTACACGTCTAATTTCGGTTCTACCTCACACTTGTCTGAAGGAGTTAGACGCACGTCTAACTTTCATTAATTAGACCACACGTCTAATTATTCAATAACCATTAGACTGGCACGTCTAACTCCACTGAGTTAGACTGACACGTCTAATTCCTATTCTAACTCAGACTTGTCAGAAGTAGTTAAACGCATGTCTAACTTTCATTAATTAGACCACACGTCTAATTATTCAATAACCATTAGACTGGAACGTCTAACTCCACTGAGTTACACTGGCGCGTCTAATTCCGGTTCTACCTCAGACTTGTCTGAAGGAGTTAGACGCACGTCTAACTTTCACTTTCTATTAGACTACACGTCTAACTCCGATGAGTTAGACTGTACGTCTAATTCCGAATATCAATTAGACTACCCGTCTAATTACAAATATATTAGACTACACGTCTAACTCCGATGAGTTAGACTATACGTCTAATTCTATTAGACTTACGTCTAATTCTATGTATTAATTAGACCATCCGTCTAATTCTTTACATCTATTAGACTACACGTCTAACTCCGATGAGTTAGACTGTACGTCTAATTCTATTAGACTTATGTCTAATTCCGTGTATTCATTAGACCATCCGTCTAATTCTTTACATCTATTAGACTATACGTCTAACTCCGATGAGTTAGATTGTACGTCTAATTCTATTAGACTTACGTATAATTCCGTGTATTCATTAGACCATCCGTCTAATTCTTTACATATATTAGACTACACATCTAACTCCGATGAGTTAGACTGTACGTCTAATTATATTAGACTTACGTCTAATTCCGTGTATTCATTAGACCATCCGTCTAATTCCTTACATCTATTAGACTACACATCTAACTCCGATGAGTTAGACTGTACGTCTAATTCCGTGTATTCATTAGACCATCCGTCTAATTCCTTACATCTATTAGACTACACATCTAACTCCGATGAGTTAGACTGTACGTCTAATTCTATTAGACTGTACGTCTAATTCTATTAGACTTACGTCTAATTCCGTGTATTCATTAGACCATCCGTCTAATTCTTTACATCTATTAGACTACATGTCTAACTCCGATGAGTTAGACTGTACGTCTAATTCTATTAGACTTACGTCTAATTGTATGCAATGAAAATCAAAATCAGTCTAATGACCCTCATTAGATCCAAGTCTCATAACATGTTGTCTCAATACACCTGTATCAAAACTCATAAGTTATTTCATCATCAAAATATCAGTGGTTAAATTATTTCAACACTTAGTCAAAATAATTTGACCCAACAATAAAATGCTGACTCCGCCTTTGCATAATATCGATTTATATAAAATGTTGATTCCGCCTTTGCATAATACCGATTTATACAAAGTACCGATTCTGCCTTTGCATAATACCGATTTATACAAAATGCCAATTCTGTATAAAATACCGGACTTCAATGAAGACCGACTTTAAACAAGTAACATACATCTGTTTCTTCGGTTTTCTTTAATCCGTACAAGATTAACACAGTTAAGTTCTTATTTAATAGTTTATTAATACTAATAATTAATTAACTATTGTTACTTAACATCATGTTTATGTGATGGTAATAATGAAATAACGTTAAAGTTTGTTATGAATAAATTGACGTTCATATATAAAAAATTATGGATCGACTGAGGTTGATCAATTATTTAATAATTATGAACATTAAATGAAATTATGTTGAACATCAATTATTAAAGTTTAAAGTTAAGTTACTCAAAGCATTAATGTGTGAGTATATATTTTATAATATTTTTCCTGTTTCTCTCCATTCGCAGGAAACATCCGTTGTTAAGTTTAATGCACTAAATTTATCAGAAGGGTGCGAAGAAGTCCAATTTTATCTTGGGATTTTGGATTTTGATTTAACACTTTTAAGTAAGAAACCAATTGTTATTACTAATATGAGCGATCAGTGATAAATATATATTTTTCTATAAATCTTGGGAGAGATCTAATTGACTAAGCTTAATGTTTATGTAAATGAGTGTGGAAAATAACATCAAGTCCACAATAAAGAAAACTAAAAGTGCATTTTAACCAGGCGCAAAATTTGTTGCCTGACGGGCTCGAACCCAGGAACTTAGTGTTAGTACCCACCTCTTATTGCCGCTAGGCTCTAACGCTGTAAGTCATCAAATCGTCCCCAAAATCACCATTAATCAAAAGAAGCACGATCAATACAAGCAACACGACACGATCGGCACGGACGGTACAATAAGCACAACAGGTAGGACACAATTGGCACGGGCGACACAGTATTGTCTTGTGTCGTTCAATAAGTTTCTCTAGTCTAGGGTTTCTTGAGCATTTGTAAGCACCACTAGAATTTTGCTCTCGATTGCGGTTTATCTATGATCATCTCTTATGGTTTCTTCAATTACTTTGCTTCTTCCATTATGGGGAAGGCAAAAAACAAAAGTAATAAACATAAATAAGTTAAAGATTTTGTGCTGGAACGAATTAAAGAAGCAGCATTCAAAGAAATTGAAAGAATTGCTGAAGAAGATATCAAAACACAGTAATATACCAACAAAAGTAAGCAATATGCTCCCACTACTGTTTAGAAAAATATTGTTGAAAAAAATACAGGAAAATAGGGGGATAATGAAGAAGCTTACTACACTATAATAAAATAGATAATCTGTTTGGGCTCAAAAATCTGATTACAAAGCTCATTATGCATGCCAAAAGGGGAGAAATTGTCATCAATAAGGAAAAAGCACAGTAGATTACAATACAACTCAACATCCATTATCTGTAAGACTACAATCTGCTAAAAAAAAAGAATATGAATAAAATTGTTCAATGGTCAGTTGCTACAATGAATGAGCTGATGAAGGATCCCAAATCTAAGTCATATACTATCAGGAGCAACTCGACATGAAAAACTAATAAAGTCTGGTAGAACAACAATGCAAAAAAGTTAGAAGATCATGCCTATAAAAAGGAAAATATACTTAGGCGATACACATATAAAAGTGGAGGTACTGAATTCTCCATTTGAATTTAAATTGTCTACTGAAGTTGAGGAAAACTATATAAAGGAATGGGAAAATGTAGTTGTGGGAAACTACATAGGGAAAAACAGAGTATCATTCCCAATTACTAAAGATGCACCGTTGAAGCAATGGGAAAGAAAAAGGGTTGGAGAAGATTTCAGCTAATGTCCATGATTTATATTTCCTTCAATTCAAGAAGGGAACTAATCTGAAGGAAATTTTAGAAAATGGGCACACATATATAGTATCATAATGTATGAAGCTGGAAAAATGGTCTGAAAAACTTGAACCTATTGAGTAAGCCAAAAGAAACTGCACAAATATGGTTCAAGCTCTAGAATACACCTGCACATATGTACAATTCTGAATATTTATACATTTATCAGGTTTATTGGGTAGATCATTATACATGGACCCAATTACTGAAGAAGGAGAGCACCTATAATTTGTTATAATTAGCATTTTGGTGCATCCTAGAAGCACACTACCCAAAAGTATTAGGATCGGGATCGCCGAAGGAGATTGGGGTCTCGCTAGGGTGAACGCTTACACACACGCTGGTTGATACTAACTCTGTTAGAGGTTAATAACGGTCTCTATACTTCGTAAGTTGTCACAAACTTTTGAACCGAGTTCAAGCGCGGAAGTGTTTGTTACAACTTGAAGCAACGAGTGCACGGTTTTGACAGCAATAAGAGGACATAAAGTAGAAAGAAAACACAACACAGTGTTTATGGATGTTCGGAGAATAAAATTACTACGTCACCCCTTCTTCTCAAACTTTGAGAATGATATTCACTCAGAATATTCAGATCGTTTACAATGCTTACGTCGAACACCCAAGGCTTATTTACTACTCATTTTCGACTTTTCACTATGCTCACTCTGTTGAACAGAAACAGATTTTGTCAACTTATAATACTTACCACTCACACAGAATAGATGTAATTGTAATACACTTTGAATTTCTTACACACACTGAAACAAATGTGAGCAAGGTTGCAAAAGTTGAAAGCTTGAGCAAAGGTTGTGCAAAGGATGCAAGATTCTAAAGGTTGTCAAAGGTCTTTTATCTGGTTGATCCTTGTTCTCTTAAATAGAAAATATGATAACGGTCATATTCTTCTTCTTCAACGGATATATTTCCTTGATAGTACTTCGTTTCTTGAATCTGATTGGTTGAGGATCGATATAGTACAACTTTTAGGATATCCTTTGATCTTTTTTCATAATAAGTCAACATGGCATTAATTTGATTAATGATTTTCGAGGAGCAGATCAGCATGAAAATTTGTCTTCTAATGATTTGGCTATCTGGGATAATGTGATAAACAACTGCTCCTAGTGGACTATATCGGAATTATACTGAAATGGTAATTTGAGTTCATTTGGCAGACTTCTACTCCCAAGAAAGTTTCATCAGACTTGTATTAAAATTCCAATAATACAGTTTGGACATGTGAAGACTCCCCTCTGTAATTACCGAAAATATTCTGCATAACACTAAATAAGAAACTTTCTATTGCGCTTAGTATAAAGTTGTCTTAAAAAAACCGGTTCCTCTTCTTAGATCTAACCGGGCAAACTACCGATCAGATTACCGATTTCGTCTTTTATGAATAACCGGTCAAACTACCGTTGTATAGATTCTACTGATTCTGCTTCATGTATAAAGACCAAAAATATTACCGGATAGACTGTCGAGAAATATACCGGTTGCGCCGTTTTTTATAAACCGAAGATATTACCGGTCAGACTACCAGTCGGTTTACCGGTTCTGCTTCATAACATACTACCGATAAGTCTACCGATCATCTTGCTGAGCGTTAGAGCCTATTTCTACTACCGAACCGATCTACTACCGGTTCTGATTCTTATAAATGACCGAAAATAAAGTCGATTAGATAATACCAATTTGTACCGTCTTTGTAGAACCGAAAAAATAGTACAAGTTGCGGTTTGCCAAATTTTGCATTCAGGTTTTTCTTTATCCTGCACAAGAATTAACTTAGTTAAGTTCTTTAGATAATTAATTACTTACTAATTACTTATCTAATTTATCTAACACATACTTTATCCACCAAAAGATGGAACATCAAAAGGCCCATATATATTGGTATGTATTATTTCAAAGAGTTGTGTTATTTTTTGTTGTTTTTATTATGTGTTTTTTGCTTTCCCTTAATACAATTTAGACAAACACCAATATTAGTAAAAAATCCAAATCATTTTAGATTTCATTCATTACTAATCTTTGAATTCTTTTTTTGGATATATGATTCAATCGTTATGATACAAAGAAGTATACATTTCATTAATGAAATCACGTTTTATACTAACATTAACATCATGATGAATGGTTAATAGTTTTTCAGAAAATAAGGTATCTAACTTTAAATTGTATAAATCATTCTTAAAGATACCCAACCCTAAAATAAATTACGCTAAATCAAATTAAAGAATCCATTCTTACAATCAAAAAAGTAACTAGCCCCATCAAGTTTTAATAAAGAAATCAAATTTTTTAAAGACGTTCAACAAGCAATTGTTACATCTAACTACATGGGAGAGAAAAGCTCTAGAGATACGATCGGCACAATCGACACGGTTGGCACATCACAATCGACGCCATGATCAGCACGATTGGCACAACACAATCGATGGCACGATCGAAACGAACTACGCGATCGACACGAACGACTCGCTTCGCAAAAACAGCACGATCGACATAGCCTCGGAATCCATGTTTCGCAAGCGCTATTAGAGTTTCAATCATAATCGTACGAATCACGCTTCGTTGTATTCACCGCGGTACGAGCGACACAGTCAATACCGCACAATCGAAGTCAACATCAACACAAACGATACGATCGCAACGAACGGCACGATCGATAGTGTCGCGGAAACTCCAGTTGGATCATTTACAACCTCCGTTAGGGTTTCAACCGTTCTAATCGTGCATCGTGATAAACGTCGTTGTTTGAATCCGTTTGCATTTGTCACTTCGAATCAGGAAAATGAAATCTTCTGCAAGAGGGAATCTTTCTTCTTTGTCAACCTTTGGCTTAAGCCTGGTCAATTCTCTTAAACAAGCACCTGAGGTATCATATTCCTGCTCCACCTACCCAAAGAAAGTCTAGGATGCAGATAACTAATAAGAAGGAAATAGGGGCACATACCCAATTAAATTTAATAAAAACAAAGACACTCTGGCTAAAGAAAAAAAGATGACACCCTGAATTCGTGAGTAAAAGCATAAATGTCAACTCTGGAAAAGCTACAGGTATGCCATCTTTCACTATAGCCTACGATAATTCTATTAAGATGAATGTCGACGGAGATAAGAGCAAAAATGAAATACATACTAATTGCCCAAATAAACAAACTTTTTCAAATGAATTTGTTGCCGATTCATTTGGGAATCAGAATCAATCCGATAAAACTAGTAAGTCATAGGGGAAAAAAGGAAAGAAAAATAAAATAGAGGCGACCAACAAGAAGAAGGAAAGTACAGGGGAACAAAAGGAAAATAGTGCTGGTCTGGAAGAAATCAGGGATGAAAACAAATATCAGAATAATGCAGTAAACAAGAAAGTAGGGGAAAGAGAAGAAACCTAAGAGAAGGCAAAAGGCAAATGGAGGTTTGATTTTAATGAGAGGGAAAACCCCAAAAGGTTGAGAAACCAAATTTTAAGGATGCTGATGCAAGCTAAGAATGGAGAAATGATTCTCAACAAAGAAAGGGCTTAGGAAATCACTATTCAGGTAAACCTGTACTACCTCCAAGATTGGAACCTTCTAAAAAAAGAGGAGTATGACATTATGGTTAGCTGGTCCATCAACACAATGAAAGAGTTAAAAAAAATGTACAAAGACAAAGGTTTATACTCTGAAGAAGAACCCAAATTTTAAGGTTGATCAAGTCTGGAAGAAGAATCCAGACACAAAGTAGGGTCAAAACATAGCAAAAGAAAGTGAAAACAAAATCCCAGAAAACAGACAGATTTTTCCCGGGTGCGTTCAAAGAAAAGGTAGAAAAACTAGAAAATCCCTTTAAGTCAAGCTACCATCAGATATGGAAGAAAAAAGCGTTCGATCATGGGAACAGGTGACAGTGGGTAATTATATTGGGAAAAAACCTGCCACTTTTGATGCCACCAAGGAAGAACTCATGAAGAAAATGGGGAAAAGAAGGTCTAATGAAGGTCACCTCTAGTAGTAACGGCATGTATTTCCTTAAATTCAATCAAGAGGATAATCTTGAGAAAATTGTAGAGTTAGGACATACACACGTGGGGAAAAGTACCCTCTCCTTTTGCTACAACGGGCTACGCGGGCGCACTTTGAACGTTGGATGATAATTCAGCGTTCATCTAATGGATGTAACTTCAGCTGTAACTTTTTCTTCCGATTTTAGCTACACTCGATTACTGATATATTTTTATTTTAAAACTTTAAAAGTTTGTTAGTGTACCCTCGGGAATCCCATAACTTTAGCACGTGTCGGTGGACACGTGGTGATACGTGACCTAGGGAGGCTCGATGTTCGATGATTTCAACCTTAATTTACGTGTCATACATCTTTTAAAATAAAACATTATTTTTAAAAATTTTGATAGTACTTGACCGCTTTTAAAATTAATTATGTAAAAATAATTAATTTAATTCAAATTTTAATAATCTAGGGATTTGTTATAATCAAATGACGATTTGATTTGAAATTCGGTTCAAATTAATTTAATAAAAAGATTATTTCTTTGAAGATAGAGTCGCCAATTAATTTTTAGAAAAATTAATAAAATGGTTTACGTGTACAAAAGTATTTTGCACTAGAGTTTCGTTTTTGGTTCGAAATTTGGTGATACTCAGGAAAGAGCTTTCGTGCTTTGTCCTCCTTACCCGTTTAAACACGGTCTCTACTTATAAATTTGGGTTTTGAAAATCAGTTGTATAATGTTTGAGTTTTAACCAATTATTCTTTCGGTCCTCGTTATGATTTAGGTTGAGCATTATTTAAAATATTAAACCTCAATATTTAAATTCTGGTACCGATTGCAAATGATAACTAGGGTAAAAATACATGAAGAATATTAGTCATTTTTAAAGGCATTAGGGTTTATGAATAAATATCAAACGAGCCCTTATTGAAATATTTTTGTGGAAATATCCCAAAAAAATTTTAAATGCATTTTCTAATTTTTCGGGATTTTTAGAAAATAATTTGGAGTCACAAAATTACAAAAAAAATTAGATTTTGAAAAGTAGAACCAAACAAGCCTTAAGACCGGAGTCCTAAGGTTCGGGTCCGATTTTATCGGTCGGGGTCCGGATACCCTCGCTCCGGGATTGGAAGCGCTCGGTGTGAGTACTAGAATCTCTCAATCGATGTGTGAAGGACTATCGGTCCCTAGTTGATCTTACTTGTCTAGGTGTAAAAACTTGTCGGTCTAGGACTAGTATGGGCTAGGTTTCTCGGTCGAGGTGTATAAACCTCTTGGTCTGGGACTAGCACTAGGCTATGTTCCTTGGTTCTTGGTCTCGAGAGTCAAGGTCCCATGTCTGGTATTTTCAATCTCAGGTTTGGACCTCTTAGTCCTAAGTCTTAGAAGTCTTAGTCTTAGGTTTGGATTTCTCGGTCGTGGATTGTGGGAGCCTCGGTCCCAAGTTAGACCTCTTGTCCTATGACTGAGTTCTATCGGTCTTAGGTCGGACTTCTCGGTTTGAGTTGAGAATCCTCATTCAGATTTCTCGGTCCTAGCTCAAGAAGCTCGGTCATAAGTATCGATCCTAACACAAAAACATCGTTCATAGGTCTTGGTCCTGGTTTATTTTTATCTGTCCTTGGTCTCGGTCCGGAATGAGGATCCTCAGTCGGATCTCTCGGTCCTAGTCTCACAGGACTTGGTCCTCAAGAACACTCCTCAAGAACACAATGATTCAATTTTTTAAATTAATTTTTTTAGCTTTAACTCTTTGATCTATGAGCTTGGGTAGTTTCATAAAGTTCCTAGAAATATGTTGATCATCATCTCAAGGTATCAATCGACCTGGATGATGATCAATCTTTAAAAAAGTTTATGATTAAATTTGAATTTTTTATTTAAAAGTTGTTTTGAAGTGAAATTAGTTGTGCAATATCTTCCTTATAACACATACACTCGATTGATATCAAAACAAGAACACTAGCTGTTTATTTAGACCAATTCAAGAAATCAAAATTTTAATTTTATTTTGAAAAGTTTGATTTTGATAAAAAGATGACTGTAATGAATTAAAAATGATTCAAATAGTTGTCCAACATAATTCTAATCTTGTTGGGAAGTTTTCTAGGCTGTGATTCGATCAAAATAATCCAATAACAGAAAACCCGTTTTTTGAATTTTGAAATTCAAATTTGGGTTTTTATCTATGTAGATCAATTCATCAGTTCTATATTATCTAAATAGTTTATAAATCATCTAAGGAAGAATGTTTAACAATAAAACACCATAAACAATAAATATACAAGCTTATGCAATTTGAAATATAAAAAAATCAAATTCAAACTATAAGTATGAATTAAAGGTTGAGTTGAACCTTACCAAGGATTGGAGAACACTTATTAATCCTTAGGGAAGCTTTCTAGATGCACAGATCCAATCTTTAAGGCCTTAAACAAAAAATTTGAAAAGTCCAAAGCTTTGAAGCTTTAATGATGAATTTCAATATTTTTTTATTTGAGGCTTATGTGTTGATAGGTTACCTTCGGAATGAGTTGAAGGGGTATTTATAATCAATTTAGGTCGGTTGGAGGGGCTTAGTGGCCTAAATCTGCAAAAAGCCATTAGTGGCTTTTGACTGTTCTTGGCTGGCAATCACCGGAATAGGGTGATTATTTCTATCTTGTAGGAGAGAATGATCACCATTATAGGGTGATTATTCTGACTTTTGAATCAGTCTAAATGATCAACCAATGGTTGAGTACCACAAACCAAAAATAATCACGGCTTCTACATGTTTATCCTCGCGACGTCACATTGAAGAAGATGATCAGAGCAAAAAACGATGTTGTTTCATCTATGTTGGCATTCCGTCAGTGTTTGAGCGGTCCGTTAGCGTTCCAGCTAACTATCGTTTGGTGATAGGCTGCCTTGCGTGCGCACTTCCTATGCTACAACGGTTTGTGTGGAGCGCTCATGGGTGTTGGATGAAAATCCAACGATAATCCAAAATGCCCGGTTTCGGCTACACTCGATTATGATTTTTTTATTGAAACCTTAAGTGTTTGTTTGAAATTGATTTTTCTTTCACCCTTCTTACTTTAATTTTGATATTTTTAAATACAAAAAATATTAAAATAAATATGGAAAATATTTAAAAAAAAAAAATTTCTTCATATTTTAGGTTAGATAAATAATTTTGGTAGATGAAATGTATACCTCATTTTATCATAAATAATATATTTTAATCCCTTGATTTTTTTATAAGATAAATGAATACAACATTTATCTCAAATAATTTTATTTTTATTATTTTGACCATTTTCCTTAATTAGTTAGGCTTTAATTATTACAATAATTAGTCTAATTAATTGTTTTAATTGAGTTTTAGTCATGGGGTTAATTATTTTGATTTTTATGAATTGGTGTATAGATTTTTTGTGCTTACAGTATTGACAAAATATAAAACATAAAAAATTATAATAAAAATAAATAAAGATAACACACGGTCATTAAAAGAGATCAAAGAAATATCTAGGGTAAAAATATGACGACATATCTTAAACATCGGGTGTCTATTAAAGTCCGCTTTATACAAAATATTAAACCAGTTAGTTAGATTATAAGAATCCAAATTGTCAGTTAATTTAATATCATCTTATCCCATTTTGTAAAAAAATTAATTTAAATTTATCTATATATAATTACCTCAATAAATTCTTAATAAAATATATTATTGTAATAAATGTATTAAATGACACATTTATTTTTTGGTAGAGAAATTTCAATAGTGTACCCTTTATATACTTCAAAAATATGTGAAATGTATATGAACAAAGAAAGAGATAAAGATATATAAACCATAGAGAAAGATAGTTATAGCCAAAAAATCATGTAGAGGTCGCTATAAAATCTTAAGGGGATTGAAGATACGACTACACTCTGTAGCGTTCTTAGAGAGAAAGTCTAGAATTTAAAAAAAAGTGAGATATTATAACTTTCACCCACCTTTTTTAAAACTTCAGACTTTCTCTTTAAGAACTGTACGGAACACTTAGCCCTATCATCAATCCAATTTATTGGGATTTTCTAACGACATATACTTGATTTTGAAACTATAACTATACGTCCATAGTATGCTTTGTATATCTTTATTACATTCTTTTCTTTGTTGATATGAATTTCACATATTTTTGCAGTATATAAAGGGTATAATATTGAAATTTATTTACCAAAGAATAAATGTGTAATTTAATATATTTATTATAGTAATATACTACCTTAAGAATTTAGTAAGATAATTATGTAAAGATAAATTTAAATTAATTTTTTACAAATATATATATATAATGCTTAATAAAAAGACTTGGAGGTTATAATACGCCATCTACACAATTAATTGATTTTTTCTATCTTACAATTCCTAATTAATTATAAAAAAATCTTTAATATATTTATATATATAAATATTATATATAGGAAATAAAAAAAAAGAAGATTATGATGAAATAAAAAATAAAAAATTATATTGGTTAAAATGTTATAACTTACCAAATATATATATATATATATATATATATATATATATATATAAATACACAAAATTATAAAATTATTTCACCGTCTTACTTGGTCTCGCGGTTAAAATATTCAAAGTTCGAATCATTTTAAAATAATTATTATATGTTGGTGTGAATTTGAAGGATGATAATGGTGATGGATTAAACGTAATTGAAATAGTAAGCAAACATTGGTGAGAAAATAAAAAGATTTGGAGGTGTATAATATGCACTTTCCACAATAAATTTATTTTCTTTCTCCTACAATACTTAATTAATTTATTTTTTATTTTTTCTCACATAATATATATATATATATATATTAATAATTCTATAATCTTAATATATATTATTTTTCATAATTAAGTATAATAAATATAATTTATTTAATAATCATATAAAATATATATTGTCTAATTAATAATTTATATTTATCTATATATTAATAAATAATTATTTTTATATATAATAAAATAATAATATATACATATATAATGAATTCAATAATATATATATATATATATATATATATATATATATATATAATAATGCTTAATATAAAGATTCGGAGGTTGTAAGTACTAAAAATCTTTACTCAAATTTATAATATTAAAATAATTAATTTTAATTAATTTTAAATAAATCAGATCAAAATAATTAACCCTTGGTCAAAAATCTATTTACAACAATTAATTAGTCAAATTAATTATTGGTTAAGCCCAAAATAAAAAAACATTATTTGGGTTAAATTTTATACCCATAATGTCTCAAAATAATTTTAGAAAAATTAAAGGAAAAAATAAATAATTTTGATGAATTGTTGTATTCATTTTATCTAAATAGAATTATTTATTTAAATCCAAAAATAATATAATAATAAAATAAATTGGTAAAATATTTACCATGTTTTTTTTTTATATTTTATGTATCTAAAAAGATCAAAATTAAAGCCAAAAGTGTGTAATAAAAAAAATCAATTTAAAACAAACTTTTAAGGTTTTAAAATAAAAATAAATCTATAATCGAGTGAAGCCGAAAACGGAAGAATTCAGTGTAGATAGTGAGAACTAAGTCCATCGAATGGATTCTACAACCCAATCCAACCTGCCAGAACGCTCCGAAGGAAGCTTCGGAGCACGCGTCAAGGAGCACATAATCAATTAATGGGATATCAACTCCATTAGCTGAAAACACCCAAAAACCAACGGCGCTAGACAAAAAGTAGACGGAACGCTAGAATAGGCACGAAACGACTTTGTTTATAGCTCTGGTCTTCTTCATTATCGCGACAACGCGAAGATAAGGATTAACAGCCGTTTTGATTTTCGTTTTTGTGATTATTCTCCCTACAATCATATGCCTTGTCATGGCCTACTTCGACAACCATTTGCCAAGAACAGTCAAAGCCATTAATGTTTTTTGACTGATTCAAGCAACTAGAAGCTTTAACCAACATTGGGACAATATAAATACCTCTCCTAAGATCATTTTAAAGACAACCTACCAACATAAAAGCTTCAAATAAATAAAAAAAAATCAAAATTCGTCATTCAAGTTTCAAAGTTTCGGATTTTTTGAAATTTTTGTTTAAGGCTCTCAAGCTTGGATCTGTGCATCCAAAAAGCTTCCATAATGATCAAGGAATATTCTCCTATCCTTGTTAAGGTTTTAATCATCCTCAAATTCATATTCACAGTTTGAATTTTAAATTTTTATATTTCAAATTGCATAAGCTTGTATGCTTGATCTTTATGTTATTTTATGATTGAATATTGATCATAGGATCATTTAGAAACTATCTAGATTGGATAGAATCGATGAATCGATCTAAAAAACAAAAACCCAAATTTGAATTTAAAAAAAAATGAGTTTGTTGTTCTTGGGTTAATTCGATCGAATAACAACCTAGAAAACTTCCTAACATGATTATGACCTCAGGTTCTCTATCGGCGATCCCGATCCTATCAGATCAACCAAGGACCAACGTCCTTAACATTTCGATGGAGAGACTCCAATACTCAGATCGAGAGCACCCTAGCCTAGACCGAGATTCTCCGGACCTAAACCAATAAAATCGGATTTAAGCATTAGGACTCCGGTTCCAAGGCATGTTTCTTTCCACTTTTCAAAACTCAAAATTATTTTTATAATTTTGGGATTCCAAATAATTTTCTAAAAAGTCTGAAAATTTATAAAAATGTATTTTAAATATTTTTGGGATATTTCAACAAAAATATTTCAAAAAAGGGTTTGTTTGGTATTTATTTCAAAACCCTAATGCCTTAAAAACGACTGATATTCTTCATGTATTTCAACTTTAGTTATAATCCGCAACAGGTACTAGCACTTTAAATAACTCTAAAACCTAGAATCATAACTAGAACTAGAAGAATAATTTGTTAAAACTAAAACGTTATACAACTAATTTTGAAAAAGCCAACTTATAAGTAGAGACCGTTTTCAAATGGGTACAGAGGATGAAGTGCGAAAGCCCTTTCTAAAATATCAACAAACTTCGAACCAAAATAAAACTCTAGTGAAAAATACGTTTGTACACGTAAATCTTTTTATTGATATTTTAAAATCAATTGACGACTCTGTCTTCAAATAAATAATCTTTCTTAAAATAATTAGGTTTAATTAATTTAAACATGATTTCAAATCAAATCTTCATTTGATTATAACAAATCCTTAGATTATTAAAATTTGAATAAAATTAATTATTTTTACATAATTAATTTTAAAAAGTTGTCATGTAGTATCAACATATTTTAAAAATAATCTTTTATTTTAAAAAATGCCTGACATGCAAAACAAGGTTGAAACCATCAAGCTTTGAGCCACTTTGGGCCTCATGTATTTACACGTGTCCTCCAAACACGTGTTAAGCAACAAGGGATCTTTCTGGGGTCTATAACTTTTTGGCGACTCTATTAACAATTTAAAATATTTAACTTAAAACAATTGAATCATGTTTTTACACTAAATAGGTTTGTCTTACAAGGTACAACACCTTAAAAGACGTATAGGTTTTACCCGATTTAAAGTATGTATCATTTATGTGTAAAGGGTACATCACCCTCTTCTTGCATAGAAGTACTCGATCGGAATCGGTACTTCTACACTTATGTGCAAAGATTGTCAATGTGGAATGACAACTTGTTACAAACTGAGTGATATTGCAAGAGGAAAATCTAGGTAACCAGGATAGACCCACCCTTTGGCGATGAATCGTCCGATAGAACATAAGCATTGTGGAGGTTGGGTTAAATTCTTAATTGATTGATATTCCCTGGTTTACTTCTTCCACTATCGGTGAATGAGACTCTTTTACCCATTCTACCCTTAGAACAAAAAACATGATTACTATCACCAAGCCTGTTATTTATCGTACCCACATAACCAAAAGACTTCGTCACTATATCCCTTATGTGACTACTATATATGTATTATGTGTATTCATATATAGTCTAAATGAGAATTTTTAGCATGTTCCTACATAAGGATGTCGCGTTGGTTCCCTAGATCGATAACTTTCATGCCATTGAATGAAATAATTGATCTTATGGCCTCATTCCTATCATAAGATTCAAAAACTTCAATTTGAAATCCACCTTTATGATGGAAATTCAACGAAGGTGGAATCTTGTCAAACGAGCTTACTTTCTAGGTGAAAGGTCTATGTGCCCAACCTTAGAGGAATTACGGACAATTATTATAATGTACAATAAAATTGTTTTACATTTAAGACCATTTGTAGGCTACATGCCCATCGGAAGGCTCTTATAAGAGGAGTACGAATACTCCAAAGTCACGTTCGATACTATCCTCGCGAGGACGTACATCGATTTTTAGACTTGGACCAAGATGGAAATAATAAATGGAGAGATCTCTTTAATACCATGGTCATCCATGATAACGATGTCAATCCTACTGGCTCATTTATTTCTAGAACCAACAAACGATAAATCCTCCTCGAGTATAATCGAGGTAGCACATTAAATGCAAAGAGGCAAGAAAGATCCCTCTGGTAATATTCTATCAGAAATGCTAATGGGCCTGAACAACTCATTTATGTCTTCTACCATGAGTAAAAGGGGTTCCCCTTAATCCTCTATATTTGGCTACTTGACAAGCTCAAGCGTTTACCGCTAGTTATTCATGATGTCGTCATGTCCCCTTTTATCCAATATCAGAGAATGAAGGAATTCGTACCTGGACCTCTAGTATAGAGAAATGATGAAATTTGGGACATTCTCCCTTGGTATCCCATCAAAAAATGACTTTCATGATGGATGACCATCCGCTAAACATGCTTATGGGTTTTGAATGGGTTACTAACTACTACACCCATAGCCTGTTCAAGTATTTCAGCTATAGCTTTATCTAGTTTCCTTCAATGTGGATAAGCCCATCGACCATATGGCTATGTAGGATATATCGAAAAATGGCATGATGCCCTTAAAATGAATATCCTGTAAAAGCAAATGAAATACATGGATCACATCCACAAACAATTAGAAGAAGTTCAGGAAAATGAAGCGGAAGAATATGCTAGTGTCGGAATAGGCTACAATTAGACCTAAAGCTTCGAGTTCCGACAAACACTTTTTCCCTTTTAGAATTTCTTTGTAAAATATCAACAAGAGAGTCATGTCTATAACAAACATTGCGAATATTTTTATGTACAACTCTAAATTTATTTAATCAAATCACAAAAATAGATGCTCATTCTTTAGTATTCATTTTATATGAATATGCATTGCATTTTTACTTTGTTACATATGCAAACCCTCACTTCTTTCTCTTCGCAATAGTCCACAACTGTGACAAGTTGACATGGATCCAAGAAAGAGAGATTCAAAAAAACAGACATTTTATACACCACCAAATGGCTGAAGAACCATCTATATCTAAATCAGTCTTAGTGGATGAATTTAGAGAAACGAAGGAAACTCTACAACATGTAACGAAGCAACTCATGTTGATCACAACTTCTTTAATTAATTAAAAAATTACATCTACATCCTAGAACATCCCTCCTTCTCCTTGTTTTTCTAGCCAGGCAATCCCGATTATGTTCACTTGCATTAACTCCCATCCCTTTGGTTAAAAAGATCAAGAAGAAGTCTCTCTCTACAAAGACTCCAAAGAGGATATTGACTAAACTACATAGGTACAACATGAGAAAGTAATCAACTCCTTAAGTTTAAAGGAAAAACAAATTTCAGCGGCTGACCAACCACCGCTAACAGAATAAGAATGCCAAATGCCTCAAGTTCAAAACATGCAGGCACAAATGCAAGCCCAATTAAACAAGTTTGTTAAGGTAAAAGCACTAAGGAACACCTTGACTAGAAAGACTCTATGAAACTGCCGAATGAGCAGTTATTCTGGTAGGCGTCAAACCTCCATCTCTTTCTAAGTACATAGGAAAAAATGTTACGTCTATTGTTAGGATCGGGATCGTCGAAGGAGACTAGGGTATCACTAGGGTGAACGCTTACACAACACGCCGGTTGATAATAACCCTGTTAGAGGTTAATATCGGTCTCAATACTACGCAAGTTGTCACAAACTCTTGAACCGAGTTCAAGTACAGAACTATTCATTTAAACTTGAAGCAACACAAGAACGGTTTAAACAGCAACAAGAGAACATAAGGTAAAAGATAAACACAATACCAAATTTATGGATGTTCGGAGATAAAGCTCCTACGCCACCCCTTCTTCTAAAACGTTGAGAAGGAAGGATATTCACTCAGAATATTCAAATGGTTTACAATACATATGTCGAACACCCGAGGCTTATTTATTGCTCGTTTTCGACCTCTTACTACGCTCACTCTGTTGAACAGAAACAAATTTTGTCAACTCACAACACTTACTACTCACACATAATAGATGAACTTATAATACACGTGAGATTCTAACACACACTAATTAAACACTTAAGCAATGTGTGAGAAAGGATGGTTAAAATGTTCTTGTAAAGTTTTCAGTTCGTAAGATATTCAGAACGTTTCAAGGTTTTTAAATTCAAGCAGATTCTTAAGGTTGTAGCGTGCTTTATCTAATTGAGCTCTGGTTTCTTAAATAGAGAATATGACAATAGTCATATTTTTCTTCTTCAACGGATATATTTTCTTGATAGTACAAGGTTTCTTGGATCTGATTTGTTGAGAATCGTTGTAGTACATTCTTGGGATATCCTCTGATCTTGTTTGATAAGAAGTCAACATAGGCATTAATTGGGTTAATGATTTCTGAGGAGCATATCATCATTCAGATTTGTCTTCTAATTATTTGGCTATCTAGGGTAATGTGATAGATATCTACTCCTAGTGAGCTGTTTCGGACTTATACCAAAATAGTAGTCTGATCTTCTTTAACAGACTTCTGCTTCCCAAAAGGGATTTCATCAAACTTATATTAAAATGGGAATGGAACAGTCTGATCATGTGAAGGCTCCCTTCTGTATTTTCAGAAAATATTATGTGTTGCACTAAAATGGAAACTACTGGCTGCTCTCAGTATAAATCTTTCTTAGCATAAAACCAGTTCAGCCTCTTGGATCTGACCGATTAAACTACCAATCATTTTACCGATCTATCCTTTTTGTAAATAACTGGTGAAGTTACGGTTTCATGTATTTTACTAATTTCGTGTGTCTTGTATAAGAACCGAAGATTTTACCGAATAAATTACCGGACAAATTACTGAAATGATTTACCGGACAAAGATTTTACCGAAAAAATTACCAGACAAATTATCGATTCTGCTTTGAGAGTAACTGATCAGTTTTACCGATCATACTAAGTGGTAAAACCGAATTCTTCCATCGAATTAATCATATAGCCGATTGCACAACCTTTGTGAAACCGAAGATATTACCGGTTAAACCGCTGGTCAGTTTACCGATTTTGCTTCATAACATATATCTGATATTTTTATCGATTATTTGATTGAGCGGTAAAACCGATTTCTCATTACCGAACCGATTACTGTTGGTTCCGGTTCTTTGACATATTATCGACAATTTTACTGAACAGCCTGCAAATCGGTAAAACCGATTTCTTTCACCGAACCGATCCATTACCGGTTTCGTTTCTTGTATAGATAGCCGAAGATAAAGTCGATAAAATAAGACCAATTTGCGACGTCTTTATAACACTGGTCAACCGGACTGAGCGGTAAAATAAATTTCCATACATAATACAGATTTGTAAAACCGAAGCAGTAAACTATTGGTTTCAGTTTTACCGATTCATGCATTTCCGGTTTTGATAGAAACCGAACTTCTTGGCTTTCCGGTTTCTTTTTATCATAAACACATGAAGAATTTGGTTACGTTCTTTAAATAGTTAATTACTAAATTGACTATCTAATTTATCTAACAATTTCTCCCTTTTTGATTATTTAAGTTAAATATTCAAAACTTTGTAATTGTTGGCCGCTCAAGTTATTTTAATTTCTAACATCTATCATTTTCAAAATGTACTCTTACACAATAACCCCATTGCGAATCAGAGAACCAATTGTTCTCCACCTATTCCTCCATTATCTCGATGATGTTGCTCTCCACTGGTATCACCAGCAAAAGATACTATATCTACAGACCATAGAAGAACTAGCTACAATGTTCATAAAACGCTTCTTAATCCATCTCAACCTCGAACGACCAGAAATGAGGTTGAAGAAAATCAAACATGGGAAATGAGAAATTCTCCGAATTTATCGAACAATGAAAATAGGTCGCCGATGAAATCGATTTCTTCTAGAGCGAACATTGTCAAATCGACATGCTCTTGTAAAACGTTAACGAATGATATTTTGTTGGACTTGCTGCCAAAACTTTTTAAACAATGAAGAAATTGTTGAAAAGTGGCATTAACCTCGATGTCGTTATCGAGAAGGAAGGAAAAGAGGTAAAATGTATCAAAGCTACCACACCTTCAAGTTGTTTCTCGATAAAGAAAAACACGCAAGTACAACATGTAACTACTTCCAAGAAGGAGCAATCGCCTCAAAAGGAGATCCCAAGTAAGTCTCCACTACCTAAAGTAGATGCAACAACTCCTCCAAAGGTACACATCCAAAATCACCTAAACCCCTTAGAGTCTTTGACGACCTAGTGCTTTTAAGTCAAGTGATGAAGATTCTGTAAGAAAAGAATCTTGTCAAACCACATTTCCCAAGAACATACATACCTTTATTGGGAAAATATGAGAATATTTGGTGCGAATATCATCAAGCAAATGGCCACATTACTGACAGTTACAGTACCCTCAAACACTTGTTCCATGACTTGATCGATCAAAACGTGATCAACAAGCCAGAAACAACATAAAAATTTCTACCGAATCATAATGTCAATATGCTCACTATTGATGAAGCATCATTTGACTACAATGTGTTACTGAATATGATTCATGACACTAAACCATAGATCAACATGATCAATCCTTGGCCCAAGGAAAAGTCCAAAGTATTCTCTACTGAGACTTCTGAATGGTGGAAGTCAAACATGAATGCCCACATCAATTCTGCGATTGACATCGCGACAAAGCTTGGTGGAACAGATTTTCAACCCAAGTTCATGAAAACTACATTGACCAATGTGCCATCCACCTCCCAACTTTCTGTATAATCCTTAAAGGAGAATGAGCCCAGAGCTCTTAACCTAGGAGACAACCTCCTTAATCAACCGAAAAGGGAAAAATATTATCATTTCTATCTAGGAAATCCTGATGTACTCTATTGAGAATAATAAAGCAATACTCAAGGAGTTAATCTAGGATAACGTCTCTGCCAACAATATCTTAAAGAGCTAGTAGGGATCTTATTCGATAGCTCGCAACACTACATGATTGGATTTTAAGACAAGGATCTTCCATCAACTAAAACAAATCATAACAAAGCACTCTACATTTCTGTGCAAATGGAGGAAATGACCGTGACAATGGTCTTGATAGACAATGAATCCTCTCTCAACTTTTGGCCTTGGAGGATTCTTTAGAAGATAGGTTTATTTTTAGACAAGATTATTCCATTCGACCTATGTGTTAGAGGTTTCGACAACTCTCGCCACAAGATAATGGGTTGCTTCAAGTACACCGTCCGAGTAGTCGGAAACCCCTTCCAAGTTGACTTTTGTGTCATCAACATGCAACCTGCCTATAACTTGATATCATGAAGACTATGGCTTCATGAATCAAAGTATTTAGCATCTACCTTACACCAAAAGATCAGGTTCATCGCCAACGACGAAGTCATCATAGTCTACGACGTGATAGACACCACAATAGTCATAGTGTACCCATAATGACACCCCCAATGTTAAATTAAGCAGGTTGAATGAGTCATAGGGTCTACCCATATGTTCAATCCTCTTAGAAGGTAAAGAATCATTCAAACACAATTACTTTAGCATGTTACCCGCTCCTTAATCAGAATTAAGCACCAAATGGGACATCTCCCGGTCATGGGACTAGGTCTAAACACAAAAAGGCATGACCTCATTCCCACAACCATATTGTAACATGGATCAACATACTCTAGGATACATACCAAAAGGATTCTAAAAATCCGTATGAAAAGGATATCCAACGACGCATAGTTGTTTCACTAACCTTGAATGAATAGTTTAACTACGAGGGACAAAGCACCTTGTGCTTTGACTTTCCTAAACCCTTTACCAACTCATATTTATAAACACATTTTCTAGGTTTCAAAATCTTTACAAATTGTCATTATAATCCAACCTCTTCTCTTTGTATGATTAGGAAAAGAATATACTATTTGTGTGACGCCCTTAAAAACTTGGCTCGGATTCTCAGGATAGCTACTCCGGCTTAATAGTCTAGCTCTCTCGATTCTCAAGAAACCGACTCCCTTTCATCTATTTATACTGTGATCAATGAAAGTAGAACTTTTTCTTCTCTCCCGTGTAAAGAGATGTTAAATATTGTACATTATAAGAAACCTTAGAATAATGATTTTGTTGGATCATCTTCTCTTACATGTAATAAATCCTTCGATGTAATAAACGAAGTAGATTTTGAATCTATGAGTAAAAATGATCTATAATTTTACTCTAACTTGAACATCGAAACCAAACACTTCTTACAAACTAAGGATAAGATTGTCTCCTACATGGAAAAGACAATCAAAATTAACTTAAACACGATTGGCAATCCATAGATCGTACTAATTGACCAAAGTTTAAACTCCCAAGAACGTCTGGAGATTGTTGAGCTAATGAAAGCCAATAAATACGTCTTTGCTCTATCATATAAAGAAATGCCAGGTATCGATCCAAAGATCACACGACATCATATTACTTTATATCATAACGCTAAACATGTGAAGTAAAAGCTCAAACGGATGAAAGAGGAATTCGTGAATAAAATCTTGGAAGATGTTCGAAAGCAGCTCGAAGCTAGATTTCACGACGTAATGGAATACCTTAATTGGATTGCCAACATAGTCTCCGTCCTAACGAAAGACAGAGGATTACATTTTTGTGTGTAGATTATTGAGATTTGAACAAGGCAAACCCTAAACACCATTTCTCATTACCACATATCGATATAATGGTTGATCATGCCATCGATCATAAATTGTTTTCATTCATGGACGTATTCTCAGGATATCACCAAATTTTGACCGCCCTGCAAGACCGGGAAAAGACCACGTTTATAATAGAAGTAGGAACCTTCTATTAAAGGGTCATGCCTTTCGGTCTTAAGAATGTGGGAGCCACTTATCAAAGTGTATCCACTACGATCCTTGACGACATGATTATCAAATCGAAGGATCAATAAGGACATGTCCTAAACCTTAGAAAATTATTAAAACTAATTAGAAAATATCATCTACGACTCAACTCGAAAAATGCACCTTTAGAGTCACAACTGATAAAATAATAGGCTTCTGAATCACACAGAGGGGCATCGATGTCGATCCTTCTAAGATTGATGCAATCACATCTATGTCGGTCCCGCAAAACAAAAGAAAGGTCCATAAATTTTTGGGTAAAATCCAATTCATTAGTTAATTAATCAATAAGCTTAATATGACATGCGATCCACTATTTATGCTGTTGAAGAAAGATAAAAGATCGTATGGGATGAAGATTATCAACTAGCCTTTGAAAAAAATCAAGGATTAATTAAAAATCTCCTCCCATACTCATGTCTCCCTAAGCCAATATTCCTCTCATTCTATACCTTACTATAACATACACCGCCATGGGAAGCCTGTTGGCTCAGGAAAACATTGATAAACTCGAAAAGGTAGTGTACTACATTAGTAAATGGGTGATTGGATGTGAACTTAATGACACTCCAGTCTAGAAAATCTATTTGGCCTTTGCATGGGTTATTAAAAGTTTGAGACACTACATGCAGGCCCATCCCATGAAAATGGTGTCAAGACTATACCCGATCCATTTTTGTTCCAACGAAATCTTCTATCACCAAGGCTAGCCAAATGCATGATAATGTTATCAGAATACGACATAACCTATACGATATAAAATTCTATCAAAGGAAGTGTTGTAGAAGATTTCCTTGCTGACCAACCCATTATTGTTGAGTTAGAAGATGAACTCGAATTTCGCGATGAGAAAATTATGAGTATAATATAAGATACATGAAAATTTTCGTTTGATGGAGCTTTTAGAAAGCGAGGTTACGAAATTGATATTTTGTTAGTTGACCCGAAAGGGATGTACAACCCAATTATCCATAATACTCTAATATCCCATCACTAATAACGAGGCAGAATATGAGCATGCCTCTCGGTTCTCAAGTTGGCATACAAAAAAGGGGCAACCAAACTAGAAGTATTTGGGAAATCTAACTTGGTTATATCCCAAGCCAATGTTACATGACAACTGAAAAGGGAAAACATGAAACTCTACCACGCCCACTTCACGAAACTCATGAGAAAATTCGATCAAGTATAATTTTTTACGCTCTAAGAAGTAAAAATCACTTCGCGGATTCTCTATCTACTTTAGCAGCCGTGACTCAAATTCCCGAAAGAATCAAATTCAAATCTCTGGAAATTCGACAAAAAGTAACGACCTGCTTTTGAATCGGGGGTAGTCACTTCTTATGAGAATTTTGTTAAACCCTAGTATGAAATTCTTCAGAAGTACATTGAATATGCAGAATACCCCGCTCTTTTCCGATCCTAGAAACGATAGGCGTTGGATAATAATACAACGATAATCCAACACGTCCGGTTTCGGCTACACCCGATTACCATTTTTTTATTAAAACCTTCAAGGTTTCATTGAAATAGATTTTTCTGTCACCCTCTTGTTTTTAATTTTGATCTTTTTAAATACAAAAAATATTGAAATAAATATGAAAAATATTTTACCATTTTATTTTATTTTATTTTGCATATTTTAAGGATAGATAAATAATTTTGGGAGATGAAATGGGTTCCACATTTCATCCTAAATAATATCTTTTAATCCATTGAGTTTTTCTATAAGATAAATGAATACAAAATTTATCCCAAATAATTTTATTTTTATTATTTTGACCATTTTACTTAATTATTTAGGATTTAAATATCACAATAATTAGCCTAATTAATTGTTTTAATTGAGTTTTAGCTATGGGGTTAATTATTTTGATTTTTTATTTAAAAATAAATTAAAATAATTATTTATATTTTATAAATTGGTGTATAAATTTTTGGTGCTAACAGTATTGACAAAATATAAAACATAAACAATTCCAATAAAGATAAGTAAAGGTAACACGATCATGGAAAAGATCCAAGAAATATCTAGTGTAAAAATATGACGACATACCTTGCACATCGGGTGTCTATTAAAGTCCAGGTTTATACAAAATATTAAACCAGCTGGATAGATTATAAGAATCCAAATCCAAATTGTCAATTAATTTAATATGATCTTATCCCATTTTGTAAAAAAATAATTTAAATTTATCTATATATAATTACCTCAATAAATTCTTAATAAAATATATTATTGTAAGATAAATAAAGGTAACACATGGTCATGGAAAAGATCCAAAAAATATAGAGTGTAAAAATATGACGACATACCTTGCACATCGGGTGTCTATTAAAGTCCACGTTTATACAAAATATTAAACCAGCTAGATAGATTATAAGAATTCAAATTGTCAATAATTAATTTAATATGATCTTATCCCATTTTGTAAAAAATTAATTTAAATTTATCTGTATATAATTACCTCAATAAATTCTTAATAAAATATATTATTGTAATAAATGTGTTAAATGACACATTTATTCTTTGGTAAAGAAATTTCAATTGTGTACCCTTTATATACTTCAAAAATATGTGAAATGTATATCAACAAAATAAGTGATAAAGATATATAAACCATAGAGAAAGATAGTTATGGCCAGAAAATATGGTAAAGGTCGCTAGAAAAGCTTAAGGGAATTGAAGATAGGGGGGCTAAACTCTGTAGCGTTCTCAGAGAGAAAGTCTAGAATTTTAAAAAAGGTGAGATATTATAACTTTCACCCACCTTTTTTAAAACTCCAGACTTTCTCTTTGAGAACTACACAGAACACTTAGCCCTATCATCAATCTATTTTATTGGGATTTTCTAACGACAACTACATGATTTTCTGGATATAACTATATGTACTTATGCTTTGTATATCTTTATCACACTCTTTGTTGATATGCAATTCACATATTTTGCAGCATATAAAGGTGTAATTTTTGATATACACTATTGAAATTTATTTACCAAAGAAAAAATGTGTAATTTTATACATTTATTATAGTAATATATAAACTTAAGAATTTAATAAAATAATTATGTATAGATAAATTTAAATTAATATTTTACAAATATATATATATATATATATATATAATGCTTAATTTTTTTATGATTTTTCTCTCATACAATTCCTAATTAGTTATAATTTTTTTCTCCCTAATATATTATGATAAATATTATATATAAGAAAAAAATATAAATATAAGATTATGATAAGAGAAAAAATAAAAAAATATATTGGTTACAAAATTTAATTCATAATATATATATATATATATATATATATATATATATAAAATTATAAAATTATTCAACCAATCTTACTTATCTAGAGTCTAAAATATTCAGAGTTCTTATCCTTTTAAAAAAATTATTATATGTGAGGTGAATTTTAAGGATAACATATAATGGTGGTGGATGAAACATAATTAAAATTGTAAACAAACTTTGGTAAGAAAACAAAAAGAATTGGAGATTTATAATACGCACTCTTCGCAATAATTTTATTTTCTTTCTCCTACAATAATTATTTTATTTTTTATTTTCTCTCCCATCATATATATATATATATATATTTTGTTTTTCATCATTAACTTTAATAAATATAATTTATTTAATAATCATGTAAAATATATATGGTCTAATTAATCATTTTAATTATATATATATAATATTACATAATTATTTATTTTTTATATATAATAATAATGTTTAATAAAAAGATTTGAAGGTTGTATACACTAAAAATCTACACTCAAATTTATAATATTAAAACAATTATTTTTAAATAAATAAGACAAAATAATTAACCCTTTGGCCGAAAATCTATTTAAAACAATTAATTAGTCAAATTAATTAAGGTTTAAGGCAAAAATAAAAAATAAAAAAATTATTTGGATTAAACGTTTTACCCATAATGTCTCAAAATAATTTTAGAAAAATTAAAGGAAAAAAATAAATAATTTTGATGAATTGTTGTACTCATTTAATCAAATGAGAATTATTTATTTAAATTTGAAAAATATAAAAAAATAAATTATATTGGAAAAATATTTACCATATTTATTTTAATATTTTTATGTATTTAAAAAGATCAAAATTAAAGATAAAAGTGTGAAAGAAAAAAATCAATTTAAAACAAACCCTTAAGGTTTTAAAATAAAAATAAATCTGTAATCGAGTGTAGCCAAACAAAAATAGACGAATTCGCTGGAGTAAGAACCGCGTCCATCGGATGGATGCTCGAACCCAATCCAACGCGCCAGAATACTCTTTGTAGCCCGCTGTAGCCGAAGGAAGCATGCACCTAGGAGCACCTAATTAACTAACGGGATATGAACCCCGTTAAAAGAATACACCCAAACGCCAACAACGCTGGACGGAAAGGAGACAGAACGCCCAAATAGGCACGAAAAGTTGTGAAGATAAGGATGAACAGTCGTGTTGATTTTTATTTTTTTGAACTCAACAATTGGTTAATAGTTTTGACTCATTCAAAAGCAAAAATAAGCACCCTATAACGTAGATCATTCTCCCTACAATCATAGGGCTTGTCATGGCCTACTCTGACAACCATTTTCCAAGGCTTTTGACTAATTCAGATCATTAGAAGTTTTAACCGACCTTGGGATAGTATAAATACCTCCCCTAAGATCATTCCTTAGATAACCTACCAACACAGAAGCTTTAAATATAAAAAAAAATCAAAATCCACCATTCAAGCAACTTCAAAGTTTCGTATTTTTCCAAATTTTTGTTTAAGGCTATCAAGCTTGGATTTGTGCATCCAGAAAGCTTATACAAGGATCAAGGAGTATTCTCCAATCCTTGGTATGTTTCTAATCATCCTTAAATTTAAATTCATAATTTGAATTTCAAATTTTAGGATCTTGTATGATTCCTCTGTATGTTATTTTATGATTGAATATTGATCATAGGATCAATTAGAAACTATCTGGATATAATAGAATCGATGAATCGATCTAACAAAAAAACTAAATTTGAATTTTCAAAAAAAAAACGGGTTTGCTGTTCTTGGGTTAATTCGATCGAATCACGACCCAGAAAACTTACAAACATGATTATAATGATGTAGGGTAACCATGTGGATCATGTTTGATCCTTCCCGATCATGTTTGATTAAAATCAAAATTTTCAAAATAAAATAAAAATTTTTATTTCTTGAATTGATCAAAACAAACAGCCAATGTTCTTGTTTTGGTACCAACCAAGTATATGTGTTATAAGGAAGTTATTGAATGGCTCTTTCACTTCAAAAATAACTTTAAAATCAATAACATGATTTGTGATAAAAAAAACTATTTTAAACAAATTAATCATCATTCAGGTCGATCCATACCTTGATATGATGGTTAATATGTTCTTGGGAACTTTGTGAATTCATACAAGTTCCTTAATCAAAGAATCAGAGCTAAAAAACAAATTTTAACAAATAAATTATATTCATCTTGGAGGCCGAGGCCTATGAGTCTTGGACCAAGAGATTCAACTGATGATCCACGGTGTAGACCGAGACCAAGGATCTAGAAACTCGACCAAGGACCGAGACCAATGACTGATGTTCTTGAATAAGGACCGAGACCTAGGACCGATGTTCTTGAGTTAGGACCAAGGAATTCGATTGAGGATTCTCACCCTGAACCGAGAGATCTGATCTATGATTGGTGAAATTTTGACCTAGGACCGAGAGGTGTAACTTGGGACTGAGAGCTCCTAGATTCAGGGACAAGAAACCTAGCCCCAGGCTAGTCTAGGACCGATAGGGTTGTACACCTAGACCGGTAAGATCATCTAAGGACCAGCGTCCTTAGCACCTCAACGGAGAGACCATGGTATTCAAACCGAGAGCTCCTAAGCCCAGGCCGAGAATCTTTGGGCCCGACCAATAAAATCGGACCCAAGCCTTAGGACTGCGATCCCAAGGCTTGTTTGGTTCCACTTTTCAAAATCCAAAATTATTTTTGTAAATTTAGGACTCAAAATAATTTTCTAAAAAGTCTGAAAATAATTTTAACCTATGTTCCTTGATTCTTGGTCTCGAGAGTCTCGATCCTAGGTCTGGTATTCTCAATCTCATGTTTTGACCTCTCAGTCCTAAGTCCAAGAAGTCTCAGTCTTAGGTTTTGATTTCTCGGTTGTGGATTGTGGGAGCCTCGATCTCAAGTCAGACCTCTCGGTCATAGGACCGAGATCTATCGGTCCTAGGTCGGACCTCTCGGTTCTAGGTGAGAATCCTCAGTCAGATTTCTCGGTCCTAACTCAAGAACCTCGATCATAAGTATATGTCCTAACAAAAAAGATTGGTCATAGGTCTCGGTCCTAGTTTAGTTTTTATTAGTCCTTGGTTCGGTCCGGAATGAGGATCCTCGGTCGGATCTCTCGATCCTAGTCTCATAGGCCTCAGTCCTGAAGAACACAATGATTCAATTTTATAAATCAATTTTTCTTAGCTCTAATTCTTTGATCTAAGAGCTTGGGTAGGTTCATAAAGATCCTAGAAATATGTTGATCATCATCTTAAAGTATCAATCAACCTAGATGATGATCAACTTTAAAAACAGTTTATGATCAAAATTCGAATTTTTTTTATTTAAAAGATGTTTGAAGTGAAATGAGTTGTTCAATATCTTCCTTATAACACATACACTAGATTGATATCAAAACAAGAACACTAGTTGTTCGTTTTGACCAATTCAAGAAATTAAAATTTCATTTTATTTTGAAAATTTTGATTTCGATAAAAATTGATCGGGGTGGAATAAAAATGATCCAAATAGTTGTCCAACATGATTATAATCTTGTTGAGAAGTTTTCTAAGTTGTGATTCGATCAAAATAACCCAAGAAAAGAAAACCCGTTTTTTTATTTTGAAATTCAAATTTGGGTTTTTATTTGAACCTTACTAAGGATTGGAGAACACTCCTTGATCCTTAAGGAAGCTTGTTAGGATCTAGATCGCCGATGGAGGACTGGGGTCCGGCTAACACTACAACACTAAATGGTTGGCGTTTAATCCGGTTAGCGATTAACACCGGTTTCAATACTACACAGGCTGTCACAAACCCTTGAACCGAGTTCAAGTGCGGAAGTGGTTTGTTTCAGACTGAAGTAACACACACAGGATGAATAGAGATAGTGTTTGGAGAAAGTCGGTTTGAGGTTTAGTGAGTTGGTTAGAATGATGTAAGTCGGTTATGACACTGCGAGTCGGTTAGAAAGCGGAACCGGCAGACAGTAAAGAACAAGACACAGGTTTTTATAGATGTTCGGAGATAAAACTCCTACGTCACCCCTTCTTCTCAAACCGCGAGAATGATATTCACTAAGGAATACTCAACCAAACTACACAATCGAGACTTATTTACTGCTCGATGAACAGTCGTACAATTCTCACATAAATTGTAATCACACTTCAAATGCACACTTAAACTTTGAATCTTGTAGAGAGATAAATACAACTTGTGATTGTTAGAACTGCATTTATTCCTCTTCAGCTCCTTCTTTTATAGGTGAGATGTGCCAACGGTCACATTTCTTTAACGGATACCTTCAGGGTAATCCTTGAATTTGATTGGTTAAGCAGAGGTTCAGTATTGCATTAATTGCGGTTTAAGCTTCCAAGACATGGAGCAGACCGACTTTATTTGTCTTTTACTTAATATGGCAACTGTTGGTTGGCCAGTTACCTGCATATGGAGAACTGCACCTTTGACTTGTACCAAAATGGTAATTGTTTCTTCAGACAATCTTCTGCAGCCTTCAGAGTATCATCAGACTTATATGGATATGGCAATGTCACAGTCTGATCCTTTAATATCATCTTCCGTAGATACTCAAAGTGTTCGTTTGCACCAATTTGTAGATTGTACTTAGTTTGATAATCTTGACTTCTTTCTTTAAGTAGTCTCTTCCTCGATTTTTAGGTTGAATACTACATTTCGGTTTAGTATGTCTACTGGTTGTTTATAGCTTCAGTTTAACCGGATAACTTGCGGTTTTGGATACATCCTTTGCTTCTTCTTCTAACCGGTTTGATTACTTGACCGGTTAGATTCTTGACCGTTCAAAGTTCTTGATCGTTCTTGCATAGAAAATTTGTTTTTGTTACGTTCTTATTTTAACCGGTCTAGTTTATCTATCAATTTCTCCCTTTATGATTATTTTATTTAAAATATTCAAAATCATGTAAGAAGTAAGAAGTAGGCCGGTTGTTTTAAAAGTTTGTTTGGCCGGAATTTTGAAAAAATTTAGAAAAATTTTTAGGAAAATTTGGAAAATTTTGAGAAGCATTTTGTCTTTAAAGAAAAATTTTATCTTATCAATTTCTCCCTTTTTGATTATTTTATTTAAAATATACAAAATTATGTAAGGAATAAAATGTAGACCGGTTTCCAAAAATACTTTATATATAAATATATGAAATATTATAAAGTTGACATAAATAATAGATAATTGAAAGTCTATTCCCTATTCTTGTCGTCTTTAGGCATATATCTCCGGAGATAGTGAGCCATCATCCCCTTTCTCGGATTGCACGGATCGCTGCCAAGTCCGGAGGAAGATGCTTGACCTCCCGGGGTGCCGGTGATTGGTGAAGCATGTGCTGGTGGAAGAACCAATCTAAGTGCGAACACATTAGCGCACCACACTCTCTTCCTTAGAGGTATAGTCTCGTCCTCAACTTCTTCAACTTCTGGTAAATCCGGGTTGATTGGAGGAGGATTGGTCGGTTCAGCAATCTCAACCAACAACTGTTGAGTTTGTTTAGTCATTGTCTTCTTGGTGACCGGTCCGGTTGAGGGAGCATCCAGATTAGAGAGTTTATTTGTTTCGGCTATTTCTTCTTCTATCAACTTTTGTTGGATTAGCCGAGTCGCGTCCTAATTCGCTTGTACTGCTTGTTCCGGTGCGGCATTTTCTAGCACCTAAACGTGTTGGGCCAGGCTCGCATCTGCCTGTTCCCTTTCCTTCAGTATTCGCATGTTCTCGTTCTCAGCTTCTTGAAGTTTTAGAGCGCGATCTCATTCGCTTTCTCAAGTGCCTCGTCGGCCGCTAGCTTGGCCGCAATCATTTTCGCAAGCTGTTCGGAGACTGCTTGTAGCGAGGCTTTAGTCAGGGCATGCTTTTCTTCGAGCACTACCATTCTTTGAAGTATCGAACCGGCCTGGATATCGGATTGAAAATGACCATCTTCAAGAGATGCCAACCTTTGATCTGTTGACGTGAGTTCTTGAGCAGTATGATTGTGACCCTCTTCAAGAGTCGTTAACCTTTGATCTGTCGAACCGAGTCGCTGGTCGGTTAGGACAAGACCGTCCTCAAGAGTTGTAGTTCTGTGTGTTGTTGAACTGATCAGCTGGTCGGTTAGGGTGTGATTCTCTTCAAAGGCTGTAAGCCGTTGGATCGCGGAATTGAGCATTTCACCGGTAGACTTAGCCAACCGGTGTGATGTTTTCACCCTTTCACTCACATTAGTCTTCCACGGGATGATGGCATCTTGGAAAAATTAATCGATGTATGCCTTGACGTGATCCTCGGTTAATGCAGGCGGCGACGATTTATCTGTTTGTGGGGACCCGAGCTGATCGGGGAGCGGATTACCCATATCAGTTTTAATTATGTTGACCGTGGAATCCGGTGGAGGAGGGGCATTCTTGGCCTCTTCCGGATTAGTACCGGCATTGGATTTGGATCTTTCATCATCGTCAAGGTTAGATCTTGAAAAATGCGAAGCTTCTTGATGACCGATTCCGATTTAAACCGCGTCATCTCATCGGTCAGCTCTTGTTCCTTAGCCTTTAACATCTCCAAAACTATTACATCAAGTTGGTTTTTGTCATCTGGAGAGACGTTTTGTTAATGAATGTGAATGATATGGTCGGTGCGTTCTTTTAACCGGGCGTGCGTTTCAACTATCCTTCCTCTTCTAAGAGCGGTGACAACGCTCTTTGTCTTCGTCAATTCGAACACCGTCCTCTCCATTACCACTAGTTTTTCCTATTTCTGATGAGCGGGACACTCTGGTAACATGTCGGCAAAACTGACTTCCTCTCGTAGAAGAGCCCACCGATAGAAGACATTTCTCACAACATGTGCCTGCTTGAAGAGCTGCTCTATTATTTTGGAGACAAGTTCCTCTCCTAATTGTTGGATGTCGTAGTCTGCGGTTTCTGATGCCTCCGGTTGACGACAGACTGGACCGGATTCATCATCAAAATTTGTGGCCGGATTTTCCTCATCGAAGACCTTCCCTTTTCCTTTGTTTGACCAATTCTGCTCGGTGTCGTTGGTGTTGGTGCGGTTAGAGCTAGATGAGGAGTCCTACGGATTAGGGATGTCGGCTTGAATATTTGCCGATCCAGATGTATGAGGAACTGCTTTGCTTCTGGATTGTCCTACCTTCGGGGCCTTCTTCTTAGGCTGTGATTTCCTGGGTCGAGTGGACGGTTGTTTAGCGGTTGAGGCCTTCGCTCTGCTCGGTCGAACCGCTGTTCTCAAAAAATGAGTAGATTTAATTATCTTGTTGTGAGGTATAAGGACACCTGGGCCGGTTTCGATATTAGAGTGGTGCATCAGCTTGCCGAGCGGAACGACATATCCCTGAGAACGTTTTGAAGTCGGATCCACCATCTCACGGATGTTGGAGAAAACGACCTTGGCCCAGTTGATTTGAATACCTCTAACTATACTGGCCAGCATCTCAATCTTTGAACTTGTTAGGCTGTCGAAGTTGCCTCCTCTTCCTTGGACCAACTTTGAGATAATTTCACAAAGTGGCCTGTATTCCGGTTTCAGGTCTGTCTTCTTACCGAACACCACTAACGGTTTGTCAGAATCCGATACAGCACAGCAAACCGAAAGGAGTTCGTCGGCGTCCATGTCCTCGGTGAAGTCACAACCTTCTGTTGGTAGGCGGAGAGCTTCAACAATTGATTCCTTTGTAACCTGAAACGGTTTTCCACCGACCGTTGCGGATATGGTTTCCTCATTGAGTACGGCGGTTTGGAAGAACTCCGTGACCGCGTCTTGATACATGACGAACGGTCCATTTAGAAAATGATCCAGCCCCGAGGCAGTTATGAGTTCCAGCACTTGTTTAGCCTCCGTCGAACCGTTGGTTCGAATATCTTCGAAGTCTACTTGGAAAATTTGGTTTAAAAGTGTAGAATCACGACCCATTTCGATTAGAAAGATTTGGAGTTGGAAAGATTGAAAGTTTGAAAGATTAAGTGATTGCTAGAGAAAGAAAGCATATTCGCGGAAGAGGATAATAAGAAGACGAATGAAGTTAATTATAGGAAGCGGCCTGAAATGTCAACAGACGCGAACCGTCACATCAAGAAAAGGCGCCAAAGTTTCCCTCCAAAACGGATTGGCGGTAAGCTCTTGGGCGGCAATCCTTTTGGCGGGAGGCCTTTTGGCGGGAAGTGATTAAAGCGGTAAACAATTTAACTGATGGAGAATTTAAACCGATATTTGATCCTTGTAATTTAAACCGATATTAAGGATGAAACATACATGATGATGATAGAGCCGATATGAAGATCGGTTTGAAATACACATACAAGATTAAAATTAAAAATTAACCGACTTAGAACCTAAACATCCTAGAGATTTTGTCTTCCACCGCTTCCTTGGTGAGGACATTTGAAGTATTCACCGGTGTACCCGGTCCAAGGTTTGGAACGAAGGCTCAAATGAGGAGAATAGCCGAACCGTTTCTTCATCTTGACCATAGTCTTCAGGTTGTCAAAAATGATCGATGCCCAGTTGATGAAAGTTGAGCTGATGATATAGGTCATTATGTCAAAGACTTTTCTGGAGTTGTTTTGATTGGGGGTCTGGAAGAGGATCGACCGGTTGACGATCTCATGCAAGAGTTGAATGTGGGGAGCAAGGTGGGCTTTAAGGCCGTGGTTTTGAACCGGTGTGTCGGAGGCGGAGAACATTTCAGCATATTCATCCAATGAACTACTCACCCGTGGTGGAAAGTCCGAAAACCCCTCAGTTGGGAGGTCGAACATCCCGGCGAATGTGTTTTCTGAGAGAATGATCTCGGTTGGAAATGATGACACCGTTATGTATAGCTGCATTGGAGAGGAACTCCAGTACCTCTAGAAGAAAAAGAGGTCCGGATTCCTCTAGGAATCCGCGGAGGCCGGTGTCAATCAAAGATTCAAAGAGTACTTCCCTTGTTTCATCGTGATCAAGGGATAGCACTGAATCAAAGTCGATGCACAAATAGTTTCGGAGAATGGAGTGAGACATTGTTCAGATTTTCTTAGAGATGTAGAGTGTTGTCTTGGAGTGTATTGGAATGAGAGTGACAGATTTCTTAAATAGATTGGAGATGAGAGGTAACGTAAGAGAATTTAAGATTAAGATTCCGTTTTGTCTCATTAATGCTTTAGAATATTTATGTTTTCAAAACGTCTTGGGAAGTGGTAATTTTGACCGGTTACGGAGACCGAGGTTGAGAATCTAGTTGGGAACCAACTAAGTTTACGTAGTTTCCCATGTAGTTAGAATTCAAAAGTACTAGAATTTCATTAAGAAAAGATGGATTACAATAGACCAAAAGAGAGACATAGCCGATTAAATAGGTAGAAATACAACCGGTGCGTGAAGCAAAATGACCGGTTGTCCGAAGGAGTGATTCTTTAGTGACCGGAGGAGGTGATGTTTCTCTTCTTTTTCTTCCATGCTTTCTCAAACCGCTTATAGAAAGAATCCGCGGAATCCCTGGTCAAAACCTGGGATTGGTTCAGCCCTTCGCCTGGATAGAGTGGAACCCCGAGTTTGATTAGTAGAGATCTTATTTAAGGAATAAAGTCGGTGTGTCGGGTATTGATCATCTAGATTAGGTTGTCAAACAGTAACCTAGACCAGTTTACCGGAGTATCGGTTGTTATGGCAGTCATGATATTAAAGATCGTGGTACAGTAGGTATTGGTGACATCCTTTCCCAGGATGGCCTTACCAATGATGTCATTGAGGAGCTGATATTCGGCCCTAAACGATGATCGTGCACCGTGATCATCGACCGGAGAGTTGGAGCGGGAGAATTCCAGAGATATTTCGGCTTTCTGTTCAGCCGAAACTGACAGGTCTGTAAGACCTTCCTTGGAAAGGTCGAAGCACCGAGAAAAGTCTCCCTCGGTGAAGTTGAAAACTGTTCCTCTTACCCTTGACTGGATAAGAGTGTTGAAAAATAGAGTTCCGCGAAAAACTCTGGCATTGTGAAAGAATTCGGTCACGGTTTCAGGAAATATGATATGTTTGTCATCTAGAAAGGACCAAAGACCGGTACTCTCCAAAGACTTGATCATCTTGAAAATTTCGTAGTGTTTTGTTCCTTGTGTTGTGTGCAACTCTACTTGAAGAATGTTCTGGAACTGAGACATTTTTGCCTTACTAAGATGAGAGGTTGAGGGTGTGAATATTTGTTTGATATTCATCTAACTTATATATCAATTGGAGGGTGATATAAGTGAGTAGCATTATCTAGTGGGTAACATGTAATTTAGTTTATTAGTCGTAGGATGAAACATCTTGCATGAATTAGGTGTGTTTACAGCCTAAGGGTGTGAGTTATAGGCCTGGACAATGAGAGATATTATATCTTCACGTCTTTTGAGGCATGAATGCTTTGTTTTGAAAAGGAATCTTTTCAGAATAGATACGTCCAAACACAGACAATTGTTCCATATTTTTTGGGAAGCCAAATATTTCAGAGTATATTATATTCAAACCGGTTGGTTTTAAGTCATTGGTCCCGATGCAGTTAATTAGTGTATGTACTATGTAACTGGTCGGTTTACTGTAACTGATAGACAATGCGGTTTTTCAATAAATACGATGGTAAATTCGGTTTCCGATATTTTAGGAAGAACTGCTGGTTTTATCTGTCCGAACCGATTTTTCCCTTTACAGGATAAGGGTTTTAAGAGATGAGTTGATTTATATCGGTTAAACCGAGGATGTTTCTGAAGAAAGAAAACTTAGCTTCCTACAGAGGCTTTGTGAAGATATCGGTTACTTGTTGATCAGTTGATACATATTCCAACCAGATATGCTTCTACATGACATGTTCCCGGATGAAATGATGTCTTATGTCGATGTGTTTGATTCTAGAGTGTAAAACCGGATTGTATGTGATTACTATGGCACTTGTGTTGTCACAGAAAATTGGAGACTCTTCGGCAGTGACACGAAAGTCCTTTAGTTGCTATTAAATCCATAGAAGTTGTGAACAACAACTTCCGACTTCCAGATATTCAGCTTTTGCGGTTGATGTAACAACCGACGTTTGATTCTTGCTGTGCCATGAAACAAGCCGATCACCTAAGAATTGGCATGTTCCGCTGGTACTTTTTTTTATCAACTTTACATCCTACATAGTCTGCATCAGAATAGCTTGTAAAGTTAAAACTTGAGTCCTTTGGGTACCACAGACCGACTTCAGATGTTCCCTTTAGATACTTCAGGATTCGTTTAGCGGCTATATAGTGAGACTGTTTGGGATTAGCCTGGAATCTTTCACATACTCCGACCGCAAATAATATGTCCGGTCTACTTGCTGTCAGGTACAAAAGTGAACCGATGATTCCACGATAGGCTGTCAGGTCTACTCCCTGACCGTCATCATCTTTATCAAACTTGATTGATGAGCTCATTGGAGTGGCGGTAGAGGAACATGTGTTCATCCCAAATTTCTTTAGAAGTTCCTTTGTATATTTGGACTGATTGATGAATGTTCCTCCTTCCAATTATCTAACCTGAAGACCTAGGAAGAATCTTAATTCTCCCATCATACTCATTTCAAATTTGTTAGTCATCAGGGTTGAGAATTTATCACACAGCTTAGGATCGGTTGATCCGAAAATGATATCATCTAAATATATTTGAACAAGTAGGATGTGTCCCTTTTTCTCAAATTTAAATAGGGTTTTATCTACTGAACCTATGGTGAAGTCATCATGTATCAGAAATGCGGTTAATGTATCATACCAAGCTCTGGGAGCTTGTTTTAAACCGTAAAGGGCTTTATTTAGACGATATACATGATTAGTCAGGTCAGCATTTTAAAACCGGGTGGTTGTTCAACGTATACCTCTTCACGTAGGTCACCATTTAAAAATGCACTTCTAACATCCATTTGGAATACTTTAAAATTTTTGAAAGCAGCAAAGGCTAGAAAAATTCTAATGGCTTCAATTCTAGCTACACGAGCAAATGATTCTTCAAAATCAATGCCTTCTTCCTGTTTGTATCCTTGTTCCACTAATCTAGCTTTGTTCCTCGTAACCAAACCGTCTTCATTGAGTTTATTTCTGAATACTCATTTTGTTCCTATGACCGGTTGATCTTTCAGTCTAGAAACTAGATACCAGACTTTGTTACTCTCAAACTGGTTTAACTCTTCTTGCATTGCTAAGATCCAATCCAAATCTAACAATGCTTCATCCACCTTTTTCGGCTCAATTTGGGATATGAAAGCGGAATTAAAGTATTCCTCCAGTTTTTGTCGCCTGGTTTGGATGGGTTTTGAAGGGTCACCTATAATAAGCTTAGGAGGATGATTTGTGTTCCTTTGGAGATTCAGTTTATGAATGTCTACCAAATTACCATTTGTTTGCTCAAGGCTAGACATATAGGTAAGCTGGGCAATAGTGTCAGACCGACCGTTTTCCTCAGTTTGAACCGAGGTGTCAGCTTCCTGCTGTGTGGCAGCTTGATCCGGCTGGGTTTCAACAACACTTATTTGGTCATGGACAAACCGTCTGAAAACCGGAATCTCATCTTCACTATCAAAATGGATATTATGATTTTCCAATCTGTTGTGTAGATCAAAGGATGATGCAGTGTTACTTTCAACCGATTCATCGAATACAACATGACGAGATTCTTCCACGATTAAAGTTCTAGTATTATATACTCTATATACTTTACTAACCGCTGAGTATCCTAACATTATCCCAATATCAGATTTTGCATCAAAAGTAGATAAGTAGTTTTTGCCATTAATGTGAATGTAACATTTACAACCGAAAATCTTAAGATACCGAATATTAGGAATTTTATCAAAATATACTTCGTACGGTGTTTTATTGTGAAATTTGTTAATCAAAGACCGGTTTTGTGTATAACATACAGTGCTGATAGCTTCAGCCCAAAATTTTTGAGCAACACCTGAGTCGGCTATCATAGACCTTGCGGCTTCCTTGAGAGTTCGGTTTCTTCTCTCAGCCAGGCCGTTCTGTTGAGGAGTTCTGGCACTGGACAACTCGTGTCTAATGCAGGATTCCTCAAGAAATGCATTTAGAGTACTATTTGTAAATTCGGTTCCTCTATCATTCCTAATGCTATTTATACGTGTTGATTTTTCATTTTGTAAACGTTGAAGCAGTGTAATTAAATTGGATGCGGTTTCACTTTTAGATGCAAAAAATGTGACCCATGTATATCTAGAATAATCATCAATAACAACCATAGTGTAATGCATACCACCTAGGCTGGTGACCATAATAGGTCCAAATAAATCCATGTGAAGAAGGTCTAAACATCGGTTAGACTGAATGTGTCATTTACTCTTAATGGTTGATTTAGTTTGTTTACCCATTTGACATGCTGAGCACACCTTATCCTTATTAAATATTATATCAGGAATTCCTTCAACTAACTTTTTATTGCGGATATAGTTTAAGGTTTTGATGTTTAAATGGTTTAACCTTTTATGTCATAGCCAGGTTTGATCAGGTTTAGCTACCACGCAAACAGGTTGCTCCACTTCATTTTTCCAGTCTACCTTGTATATATTTCCTAACCTATTTCCGGTTACTAGTGTGCTACCCTGAGAGTTTTTAACTAAGCATGCATGTCTAAGAAATTCTACAGTATATCCAGCATCACACATCTGACTAATACTTTGCAGGTTAAAATGTAAATTTTCAACTAGAAGTACATTGTTAATTGTTAAATTACCATGGACAATCTTACCCTTGCCCACAGTTCAACCTCTTGAGTTGTCACCAAAGACTATCATTGCACCGGTTTCTATTTTGATGTCGGTCAAAAGGTTGCTATTTCCAGTCATATGTCTGGAGCAACCGCTGTCCAGGTACCACTCAGAGTTTCCTAGTCGTTTCTTCATAACCTGCAAAATACACATATTTACAACTATTTGGTACCCACATTTACTTGGGTCCATGGTTGATTAATCCCTTGGGTATCCAGACTTTAATAAGTCTGATAACTTTCTCGGTTATGGTTTTAGTTAGTTTTCTTGTGCTTGGTTTGACATCTTTCTATTATCCTAAGAGTGCCTTATTTTGTAGTGACTTTTGGTCTATTCTATGTGGTCATGGATCGGTTTGTTTACCTGTTGGCCGGTTGGCTTTCCTTCTCTCAGGATGAAGCCATTTTTTGAGTTAGTTGGATTTACATATGTTATTTCTTTTTCCGGTTTTGAGTCACGTTGTGCCTCATTGTCGGTTGAAGAGCTCTTGACAAATCTTATAAAGGGAAGATTGTCTTTTGTGATTTTCATCTCGTTGGAACAGTTCCGGTTGGCGGATTTGTTGTCTTTGTATCCAAGACCAAATTTGCATTTAGGATGTCTTTGATAATTAGACATATGGTTCATCGCTTCACTGGATCTTTTCCATGCGGCTATTCGGTACCTGGTTCGTGCATCTTCCTCTTCGGTCAACTCTTGAACTGACTCCTTAAGCTGTTCAGTCTCAAAGGATAGTTCAGGTGCTGCCTCAATTTCTAAGATTTCATCAGATTGAATACTATCGGTTTCAAGAATGGGGGACCGAGGTGGTGCTATAGGGTCGGTTCTAAAGTTGAGTCGGGTTGGTACTAAGGTTAATAGATTTTTATACTCTACTACCATGTCATTTAGTGCATTAACTAAATCATCTTCTGTAAATTCTTTACAAGAAAAATCAAATACCTGTTCTTCGTTTGCCATGAGACAAGAGAGTTCATCATCGCTGTCACTGTGAGCCCATAGACTTTCTCCATCATCGGCTATCAGTGCTTTCTAAATTTCCCTTCCTTCACCGGTTTGTGAGTAGTTGTTTCTTTGGTTCTGATCGTCCGGATTCCGGTCATCCCATCTTGGTTTTCTGCATTCCCACCTGAATGTCCCAAACAGTTGCAATTATAACATCTAATATTAGATTTATCACCGTAGTTAGTTGTTGTTTGTCGGTTGGCTTTTCTTCATGAATTTGCCAAACTTCTGTGCAAGCATTGCCATTGCATCCTCAGTGAATTGTTCAGCGGATTTGATCGGTGCAGCAGCTACCGGTTCTATAGATGTGACTAGTGCCTTAGTAGCGGTTGAGATTGCTACTTCATCTTCGATCCTGGATCTCATTTCAAACTCAAATGCTTTCAGATCTTCGAATACATCGTGTAGCTTCATTTTGTTTAGGCAGTTTGATTCTCTCATCACCATTATCTTTATGTCCCATGCACTCGAAAGAGATCTTAAAGCTTTGATGATTGTTTCCTTGTTATCATACTTCTTTCCAAGAGTTGATAACTCATTTATCACATTTGTAAACCAGTCACTGTACTCCCTCATGGTTTCTCCTAGCTTAATCTTGATGTTTTCAAACTTCTGGGTAGCCACCATTTTCTTGTTTTCCTTGGTTCTTTCATTTCCCTCATGAAGTTGAATCATTGTTTCCCATACTTCCCTTGAGGTTTTGCAATCTCTGACCTTATAGAAGGTATTTCTGTCCAAACCTTTGAAGATATGGTTTTTGGCGTGATTATCCAGATTGTTAGGATCTAGATCGCCGATGGTGGACTAGGGTCCGCTAACACTACAACACTCAACGGTTGGCATTTAATCTGGTTAGAGATTAACACCGGTTTAAATACTACACAGGTTATCACAAACCCTTGAACCGAGTTCAAGTGCGGAAGTGGTTTGTTTCAGACTGAAGCAAGACACACAGGATGAATAGAGATAGAGTTTGGAGAAAGTCTGTTTGATGTTTAGTGAGTCGGTTAGAATGATGTAAGTCGGTTATGATAGTGCGAGTCGGTTAGAAAGCGGAACCAGCATACAATAAAGAACAAGACACAGGTTTTTATGGATGTTCGGAGATAAAACTCCTACGTCACCCCTTCTTCTCAAACCGCGAGAAGGATATTCACTAAGGAATATTCAACCAAACTACACAATCGAGACTTATTTACTGCTCGATGAACAGTCGTACAATTCTCACATAAATTGTAATCACACTTCAAATGCACACTTAAACTTTGAATCTTGTAGATAGATAAATACAACTTGTGATTGTTAGAACTGCATTTACTCCTCTTCAGCTCCTTCTTTTATAGGTGAGATGTGCCAACGGTCACATTTCTTCAACGGATACCTTCAGGGTAATCCTTGAATCTTATTTGTTGAGAAGAGGTTCATCATTGCATTAATTGCGGTTTAAGCTTCCAAGACATGAAGCAGACCGGCTTTATTTGTCTTTTACTTAATATGGCAATTGTTGGTTGGCCAGTTACTTGCATCTCGAGAACTACACCTTTGACTTGTACCAAAATGGTAACTGTTTCTTCAGGCAATCTTCTGCAGCCTTCAGAGTATTATCAGACTTGTATGGATATGGCAATGTCACAGTCTGATCCTTTAATATCATCTTCCGCATATACTCAAAGTGTTCATTTGCACCAATTTGTAAATTGTACTTAGTTTGATAATCTTGACTTCTTTCTTTAAGTAGTCTCTTCATCGGTTTTAGGTTGAATACTGCATTTCGGTTTAGGATGTTTATCAGTTGTTTATAGCTTTAGGTTAACCGGATAACTTTCGGTTTTGGATACATCCTTTGCTTCTTCTTCTAACCGGTTTGATTATTTGACCGGTTAGATTCTTGACCGTTCAAAGTTCTTGACCGTTCCTGCACAGAAAATTTGTTTTTGTTATGTTCTTATTTTAACCGGTCTAGTTTATCTATCAAAGCTTTCTAGATGCATAGATCAAATCTTTAAGGCCTTAAACAAAAAATTTGAAAAATCTGAAGCTTTAATGATGAATTTCGATATTTTGTTTTATTTAAGGCTTATATGTTGGTAGGTTATGATAGGATCGGTGCTACCAATAGAAACTAAGGTCTAGAAATTGATAAAAACTTATGTAAAATGTTACGATAGTAATCCTGTGAGGGACTTGTTTATGAATGTCTCTATTCTTCACAAATCCTTTGAACTCTTGAAACGATTTCAAATGCGGAAGTGTTCGTCGGATTTGAAGCTTGGAACCAATGAAAAATGAATGATAGAAGGGAAAGAACACAATGATTTGTTTATGGATGTTCAGAGTAAACCCTCCTACATCACCCCTTCTTCCACAATCGGAAGGATTTCACTAAATTGTTTGAATCAAATACAGTTTACTGAACTAGCTAACACTATATTGAACAGAACAACCTCTGTTCAACTTATAATATTATCACCAATATTCTCACAGCTAGACAGTAATTTGATTCTTTCTCTCTTGAGCTTGAATGATATAAGAAATCAGTAAGAGCAAGAGTGTAAGCAAGTAAGATTGGTAACCGATGAGTGAACAAGTGATTCGTCCGTTGTCGTTGAGCATCTATTTGTAGTAGAAGGACATCAACGTTCGAATCTTCATCATGGACACGTGGAAATTGTCTATTAGAAGGTCGCACATAGTACATGAGTACAACAAACTATGATCAAATGGATCGTGGTCGTATCGAACTAGTAGTGCGTTGAATATCCTCTCTGATATTGTCTTGTACTGGACAGACCTTTGGAAGGACATTTGCGTAGGTGGTGTTCGTTCATTGGATATAATTATCTGGCTTGTCAGACTGCACATGAGTGAGTGGAGAAGAGTAGTAAACAGCTAGTTGATCATGGTTAGCCGTATGCTAAATTCAGACGACAACTGAAACGAGGCACTAGACGTGCTCCATTAGACTGCCAAGTCTAAGGAGTTAGATGTCAACGTCTAACTGGGCGTTCCATTAGACCACCGAGTCTAATGGAGTTAGACTGCAATGTCTAACTACATATCACATTAGACTATCAAATCTAATGGAGTTACACGTCAACATCTAACAACGTTTCCCATTAGACTACCACGTCTAATATCGTTAAACTTTAACGTCTAACTACGTATCTGTTAGACTATAACGTCTAACTACGCATCCCTTCAGACTTGTCTGAAGGAGTTAGACGTCAGTGTCTAATTATGTTTCCCATTAGACTACCACGTCTAATGGAGTTAGACTACAACGTCTACTTCACATCCCTTCAGACTTGTCTGAATGAGTTATACGTCAACGTCTAACTACGTTTCCCATTACACTACCACGTCTAATGGAGTTAGACTATAACGTATAACTTCGCATCCCTTTAGACTTGTCTGAAGGAGTTAGACGACAATGTCTAACTACGTTTCTCATTAGACTACCACGTCTAATGGAGTTAGACTACAATGTCTAACCTAGCATCCCTTCAGACCTATCTGAAGGAGTTAGACATTAATGTCTAACTACGTTTCTATTAGACTACCACGTCTAATGGAGTTAGACTATCACGTTTAACTACGTAATACATCTATTTTACCCTACTTAGACCACGTCTAATTCAACATAGTCTTATGCACCTGCACAAAACAAATAAACAACTTAGCTTTATTATAGTTGAATATCTAGCTTTATTTATAACTAAACATCATCAAAATTCCATAATATTCACGACTAAATATCATCAAAATTCCGTTCTAAACATTATCAAACTTCTGTTGTTTATTGTTTCATAGCTTTTGACTTCTAAGTTAATTACTTCGCACTTAATTAACTATTTTCTTTATTTTGATTTTACATTTTCCCAACGGGTTACCTTTAGAATGAGTTAAGGGGGATATTTATACTCATCCTAGGTCAGTTGGAGGAGCCTAGTGGCCTAAATCTGCCAAAAGCCATTAATGACATTTGACTGTTCTTGGCTGACAATCACCGGAATAGGGTGATTAATTCTATTTTCGTAAGAGAGAATGATCACCATCATAGGGTCTAAATGATCGACCAATGGATGAGTTCCCAAAACCAAAAACCATCACGACTTCTTCATGTTTATCCTCGCAACGTCATGATGAAGAAGATGATCGGAGCAAAAAACGATGTTGTGTCATCTATGTTTCGTATTATGTTGGCATTCCATCAGCGTTTGAGCGGTCCGTTAGCGTTCCAGCTAACTATCTTAGGTGATAGGCTGCCTCGCGTGCGCGCTTCCTCTACTACAACAGTTCGGGTGGAGAAGTCATGGGTGTTGGATAAAAATCCAACGATAATCCAAAATGCCTAGTTTCGGTTACACCCAATTATGAATTTTTTTGATTGAAACCTTAAGGTTTTATTTTAAATTTAATTTTTTTTTCACCCTTATGACTTTAATTTTGATTTTGTTAAATAAAAAAATATTAAAATACATATGGAAAATATTTTACAAATAATTTTTTTGTATGCATTAGATAAATAATTTTAGAGATTAAATGGGTCGTCATTTCATCCTAAATAATATCTTTTTAATCCTTTGAGTTTTTCTATAAGATAAATTAATACAACATTTATCCCAAATAATTTTATTTTTATTATTTTGGTCATTTTCCTTAATTATTTAAGATTTAATTATCACAATAATTAGCTTAATTAATTATTTTAATTGAGTTTTAGTCATGAGATTAATTATTTTGATTTTTTATTTAAAAATAAATTAAAATAATTATTTTTATTTTATAAATTGGTGAATAGATTTTTGGTGCTTATAGTATTGACAAAATATAAAACATAAACAATTACAATAAAGATAAATAAAGGTAACACGGTCATGGAAAAAATCCAAGAAATATCTAGTGTAAAAATATGACGATATACCTTCCCGAACAGGTGTCTATTAAAGTCCACGATTATACAAAATATTAAACTAACTAGCTAGATTATAAGAATCCAAATTGTCAATTAATTTAACATGATCTTATCCCATTTTGTAAAAAATTAATTTAAATTTATCTATATATATTTACCTCAAAAAATGCTTAATAAAATATATTATTGTAATAAATGTATTAAATGACACATTTATTCTTTGGTAAAGAAAATTCAATAGTGTACCATTTATATACTTCAAAAAAATGTGAAATGTATATCAACAAAGTAAGTGATAAAGATATATAAACCATAGAGAAAGATAGTTATGGCTAGAAAATCATGTAGAGGTCGCTAGAAAATCTTAAGGGGATTGAAGATAGGGCTAAACTTCGTAGCGTTCTCAAAGAGAAAGTCTAGAATTTTAAAAAAAGTGAGATATTATAACTTTCATCCACCTTTTTTAAAACTCCAGACTTTCTCTTTGAGAACTCTACGAAACACTTAGCCCTATCATCAATCCATTTTATTGGGATTTTCTGACGACATCTACTTGATTTTCTGGATATAACTATATGTACTTATGCTTTGAATATCTTTATCACACTCTTTGTTGATATGCATGTCACATATTTTTGCAGCATATAAAGGGTACACTATTAAAATTTATTTACCAACGAAAAAATGTGTAATTTTATACATTTGTTATAGTAATATATTACCTTAAAAATTTAATAAGATAATTATGTACAAATAAATTTAAATTAATTTTTTACAAATATAAGTATATATATATATATATATAATGCTTAATAATAGGCTACCTTCACAATTAATTGATTTTTCCTCTCATACAATACATAATTAGTTATAAATTTTTTTCTCTTTAATCTATATGTATAAATATTATATATATAAAAAATTAAAATATAAAATTATGATAAGAGAAAAAATAAAAAAAATATATTAGTTACAAAATTTAATTCATAATATATATATATATATATATATATATATATTTAAATACACAAAATTATAAAATTATTTCAACCAATCTTACTTATCTAGAGTTCAAATCTTTTTAAAATAATTATTATCTATGGGGTGAATTTGAAGGATAACATATAATGGTGGTGGATGAAACATAATTAAAATTGTAAACAAAACTTGGTGAGAAAACAAAAAAATTTGGAGGTGTATAATAAGCACTCTTCACAATAAATTTATTTTCTTTTTCCTACAATACTTAATTAATTTATTTTTTGTTTTCTCTCTCATATATATATATATATATATATTAATAATTTTATAATATATATATTTATATATATATATATATATATATATATATAAATTCTATTTGATTCAAAGAGTTTAGTGAATCCTTCCAGTTATGGAAGAAGGGGTGACGTGGGAGGGTTTTCTCCGAACATCTATAAACAATCTGTTGTGTTCTTTATTTTCAGTCTTTCATTTTCATTGGTTCAAAGCTTTAAATTCGACGAACACTTCCTCCCTTGAAACTGTTTCAAGAGTTCGAAAGATTTGTGAAGAATAGAAAAAGATTTGGACTTCTAATAGAGTTAAAATCGAATAGTTTATCGTGAGTTGTTATCAATAGTCATACCCCTATCTCTATTAATACTACCGATCCTATAAGAGAATCTATAGACCCGACTAATAAAATCAGACATAAGCCTTAGGACTCCGGTCCTAAGGCTTGTTTGGTTTCACTTTTCAAAATCCATAATTATTTTTGTAATTTTAGGACTCCAAATAATTTCTAAAAAGTCTGAATATTTATAAAAAAAATGTATTTTAAATATTTTTGGGATATTTCTACAAAAATATTGGGTTTGTTTGGTATTTATTTCAAAACCCTAATGACTTTAAAAAAAACTAATATTCTTCAGGTATTTCAACTCTAGTTATCATCCGTAACGGATACTAGTAGTTTAAATAACTCTAAAACCTTGAATCATGAATAGTACCAGAATAATAATTTGTTAAACCTAAAACGGTATACAACCTATGCTAGGATCGGGATTGCCAAAGGAGATTGGGGTCTCACAAAGGTGAAAGCTTATACACACGCCAATTGATAATAACCCTGTTAGAGGTTAGTATCGGTCTATATACTTCTAAAGTTGTCACAAACTCTTGAACTGAGTTCAAGCACGGAAGTGTTTGTTTCAACTTGAAGTAACACGTAGTTAGTTTAGGAAGCAACAAAAGAAAGATAGCACAACAGAATTTATGGATGTTCGGAGATAAACTCCTACGTCACCACTTCTTCTCAAACCTTTGAGAATGATATTCACTAGATTATTCAATCGGTTTACAACGCATACAGGTTTAGTCAAACAACCGAGGCTTAATGATTGCTTATTTTCGACCCTTTAATACGCTCACTCTATTGAACAGAAACAGATTCTGTCAACTTATAATACTCACCACTCACACATAATAGATGATATTGTAATACACTTGAGTTTCTTACACACACTGTTTTGAAAGCTTGAATTATTTGATAGTAATAGATGAAATTTGTAAGTTAGATAATGAATGTGAGCACAGTTGTAAAGGTTGTCAACAAGATTGCAAGGTGTACCAGGTTTTTCCAAGGTGCTCAATCTGGTTGAGCTTTGTTCTCTTAAATAGAAATACGACAACGGTCATATTCTTCTTTTTCAACGGATATATTTCCTCGATATTACGTCGTTTCTTGAATTTGATTGGTTGAGGATCAGTATAGTACAACAGATGGGGTATCCTTTGATTTTGTTTGTACTCTAATACTAGGTCAACATAGCATTAATTGGATTAATGATTTCTAAGAAGCAATCAGCACACACATTTGTCTTCTAATGATTTGGCTATCTGAAATAATGTGATAGATGACTTCTCTAAGAAGACTATATCGAACTTATACCGAAACAGTAGTCTGAGTTAATTTGGCAGGCTTCTGCTACCAAGATGTCTTTCACTTAAATGACAATAGAATAGTCTGGACGCTTGAAGACTATTCTCTGTAATTACCGGATATATTTTGCATAGCATTGATATGGAAATTGTCGGTTGTCCTTTGAATAAAATTGTTTTAGTATATAACTGCATCCCCTTCTTGTAACTGAACGGGCAAATTACCGAGTAGTTTACCGGTTGCGCCTTTTGTGAATGACCGGTCAAACTACTATTGGATGGATACTACCGATTCCGCATATAATAAGATCGAAGTAAGGATACTACCGGTTCTGTTTCATTTATAGAGATGAATGGATAGTCAGGCATTCTACTGATTGTGCCGTCTTTATATGACCAAAGATAATACCGGTTGCACCTTCTTTATAAAACGAGGATACTACCGGTTGGTCTACTAATTGCGTTTCTTATAGATAACCGAACAGACAACCGTTCATTCTACCGATTGCGTCGTCTTTATAAAACCGAAGAGATAATACCGGTTGTGCCTATTTATAGAACGAAGAGATAAAGCCGATTGGTTCTTCCAGTTGCGTCGTCTTTATACAACCGAATATAATACCGATTGCGCCTTCTTTAATAAATAACCGAAAAGACAACCGGTCATTCTACCGATTGCGCCATCTTATTATAAGGCCGAAGATGCAACCGATTCCGCTTCTTTATATCGGTTTTCTGAATTTTACATCCGTCTTTAAGGAGAAACCGAGCAGTTTTATTTTTCCGGTTTTCTTTTTCCTGTACAAAATTAACTTGGTTAAGTTCTTAGATAATTAATTACTACTAATTAATTATCTAATTTATCTAACAACCGATTTTGAAAAAGACAACTTATAAGTAGAGACCGTTTTCAAATGGGTACAAAGAATGAAGCGCGAAAGCCATTTCTAGAGTATCACCAAACTTCGAACCAAAATAAAACTCTAGTGAAAAATACGTTTGTACATCTACACCTTTTTATTATTTTTTTAAAAATTAATTGAAGACTCTATCTTCAAATAAATAATTTTTCTTAAATTAATTAGGTTTAATTAATTTAAACTGTATTTCAAATCAAATCATCATTTGATTATAAAAATCCTCAAATTATTAAAATTTGAATAAAATTAATTAATTTTATATAATTCATTTTAAAAAGCTTCCAAGTAGTATCAAAATTATTTAAAAATAATCTTTTATTTTAAAAGATGCCAGACACTTAACCGAGGTTGAACCATCGAACTTTGACCGCCTTGGATCTCCCGTATTTTCAATTGTCGTCCAAACACGTGTTAAGCTACGAGGGATTTTCCCAAGGGCTACAACTTTTTGGCGACTCTACCGAGTATTTAAATTGTTTAGCTTGAAAACATAAATTTCGCTTTATAAAACGTGTGTATCACGTTTTCACACTTAATATGCTTGTCTTACAAGGCACAATACCTAAAAAAACACAAATATTTTATCCTATTTAAAGCCTATATCACTTATGTGTAAAGGGTAAATCACACTTTTCTTGCAAAGAAGTACTCGATCGCGATCGGTATTTCTACACTTACGTGCAAAGATTGTCAATATGGAATGATAAATTGTTACAAACCGATTGATTTGCGAGAAGAAAATCTAGGTAAACGGGATCGACCCACCCTTTGGCGATGAGTCGTCCAATAGGACGTAAGAATTGTGGAGGTTGGGGTAAATTCCTAATTGAGTTGATATTCCATAGTTTATGGTGGGGGTTTACCCCTTCCACTATCGAGTAATGAGACTCTCTTACCCATTCTACCCTTAGAATAAAAAACCTTATAACTATTACCTAACTGATTGTTTGTCATGTTTAGACAACCAAAAGACTTCGTCACTAAATCTCTTATGTGACTACTATATACGTATTATGTGTAATTATGTATAATCAAGTGAGAATTTTTAGCATGTTCCTTCTTTCAAAACAAACGCAAATTTATAGTCATAAATGATGTCCATATGTTGACGGATGTCGCGTTGGTTTCCTGGATCGATAACTTTCACGCCATTTAATGAAATTATTGATCTTATGGACTTATTCCTATCTTGAGGTTCATAAACTTCAAAGTGAAATCAGCCTTTATGATGGAAATGCAACAAAGGTGGAATCTTGTCAAACGAGGTTACTTCCTCGGCGAAAGATCTATGTATCCAACCATAGAGGAATTACAGGTGATTCTTATGACGTACAATAAAATTATTTTACATTTAAGACCATTTTTAGACTCAATGCTCATCGGAAAGCTCTTACAAGAGGAGTATGAAGAATTCAAAGTCACGTCTGAAACTATCCTCATGATGACGTACATCGATTTCTAGACTTGGACTAAAGTGGAAATAATAAATGGAGAGATCTCTATAACACTATGGTCATCCATGATAACGATGTCTATCCTAATAGATTATTTCTTTCTAGCACTAGTAAACGGTAAACCCTCCTCGAGAATCATCGAGGTAGCACACTAAATGCAAAGAGGCAACAAAGATCCCTCTGGTGTTATTCTAGCAGAAATGCTAATGGGCCTGAACAACTCATTTATGTTTCTACCATGAGTAGAAGGAGTTCCCCTTAATCCTCCAACTCTTTCTAAGTACATAGGAAAAAATGATACATCTATCATTTTCAAAATGTATGCTCACGCAATGACTTCATTGCGACTCAGAGAACAAATTGTTCTCCCCTAATTCCCCCATTATCTTGAAGATGCTGCTCTCCACTAGTATCACCAGCAAAAGATAGTATATGTACAAAGCATAGATCAATTAGCTGCAGCGTTCATAGAACACTTCTTAATGCATCTCAACCTCAAACGACCAGAAATGAGATTGAAGAAAATCAAATAGGGGAAATGAGAAATTCTCCGTGTTTATCGAATAATGAAAAGTTGTCGCCAAGGAAATCGATTCCCTCTCGAGCAAACAACGTCAAATCGACTTGATTTTGGAAAACGTTAACGGATGATATTATATTGGACTTTCCCTCAAAACATTCTAAATAATGAATAAATGGCTGAAAATCGGCATTAACCTCGATGACGTTATCGAGTAGGAAGGAAAAGAGGGAAAACCTATCAAAGCTACCCCACGTTCAAGTCATTTCTCGAAAAAGGAAAATATGCAAGTACAACAGGTATCTGCTTCCAGGAAGGAGCAATTGCCTCAAAAGGCGAGCCCAAGTATAACTCCACTGCCTAAAGTAGATGTAACTACTCCTCCAAAGGTACAAATCCAAAGGCACCTAAACCCCCTACAGTCTTTGACGACCTAGGGATGCCTTTAAGTCAAGTGATGAAGATTCTCCAAGAAAAGAATCATGTCAAACCACATTCCCCAAGAACATACCTACCTTTCTTGGGAAAATATGAGAATGTTTGGTACGACTATCATCAAGCAAAGGGCCACATTAGTGATAGTTGTAGTACCTTCAAACACTTGTTCCATGACTTGATCGATCAAAACGTCATCACCTAGCCAGGAACAACAAAGAATCTACTATTGGATCATAATATCAATATGCTCACTATTGGTGAAGTATCTTTTGACTACAATGTGTTACTAGATATGATCCATGACACTAAACCATAGATCAACATGATCAATCCCTGTCCCAAAGAGAAGTCCAAAGTCGGCTATGGTGAGACTTCTGAATGGTGGAAGTCAAACATGATTTCCCACATCAATTCCCTAATTGACATCGCAACAACGCGTGGTGGAACGGATTTTTAACCCAATTTCATAAAAACCACACTAGAAAATGTGACATTTGCCTCCCAGCTTCCTGTAGTTACTTGAATGGAGTATGAGCCAAGAGTTCTTAACATAGGAGACAACCTCCTTAATCAACCGAAAATGACAAATTCTATCATTTCTATCTGGGAAATCCTAATGTACTTTTTTGAGTATAAGAAAGCAGTACACAATGAGTTAAGTAAAGATAATGTATTTTCCAATACTATCATGAAGAGCTAGTAGGGATCATATTTGATAGCTCGTAACACAACATGATTGTATTTTAACACAATGATCTTCTAAAAGCTAAAACAAATCATGACAAATTAAAGCGCCCTACATTTCTAAGCAAATGGAGGAAAAGACCGTTCCAATGGAGCAAATGGATCCGCTCTCAACATATGTCGTTGGAGGACTCTTGAAAAGATAGGTGTATCCTAAGACCAGATAATTCCATCTGACCTATGTGTTAGAGGTTTTGACAGCTCTCTCCACGAGATAATGGGTTGCTTCAAATGCACCGTCCGAGTAGACGTAATCCCCTTTCAGGTTAATTATTGTGTCATCAACGTGAAACCTTCCTATAACTTGATATTAGGAAGACTATAGATTTATAAAGCCAAGGCTTTAGCCTCTACCTTACACCAAAAGCTCAAGTTCATCCTCAACGACCAAGCCATTATAGTCAACAACACGATAGACACCACAATAATCATATGGTCTACCCATATTGATACCCCCGAGGTTGAATTAAGAGGGTTTGAGATATTTCCAATCCTCTAAGAAGGTAAAGAATCATTCAAACATCCTTACTTTAGCATGTTTAGCCTCTCCTTAATTAAAATGATGCACTAAATGGGATATTTTCTGGTCATGGGCCTAGGTTTATAGGCCAAAAGGCATGACCTCATTCCCGCAACCATATTGTAACATGGATCAACACGGTCTAGGATACATCCCAATAGGATTCGAGGAAATCTGCACAAAAAGGATATCCAAACGACGCATAGTTGTTCTCCTAACGTTGAATGGACAGTTTATCCGCGAGGGACAAAGAACCTTGTGCTTTGACTTCCTCGAACCCTTTACCAACCCATATTTATAGAGATGTTCTCCAGGTCTCGAAATCTTTTCTAAACCCTTCTATTTGTATAATTAGGAAACAAATAGACTATTGGTGCGATGCCCTCAAAAAATTGGCTCGGATTCGCAGGATAGTTGCTCCAACTTAAGAATCTAGCTCTCTTGGTTCTCAAGAAACTAACTCCCTTTAATCCATTTATAATGTGATCGATAAATACTATACATTGTAAGAAACCTAAGATTATGATCTTGTTGGATCATCTTCTCTTACATGTAATAAATCCCTCGATGTAATAAAAGAAGTAGATTTTGAATCTATGAGTAAAAATGATCTATCATTTTACTCATATTTAAACTTCGAAACCAAACACTTCTTAGAGACTAAGGATGAGATTGTATCCGACTTGGAAAAGACAATCTAAATCACCTTAAACATAGTCGGCGATCCTTAGATCGTACTAATTGAACAAAATTTAAACCCCAAAGAACGTTTGGAGATTGTTGAGCTGCTGAAAGTCAATAAAGACGTCTTCGCTCGATCATATAAAGACATGTCAGGTATCGATCTAAAGATCACACGACATCATATTACTTTATATCATGACGCTTAGAATGTGAAGCAAAAGTTCAAACAAATGAAAGAGGAATTTGTGAATAAAATATTTGAAGAAGTCTGAAAGTAACTCGAAGCTGGATTTCATGAGGTAATGGAATACCTTAACAAGATTGCCAACGTAGTCTCCGTCCTAAAGAAAGACGGGAGATTATATGTGTGTGTAGATTATCGGTATCTGAACAAGGCCAGCCCTAAACACCATTTCTCATTACCACACATCGACATAATCGTCGATCATGCCACCGATCATGAACTTTTTTTCATTCATGGACGTATCCTCAGGATACAACTAAATCCTAATCGCCCTGCAAGACCGGGAAAAGACAACGTTTATAAAAGAAGTAGGAAACTTCTGTTAAAGGGTCATACCTTTCGGTCTTAAGAACGTGGGAGCCAGTTATCAAATGGTAGCCACTATGATCCTTCGCGACATGGTTGTCAAATTGAAGGATCGAGAAAGACATGTCCCAAACCTTAGAAAATTTCTACAACTAATCAGGAAAAATCATCTGCGACTCAACCCAAAAAATGCACATTAAGAATCACAACTGATAACATGATAGGCTTCTTAATCACACAGAGGGGCATCGAAGTCGATCCCTCTATGATTGAAGCAATTTCAGTTATGTTGGTCTCTCGAAGCGAAAGAAAGGTCCAAAGATTTTTGGATAAAATCCAATTCATTAGCAAATTCATCAATAAGCTTATTATGACTATAATCCTCTGTTTAAACTATTGAAGAAAGATGAAAAAAATCGTATGGGATGAACATTGTCAACTAGCTTTTGACAAAATCAAGGATTACATAAAATATCCTCCCATACTCATGGTGCCCTGAACCGACATTTCTCTCATTCTTTACCTTACTATAACAAACACCGCCATGGGAAGCCTGTTGGCTTAAGAAAATAGGGATAAACTTGAAATAGTTGTGTACTACATTAGTAAACGAATGACTGAATATGAACTTAATTACACTACAATTGAGAAAATCTATTGGGCCTTACATGGGTCACCAAAAGGTTGAGACACTACATGTAGGCTCATCCCATCAAGTTTGTGTCAGGACTGGAACCGATTCATTTTTTGTTCCAAAGGACTCTTCTATCACCAAGGCTAGACAAATGCATGATGATATTATCAGAATACTACATAGCCTATACAGTACACAATTCTATCAAAGGAAGCGTTGTAGCAGGGTTCCTTACTGACCAAACCATCATTGTTGAGTAAGAAGATGAACTCGAATTCCCCGACGAGGGAATTATGAGTATAATATTAGACATAGAAACTGATGTTTGATGGAGCTTCTAGAAAGCGAGGTTACATAATTGGGATTTTTTTAGTAGATTTGAAAGGGATGTACAACCCAATATCCATAAAACTCGAATATCCTGTCACTAATAACGAGGAAGAATATGGGTATGCCTCTCGGGTCTCAAGTTGGCATACAAAAAAGGGGCAACCAAACTAGAAGGCGTTGGAAACTCTAACTTAGTTATATCCCAAGCCAATGACATATGACAAGTGAAAGGGGAAAACTTGAAACTCTACCACGCCCACTTAACCAAACTCATGAGCAAATTCGATCAAGTATAATTTATTCACGCTCCAAGAAGCCAAAATCACTTCGTGGATGCTCTGGCTACTTTAGCAGCCATGAATCAAATTCTCGACAAAATCAAAGTCAAATCTCTAAAAATCCGATAAAAGCAACGACCTACTTTTGAATAAGGGGTAGTCACTTCTTATGAGAATGTTGTTAAACCCACGTATGATATTATTCATAAGTACATTGAGTATGAAGAATATCCCTCCCATTTTTGAGCCAAGGAACGATGGGAATTGCTCTAGTTTTCCACCAACTACCCCCGATTCTTTTGGATTTCTAATAGGCTTTACCGTTGATCTTTTGATGGTTAAAACATGCTCTGCATAGACAATCCTAACTCTAAGAGGATCATGGAAGAAGTGTATGAAGGAACATGTGACCCACACATGAATGAAATGGGTTTAGTCAAGAAAATACTTCGTCTAGGATATTATTGGAAAAACTTCGAACAAGAATGTGTGAGTTATGTAAGGACCTCTCGTCTATGTAAAATATTTATTAACCTAAAGCATACACCGCCCTCGCTCCTCTACAATATGACATCTCCTAGCCCTTTTCTCCATGGGACATCGACGTAATCGAGAAAATCTATCCTCATGCGTCCAATGGACATGAGTTTATACTTGTAGCTATAGTGAAAGGATCGGTGGCACCAATAGAGACAGGGATCTAACTATTGAGGACAACTTCTGGAAAATGATTTGATAGAAATCCTGTTAGGGATTTATATCACTTTCTATTCTTCACAAACCTTTGCAAACTCTTAAAGCGATTCAAGTGCGGAAATATTTGCTTGGGTTTGAAGTTAACAACGAATGAAATAATAAAAGACAGAATGTAAAAGACATAGCGAGTTGTTTATGGATGTTCAGAGATAAAATTTCCTACGTCATCCCTTCTTCTAACCACCGGAAGGATTCACTATACGTTTCTTTGAATCAAATACAGTTTTAGTGCTAGCTAACTATTGAACAGAACAGACTCTGTTCAACTTACAGAATGTTTAAGAATATCACTCAGCTAGACAATACTTTGATTCTATCTCTCTCTTGATGTATAAACACAATAAGTAAACAAGTGAGCAATTCATAAGATCGATTATAAGTTCGGCAGCTCGTCCGTTGTGCTTGAAGATCTTTAAATAGAGAACATGTACCAACAGTCGAATATTATACAGTGAAACGTGGCAAGAACCCATTGGAAAGCCTCCATAGTACACAGGTACGACAGACACTGTGCACAAAAGATCGTGGTCGTACCAATCTGGTAGTGCGCCGAATATTCTTCTAGGATTGTCCTGCAGGGAACAATTATTGGGAAGAATATTTACTTACGTGGAATTCATTCATTGGATAAAACTGGCTGTCGTACTGATTTACACGGATTAGTGGAGCAGAAGTATCGTACAGCTAGTTGATCGTGGGTAGACGGATGCTAACTTCAGGCAACTGCTGAAGAAAAGTATTAGACGTGCTCCATTAAACTGTCAAGTCTAATGAAATTAGACTCCTCCGTATAATAACAGGATCCATTAGATCACAAAGTCTAATGGAGTTAGATGCCCCCGTCTAACTATGTGTCCCTTCTGACTAGTCTGAAGGAGTTAGATTCCCTACGTCTAACTTTCATCTGTTAGACTTCACGTCTAACTTGTGTCTGTTAAACTGCACGTCTAACCACACATTTGTTAGAATGCACGTCTAACAACGTATCTGTTAGACTACACATCTAACTACATGTCTGTTAGACTGTACGTCTAACTATGTATCTGTTAGACTGCACGTCTAACCACGCATCTGTTAGACTACACGTCTAACTATGTGTATGTTAGACTGCACGTTTAACTACATGTCTATTAGACTTCACGTCTAACCACGTATTTATTAGACTACACATCTAACTACGCATCTGTTACACTGCACGTCTAACTACGTATCTGTTATACTGCACGTCTAACTACATGTCTGTTAGACTATATGTCTAACCACACATCTATTAAACTGCACGTCTAACTACGTATCTGTTAGACTACACGTCTAACTACGTGTCTGTTAGACTACATGTCAAACCATATATCTGTTAGACTGCACGTCTAACTATGTATATGTTAGACTGCATGTGTAACCACGTGTCTGTTAGATTGCACGTCTAACCACGTGTCTGTTAGACTGAACGTCTAACCACGTGTCTGTTAGACTGCACGTCTAACCACGTATTTGTTAAACTGCATGTCTAACCACGTATCTGTTAAACTGCACGTCTAACCATGTATTTGTTAAACTACATGTCTAACCACGTATCTGTTAAACTGCACGTCTAACCATGTATTTGTTAAACTACATGTCTAACCACGTATCTGTTAGACTGCACGTCGAACTACGTATCTGTTAGACTACATGATTAACCACGTATCTGTTAGACAACACGTTTAACTATATCTATTATACTGCTCATCTAACTACGTGTCTGTTAGACTACACTGTCTAACCACGTATCTGTTAGACTGCACGTCTAACTACGTATTTGTTAGACTGCACGTCTAACTACGTATCTGTTAGACTACAAGTTTAACCACATATCTGTTAGACTGCACGTCTAACTACGTACGTCTAACAACCAACACGTCTAATGAACCTGATTCAAGCTGAGTCTAATTTAGCACGTTTTGATGCACCTGCACAAAAACAATTAGACGGCTTAAATTCATTCTTGTTTTAGTTTTACACAAGTTCATCATCAAAATATCGTTAGTCAAAATAATTTGACCCTTAGTCAAAATAATTTGACCCAACATATAGACTACTTCACCAAATGGGTTAAAGAAGCCTCTTATAAAGTCTTGAAAGCATCTCATGTGCAAAGTTCTTACGAACTAGCATCATTGCTATATATGGAGTTCCGCATGCCCTGATTTCAGACAATGGTCGACACTTCCAAGAAAAAGTGTTACAACTGCTCGACGAGTTCAAGATCGAGCACCACAAATCATCGCCCTATAGACCCCCAACTAATGGTACGGTCGAAGCGGAAAACAAAAACATGATTAAGATCATCAAGAAGATAATTAACATGTATAAGGACTTGCACAAGAAGTTTCCATACGCCTTATGGGGCTATAGTACAACCTCTCAAATATCGACGAACGAAACTCACTATTATTTGGTGTATAGAATGGATGTCGTACAACCCATCAAAATCGAGATTCCAACTCTAAGGAAACTCTTAAAGAGCCACGTCATAGAAGAAAACTAGCTCAAATCTCGATATGACCAACTAACGTTAATTGAGGATAAGAGGTTAAATGCTTTTCAGAAAACCCAAGCCTACCAAAAACTCATGTTAAACACCTTCAATAGAAAGATAAAACCTAGAAACATCAAAGAATGTGATCTAGTTCTAAAACGAACCCGTGACTCTTAGACCCTAGTGGCAAGTTTGGACCCCAATGAGAAGGACCCTTCATAATTAATAAAATCCTCTTTAGAGGAATTGTTTGCCTATTTAATCTAGAAGGTGAAGAGTTCATTATGCCAAAAAATCTCGATGCACTTAAATGATATTTTGTATAATATCAAGCATCACATAACGTTTAAAGCTTGACCTCAAAAGAAGCTTAGCTCAACAGAATCCAATCCCAAGCTTTATATAACTTGCAATATGAACAAAGGACTCATGGTCTGAACTACGGAGACATGATTCTTCTCATGTGAAAAAATAAACCGAGAAGATATGTAGGCAACCCACATGTTCGTGGGCCCGGTCTCAAATATATGAATAAAACCCAGAGTTCCTTCCTTAAGAGAAAGAATATCTTTTGAGAAAGGAAGAAAACATCAATCCCATTCTAGAGTTGATGTTTCAGATTCTAGGAAACAAGTAGAGGCAAAGCCAAGAACATCGCTTCCTTTCTAGTGATATTCTCAAAAACAAAACGAGGATTTCACAATAAACCTAATTCAAAAGATATCAGTCATAATCTCTTTTTCGTTTGTAAATGATTATCCTAAGAGAAACTCCCATCGAAAGTTTTTGAAGAAAAAGAACCGGATTAAACCCCATAAATTGGGAAAGAAACCTCCTCTCTACTTTTATTATAAGATGAAAGGTTTGAAACTCATGCTTTATGTGTGAAAAACAAAAAAAATAAAAATACTGAAAAGAGAACTGGAATAAACTCCGAAAATCTCTGAAAAACATTGAAAATGTTCTTGTGTTTATTAAGGTATTTAAATCAATATTAAACCTCAATCAGACTCTAGTTTTGATTGTTACGGTAAGAGTAGAATGTATCGATTCTACCAGATACACCCCTGGAATATAAAAAAGGCTATGGTGGTTCAGGAATTGAAATCACCATTCGTGGCCTACCTAAGATCTGAATCTTGATTGATATAGAAAATGTATGGATGTACCGATTCTACCAAATACATGAGCTAGCAAGAAAATATAAAACGACATATGAAACCTAGAGTAGAAAGTTGAAAGCCTCTTCGAAATGTTTTTGCAATGAGTAGAACTTTCAAGAAATGTGATGGTGACCGCCTTCCTCGAGGGTTATAATCATTGATAGTTTTTTGTACATAAGATCCAAATTATAGCCGATATCTTGAAAATTGGGGGAAAAAAATCTTATTCCTTGATGAAAGGAAAATCATCATAAAGAATAGAAAAAATGTTCTAAATCTATTCACGAATACGCTTTGAATCCGAAAAAGTCAAGATTCATTCGAAAGGATCAAGGTTCATTCCAATCTTGAAACAAAATAGATAAACAAGGATATGAACTAGGGAAACAAAAAATGTTTCTTCTTCCAAAACATGAGTATTTGTCCATGAATAAAGTTAGAAATCGTCGACAGGAGATTTCAAATAGTTGTGAATGACACTTGAAAAATAAATGGAAACAATGATTCTGTTGAAATATTCCCTTAAAATACATCGAGCCATGACCGATACTGCAAAAGTAAAATAAGCAAAATCGAGTCTCACAAACCATATATGTTGATATGTACGTGAGATTGTTCATACACAATCCTGTTAAACCCTAATTGTAGTTCGGTATTCCAAACCCTATCAACTAATAGGTATGTGAGATTGTTCGTACACAATCCCATCCCAAATTATAGTTAGGTCCTCGAAAACCCTATTTGTTGATAGATGCGATAAATCTTTTTATACAATTCGACTAAAAAACCCTATTAGTAGTTAGGTATCCCAATCCTTCTATATTGATAGGTACATGAGATTGTTCGTACACAATCCCGTTAAACTCTAATTGTAGTTAAGTATCACAAACCCTATCTGTTTATAGGTTCGTGAGATTGTTCGTACACAATCTCATTTAAACCCTAATTTTAGTTAGGTCCTACAAAACTTTATATGTTGTTAGGTGCGATAAATTATTTTTATACGATTCCACTAAAAAAACTCTAATTGTAGTTAAGTATGTAAACCCTATTTATTAATAGGTCGATCCATTATTTATATGTGATACTGTTAGAAACTTTATATGTCGATACGTACAAGAAAATCATTCGTACACAATTCTGTTGATACACCCTATTTATCAATAGTTCGAGACATCATTTGTATATAATTTCGTTAGAAACCCTATCTATCGATAGGCACGAGAAATCGTTTGTACATAATTTCGTTGATAAACCTTATTTATTAATAGGTCGAGACATCTTTTGTATATGATTCTGTTAGAAACTCTATTTGTCCATAGGTACGAGAAATCGTTTGTACACGATTTCATAGATAAACCTTATTTATAAATAGGTCAAGATATCATTAGTATATGATTTCATAAAAACCCTATATGTCGATAGGTACGATAAATCTTTCTTACACGATTTCATCGATAAACAATATATATCAATAGGTCGAGACATCATTTGTATATGATTATGTTAGAAACCCTATTTGTCAATATGTACGAGAAATTGTTTGTACACGATTCTATTGATAAACCCTAATTATCAATAGGTCAAAACATCATTTGTATATGATTCCGACAGATACCCTATATGTCGATAGGTACAAGAAATCTTTTATACACGATTCCGTCGATAAACCCTATTTATCAATATGTTGAGATATCATTGTACATGATTCCATTAGAAACTCAATTAGTTGATAAGTACGAGAAATCATTTGTAAACGATTCGGTCAATAAACCATATTTATCAATAGGTCAAGACATCATTTGTATATGATTCTGTTAGAAACCCTATATGTCGATACGCACAAAAAATCATTCGTACACAATTCTGTCAATAAACCCTATCTTTCGATAGGTACGAGAAATCTTTCGTACACAATTCCGTCAAAAAAAGTCATATATGTTGATAGGTATGAGAAATCGTTTGTACATGATTCCACCAATAAACACTATTTCTTAGTAGGTACGAGAAATCGTTCGTACATAATTCCATCCTATAAACTTTGTCTATCGATAGGTTGAGACATAATTTATATATGATTCCGCTAAAACCCTATCACTTGATAAATATCCCCTCTCACAACATTAATACAATCAAAGCATTGCCAAACCAAAATCTATCTTTTAATAAGTTCCCAAAGCCTTGTCTATCGACAAGCCCATAGATCATTTGTATATGATCCTGATGAAAACCCTGTCATTCAATGGGTAATCAAGCCTTGTCATCCAAACAATAAATTCAAACCCTATCCCTCGATAGGTCCTCATACAAAACTATATCGCTCGATAGGTAATCAAGCCTTGTCATCAAAGAGGTAATCCAGACCCTATCCCTCAATAGGTCCTCAAACAAAACCCTATTGCTCAATATGTATTCTAAACACTATCACTCGCATATGTACTCAAGAAAACCCTATCTCTTGATAGGTATCCAGTTAAAATCCTATTTTTAATAGGTACATCTCCCAAGTCACAAATCATTAAGTCTTATTTGTCAACAAGCACGACGATCATTCGTACATGATCCCAATCAAACTCTATCAGTCGATACGTAATCAAACCTGGTCATTCAAAGAGGTATCTCAAACTTCTATCTCTCCATGTAAACATAAAGCCTTGTTTGTTAAGAGGAACATTGATCATTTGTACATGATCTTGTCTAAACCCCAAACCCTATCACTTGATAGTTCCTCGAACAAAGACTTATCAGTCGATAGGTAACCAAATCTCATCTCCTAATTGCACACTCAAGAAAACTTTATCTCTTGATATGTACTCAAACTTTATCGTCTAAATAGGTATTCCAAACCCTATCTCGTAATTAAGTCTTGTTTGTCAATAAGAACAATGATTATTTGTATATAATCATCTTCAAATCCTATCTTCGAATAGGTAATCTCACAAAGTGATGTTCGAAATCCTATCTCACAATAGTTACCCCAATAATGTTATTGTTCTTTGATACTGTTTTGTTACTAGTTCCGTTCAAAATCATATATCATGATAGGTACCCCAATGATATTCTATTCTGAAGTCATAATACTAAAGCCTATTTGTTGATAGAAACCCGATCATTTATACATGATCATTGTCAACCTTACCTATGAGGGACCTTCACGGAAATATTGCTGACTTCCGTGATAAACATTGACGATACCTAATCATATGTTTATGATTACCTCTAAGAAGTTACTTATTAGTAACCCACATGAAATGTTACAAAAACATTCATGTTCCTTGCATGTCCCATAACGTTAACTCTTTAGTCATTTATATATGTCTAAAGCATGAATCATCTATTGATGTTTATGCCGGATAAGAATTGATATTTCAATACCTATAATTACCCTTACCCCATAGATTTTACTGATACTTTGTCAAGTGCTATAAAAATAGGTTACATAAGAAACATCCTTATCAAGAAAAGACACCAAGGAGAGGATTTCCCTAAAGCAATGCTTGGAACTACCTCGACAATTACTACATACAGCTTCGACAGGTCACTCCAACTGCAACACGCTACAAGTTTTATCTTTCCTAAACTCCCTCATTTTAATTTGGACAAAATAACTTAGTGTTAGATGTCAAACTCGAATCAACTTTTTCAAAAAACCAGTTTGTTGTATTCACACTCGATTCAAGAAGGACGCTTTGTAAATACTAAATATCTACACTCGAATTTTAATATTAAAATAATTATTTTGAATAATTTTTAAATAAATAAGATTAAAATAATTAACTCTTTGGCCAAAAACCTATTTAAAAAATTAATTAAAATTAAATAATCAAATTAATTAAGTGTTAAGACCAAAATAAATAAATAAAATTATTTGGGATATAGTTTTTACACATAATGTTTCAAATAATTTTAGAAAAATTAAAGGACAAAACTAAATAATTTTATTGAATTGTTGTAGCCATTTCATCTAAAGAGAATTATTTATTTAAATTCTAAAAATATACAAAAAACAATTATAATAAATTGGTAACTTATTTACCATATTTATTTAAATATTTTGTGTATTTAAAATGATTAAAATTAAATCCAAAAGGATGAAAGAAAAATAAATTTCCAAAAAACCCTTAAGATTTTAAAATAAAAATAAATGGGTAATCGGGTGTAGTCGAAAACAGACGAATTCGGTGTAGTAGGAACCGCGTCCATCGGATGGACACTCAAACCCAATCAAACACGCTAGACTACTTTGTGTAGCCTTTGTAGTAGAAGAAAGCACACACTGATGAGAACCTAATCAACTAACGGGATGTCAACCCCGTTAGTCGAAAACGTCAAAACGACAATGGCGTTGGATGGAATGCAACATGAACGCCAAAATAGGCACGAAACGACGTCATTTTTGGCTCTGGTCTTCTTCTTATTCATCGCGACACTGTGAAGATAAGGATGAAGAACATTATTGATTTCGTTTTTTTGAACTCAGTCATTGGTTGATGGTTTAGACTTATTTAAAAACCAGAATAATCACCAACCATTCTCCCTACAAACGTTGCCAAGAATAGTCAAAATTCATTAATGGGTTTTGACTAATTCAATCCACAAGTAGCTTCAACCGACTAGGGGACAGTATAAATATCTCCCTTAAGATCATTTTGAAGTCAACCTACCAACACATAAGATTAATCAAAATCCGCAATTCAAGCTTCTAAGTTTCAGATTATTAGAATTTTTTGTTTAAGGATCTCAAGCTTGGATCTGTGCATCCAAAAGGCTTCCACAAAGATCAATGAGTGTTCTCCAATCCTTGGTAACATTTCAATCATCATCAAATTCATATTCATAGTTTGAATTTAAAATTTTTATATTTCAAATTGCAGAAGTTAGTATGCTTATTGTTTATGTGATTTTATGATTGAATATTGATCATATGATAGAATTGATTAATCAATTTAACAAACAAAAACACAAATTTGAATTAAAAAAACGGGTTTACTGTTCTTGTGTTAATTCGATCGAATCATAGCCTAGAAAGTTTTCCAACATGACTGTAATGTTGTTGGACATCCATTTGGATCATGTTTGATCAATCCCGAACATGTTTGATCAAAATCAAAAATTTCAAAATAAAATAAAAATTTTGATTTCTTGAATTGGTCAAAACAAATGACCAGTGTTCTTGTTTTTGTATCAACCAAATATATGTGTTGTAAGGAAGTTATTGGATTGCTCGTTTCACTTCAAAAAATCATTAAAATTAAAAAAAACTCGATTTTTGATCAAAAACTGTTTTGAACAAATTAATCATCAACTTTTAGTGGGAAATATTCTTTATTATAGATAATGAAATCATTCTCATACCTTGAGATGATGATCAACATATTTTTGGGAGCTTTATGAAGCTACCCAAGCTCTTGAATCAAAGAATCAGAGCTAATAAAACTAATTTTAAAAAATGAATTCGGGTGTTCTTGAGGAACGAGGCATGTGAGTCTAGGACCGAGACCAAGGACAAAGAAAATCGACTTAGTACTGAGACCAAGGACCGAGGTTCTTAAGATAGGACCAAGACATATGAACGATGTTCTTAAGCTAGGAATGATGAATCCGACCTAGGATTCTCACATAGGACTGAGAGGTTCGACCTAGGACCATTGAAATTTGAATCTAAGACCGAGAGGTCTTACTTGGGACCGAGAGCTCCCAGGTCCAGGACTAAGAAACCTAGGCCCATTCTAGTCCAAGACCCATAGTTTTTTACACCTTGAACTGGTAAGATCAGTTAAGGAACAAGCTTCCTTAGCATCTTGATGAAGAGACTTTAGTACTCAGACTGAGAGCTCTTGAGCCTAGGTTGAGGGTCTCCTCACCCCGACCAATAAAATTGGACCTAAACCTTATGACTCCGATCTTAAGGTCTGTTTGGTTCAACTTTTAAAAATTCAAAATTATTTTTGCAATTTTGGAATTCCAAATCATTTTCAAAAAATCCTGAAATATTAAAAAATACATTTTAAATATTTTTGGGATATTTCCACAAAATATTTCAACAACTTGTTTGGTATTTAATTCTAAACCCTAATGCCTTTAAAATGCCTAATATTTTGTAGGTATTTCTACCATAGTTATCATCTGCAACAAGTATCATCATTTAAATATTGATGTTTCAATATTTTTAATAACGCAAAACCTAAAAGCATAACTAGGTCTGGAAGAATAATTGGTTAACACTCAAACGTTATACAACTGATTTTCAAAAGTAAATTTTATAACTAGAGACCATTTTTGGACGGGTACGGAGAATGAAGCGCGAAAGCCCTTTCTCGAGTATCACCAAACTTTGAACCAAAAACAAAACTCTAGTGCCAAATACGTTTGTACACGTACACCTTTTTATTTATATTTTCTATAATCAATTCACGACTATTATTCAAATAAACAATCATTCTCAAATTAATTATGTTTAATTAATTGAAACTGGACTTCTAATCAAATCGTCAATTAATTGTAACAAATCTCCAATTTATTAAAATTTTAATAAAATTAATTGTTTTTACATTATTAATTTTAAAAGCAGCTGGGCGCTATAAAAATATTTTTAAAAATAATATTTGATTTTAAAAAGATGTTTGGCATGCAAACCAATGTTTAAATCACCGAACCCCGAGCCTCCCTGAGTCCCCCTTGTATTACCACGTATCCTTCAAACTTGTATTAAGCTACGAAGGGAATTCCTGGGGGTTACAAATTTTCCAGCGACTCTGCTGGAGATTTTATAATGTTTAACTTAGAAAACATAAACTAGAATTTTTTTTAAATGTTTGTATCACATTTTCACAGTTAACAAGTTTGTCTAACAAGGTACAACACCTTAAAAGACACATATGTTTTACCTTATTTAATGTCTTTATCCTTTATGTGTGAAAGATACATTACCCTCTTCTTGTAAAGAAGTACTCGTCCAAGATCGGTACTTCTACACTTACGTGTCAAGATTGTCAATGTGGAATGACAACTTGTTACAAACCAAGTGATGTTACGAGAGAAAAAACTAGGTAACCGGGATCGACCCACCCTTTGGTGATGAGTTGTCTAATGGGAACGCAAACATTGTGGAGGTTGGGCTAAATTCTCAATTGAGTTGATATTCCCTAGTTTATGGAGGGGTTTACCCCTTCCACTATCGGTGAATGAGACTCTCTTACCCATTTTAGCCTTGACAACCAAAAGACCTCGTCACTACAACACTTATATGACTACCATATATGTATTATGTATATATTTGTAAATTTTTTGAATTCACAATAAAAAACGATGTCCATGCTGATGGATGTTGTGTTGGTTCCCTGAATCGATAACTTTCACGTAAATAAATAAAAATATCGATCTTATTGTTGACACACATTTTTCACCCCTTAATTTTTGTAGTTTATAAACAACTATTTTTGAAATAATTGAATTTTTAAGAAAACTTGATTTTTAATTTTAAAAAGTTAAGGTAGTAATTTGTCTAAGTTATAACACTTAGGAAAGTTATTACACTTAGAATATTCAAGGTTTGATTTAATTAATTACCTTGGGTATTTATAAAATAAAAAATTATAAAATATATATTAACGTTTTTATAAAGTTTTTTAAAAGAAAAAAATTGTTAGGTATATTTTTGTTTTTTGTTTTCAATAATTAGATTAGTTGTTTTAAATAATTAGTTTAGTTATTCGTTTTTATTTAATTAGCTTAGGTTAAATTAGTTTAATTAAATTTGTTATTTGTTATTTTGTATTTTTTATTATGATTAAATATGATTATTTCCTTTTAAAAACGAATAATCATTTGTTTTTTTAGTTTAATCATTTTGTTTTCCCTTTTATCATTTAATTTTTAATAAATTTTTTGTAGGCAAATAGAAGAGAACCGTTGGGGAGGAAAATCAAAAGGGAAAGAGAAAGATGCAACTGTGCATGGATTAAAGAGGGAACTTGAAGAATTGGTCATTTTTGAATTAAAAAAATAAAATGACCAAGTATTACATCATTTTTTAATTAGATCTTAAATTCCATTGAATAACACTTGAAATTTAGTGACATGTCAAGTGAAGATTGCTCCATTTTTAAACATTTGTACATGTTTAAATAGAAATCTTTTTCCAACTTGTAAGGGTGTTAAATGGGCATTGGGCCTTTAGGGTCTCTCCCATGAGTTCCCTAAAAATACACACCCTTGTGCACTTGCAAAAAGGTCACCTCTTTTTATTCCTAATTGCCATAGGCTGCCAAAACCGAATCTCTTAAGCAAGCACTGATTCTTGTAAAATCAATCATAAGTCTTGTTTAAGATCTAAAGATTCACTTCATCGAAATATATAACATATCCCTTTTGAATGTTCTTGCTCATGGTGGAAGATATGCATGAGTTTTTCAGACTCATTAGAGTTTCTGCTAGAATAACACCCGAGGGGTCTTTGTTTCCCCTTCACATTTGGTATGCTGCCTCAATGATTCTTTGGGATTGTTTACCATTTACATGTGTTAGGAATAATTGATCTAGTATGATCGTCATCGTTATCATGAATAATCCTAGAGTCAAAGGGATTTTTCCATTCCTTATTTCCATCTTAGTCAAAGTTTAGAAATTGATGTACATCCTTGTGAGGATGGTATCGGATGTGACTTTGGAGTATCTGTATTCCTCTTGTAAGAGCTTTCCTAGGGATATTTATTCCACAAATGGCCTCAAATGTAGAACATTCTTTATGTCTGTCATAAGAATAGCTTAGAATTCCTCTATGGTTGGGCATATAGACCTTTCTCCGAGGAAATAAGCTCGTTTCACAAGATTCCACCTTCGTTGCATTTTCATCATGAATGTGGAGTTTACTTTTAAATTTATTAATCTCATGATAAGAATGAGGTCATAAGATCGATAGTTCCACTCTTTTGCGTGAAAGTTATCAATCTAGGGAACCTGAGCGGCATTAGTTAGCATGGACATCGTCTGTGATTGGAAATTCAAAACATTTATAAACATGCGTCTGTTTTGAAAAATATGAACATGTTTTGAATGCTAACTTAGACTATATATTCATACACATAATAAATATATAGTAGTTGCGTAAGGGTTATAGTGACGAGGTATTTTGGTTGTCAAGGCACGACTAATAACCGACTTTGTGATAGTAACCAGGTTTTTTGTTCTATAGGGAATAATAATAGAGTTTCATTACCTGATAATGGAGCGGGTAAAATTGTCATCATAAACTAGGAATATCTACTCAATTGGGAATTTTCCCGCACCTCCACAATGCCTACGTCCTATCAAACGAATCATCGCGAAAGGGTGGGGTTGATCCCGTGCATTCTAGTTTTTCCTCTCGCTACATCAATCGGTTTGTAACAAGTTTTCATTCCACATTAACAATCTTTGCACATAAGTGAAGAAGTATCGATGCTGGTAGAGTACTTCTTTACAAGCAAGAAGAGGGTGATATACCCTATACACATAAAGGCTTTAAATAGGATACAACCTATGCGTCTTTAAAGGTGATATACCTTTTATGATTCATTTCAAATGATCAAGGTTCATTTCAATCTCGAAACAAAAGAGATAAACAAGGATAGGAACTAGGATAGGAATAGAGAAACAAAAAAATGTTTCTTTATCCAAAAATATGAGTCATTTATACATGAATAAAGCTACAAATCGTTGATTGGTAGATTTGAAATAGCTGCAAAGGATATTTTGAAATTAAAGGGAGATAAGTATTATGTTGAAATATTCCCTTAAAAGGCATCAAGCCGCGACCGATACTGTAAAAGAAAAATAAGCAAATCGAGTCTCTCAAACCTTATCTATTGATGGGAACGTTAGATTATTCGCACACAATCTCATATAAACCCTGATTGTAATCAGGTATCCAAAATCATATATGTTAATAGGTGTGATAGATCATTTTTATAAGATTCTTCTAAAATCCCTAATTCTAGTTAGGTATCTAAACCCTGTCTGTCATAGGTATATTATATTATATGTACACAATCATATTCAAACCCTGATTGTAATTAGGTATCCAAAATCATATATGTTGATAGGTGCGATAAATCGTTTTTATACGATTCCGCTAAAATCCCTAGTTATAGTTAGGTATCTAAATTATATCATTTGATAAGTACGATAAATCGTTTGTACACATTTCCGTCAAGAAGCCCTGTTTGTTAACAAGCATAGAGATCATTTGTAAGATGATCCATTAACAATCTTGTTTATCGATAAGGACCTGAGATCATACGTACATGATCTAGTTAAACCCTATTTGTTGAGTGGTATAAGAAATCGTTCGTGCACAATTTTGTCGATAAATTCTATATGTTAATAGGTTGAGACATCATTTGTATATAATTCTGTTTGTAAACCCTATCTATCGATAGGTCAATACATCATTTGTATATGATCCCATCAAAAACTATATATGTCAATAGGTGCGAGAAATCGTTTGTACACGATTCCGTTAGAAACACTATCTGTTGATAGGTGTGATAAATTTTCGTACACAATTCTGTTAGAAACTTTATCAGTTGATAGATGCGAGAAATCGTTCTTACACGATTCCGTCTAGTAAACCTTATATGTTGATAGGTGCAAAAAATCATTCGTACACGATTTCGTTAGAAACCCTATATGTTAATAGGTGCGAGAAATTGTTTGTACACGATTCCGTCAATAAACTCTATTTGTCAATAGGTTGAGACATCATTTGTATATGATTTCGTTAGAAATACTATTTATCAATAGGTCAAGACATCGTTTATATATGATTCCGCCAGTAAACTCTTTTGCTTGATAGGTATTGATATATCCTTTAAGCCTTGTCTATAGACAAGCCAAGAGATCACCAAAACCTAGTCATCCAAACAGGTAATTCCAACCCTATCACTAAGTCCTCATACAAAATACTATCACTCGCATAGGTACTTAAGCAAAATCTATATCTTGATAGGCATCCGGTTAAAATCCTACTTTTTAATAGGTACATCTCCCCAAGTCACCAAAAGAATTAAGACTTGTTTATTAATAAGTACATCGATCATTTATATATAATCCTGATCAAACCCTATCACTTGATACGTAAACAAACCCTGTCGTTTAAATAAGTATCTCAAAAATCCATCTCTCTTTATAAGTAATCAAGTCTAGTTTGTCAACAAGAACATCAATCGTGTGTACATGATCTTGTCTAAACCCCAAACTCCATCACTTGATAGGTCCTCGAACAAAGCCCTATCACTCGATAGGTAACCAAATACCCATCTCCTGATTGCACACTCAAGAAAACCCTATTTCTTAATAGGTACTCTGACAAAAACTCTATCATTCGAATAGAAATTCAAAACTCTATCACTTGATAGATATTTAAGCCTTGTTTATCGACAAACACAACTCTTATATTTATAGAATCATGTTCAAATTCTGTCTTCGAATAAGTAATCTCATAAAGTTATGTTCGAAATCCTATCTCACGATAGGTGCCCAATGAAGTTATTGTTCTCTTATATTGTTCTTTTTGAGTTCCGTTCAAAATACTATCTCACGATAGGTACCCCAATTATGTTATATAGCAGTACCGACACTAAAGCCTATTTGTTGATAGCACTCCGATCATTTATACATGATCATTTTCAACATCACCTGTGAGTGATCTTTACGGAATGTTTGTTAACTTCCGTGATAAACATTGATGATACTAGGATCATATGTGTATGATCACGTCTAAGAAGTTACTCTCTAGTAATCCACATGAAACATTACTAAAACTTTTATGTTCCCAACATGTCACATAGAGTTAACTCTTTAGTCATTTATATATGACTAAAACATGAATCATTTGTTGATATTCATTACAAATAGGAATTGATGTTTCAATACCTATAATTACACTTGTCCCATGGATTTGACATATACTTTGTCAAGTTCTATAAAATTAGGTTTCAAAAGAATCATCCTTATTAGGATAAGACAACAAGGAAAGGATTTCCCTAAAACAAGGTCAAGGAGTACCTCAAAAAAAGCAAAATACAACAGCAGGAAGTCACTCCAACCGCAACACGCTACAGGTTTCATCAATCCTAACTCCCCCACTATAAATTGGAAAAGATAACTTAGTGTTAGATGTCAAACACGAATTAGTATTTTCAAAAACTAGTTTGTTGTATTGAAACTCGATTCAAGAGGGGCAATCTATAAACACTAAAAATCTACACTCCAATTATAATATTAAAATAATTATTTTGAATTATTTTCAAATAAATAAGTTCAAAATAATTAACCCCATGACCAAAAATCTATTTAAAATAATTAATTATGATTAATCATTATGCTAATCAATCAAATTAATTAAGGATTAAGGCCAAAATAAAAAATAAAATTATTTGGGATAAATATTGTACACATAATATCTCAAAATTTATTTTAGAAAAAATAAAGGACAAAAATAAATAATTTTGATGAATTGTTGTATCCATTTCATCTAAAGAGAATTATTTATTTAAATCCTAAAAATATACAACAAAAAAAATTAATAGGTAAAATATTTGGCATATTTATTTCAATATTTTGTGTATTTGAAAAGATCAAAATAGTGAAAGAAAAATCAATTTCAAATATACTCTTAGGGTTTTAATAAAAAAAAATATGTAATCAGGTGTAGCCAAAAATAGATGAATTAGGTGTAGTAGAAACCGCGTCCAACGGATGGACGCTCGAATCCAATTTAACGCGCTAGAGCACTATGTGTAGCCCGCTATAGCGGAAGAAAGCTCGCACCGGGGGGAATCTAATCAACTAATGGTACGTCAATCTCGTTATCCAAAAATGCCCAAATACTAACAGAGCTGGACAGAACGTAGACAAAACACCAGAATAGGCACGAAACGACGTTGTTTCCAGATCTGGTCTTCTTTTTAATCACGACGCCGCAAAGATAAGGATGAAACAATTGTGATAATTTTGGATTTTTGGAACACAGTCATTGGTTGATGGTTTTGACTAATTCAAAATCTAGAATGATCACTTTACGTTGGTGATCATTCTCCCCTACAAAGTAGGGATGAATCACCCTATTTTGGTGACTACCAGCCAAGAACAATCAAAAGCGATTAATGGCTTTTGACTGATTCAAGCCATTAGAAGCTTCAATCGACCTTGAGATAATATAAATACCTCCCCTGGAGTCATTCTAAATTCAACCTATCAATAGAGAAGCCTCAAATAAAAAGAATAAAAATATGCAATTAAAGCTTCAAAGCTTCGAATTTTTTGTTTATGGTCTTCAAGCTCGGCTCAGTGCATCTAGAAAGCTACCATAATGATCAAGGATTGTTCTTCAATACTTGGTAAGTTTCAAATCAACCTCTAATTCATATTTACAGTTTGAATTTAAAATTTTTATATTTCAAATTTGTATAAACTTGTATGTTTACTGTTTATGGTATTTTATGGTTGAAAATTGATCTCTAGATGATTTATAAACTATCTGGATAGAATAGAACCAATCAATCGATCTAAACAACAAAAACCCAAATTTTAATTTCAAAAATAAAATAAAACGGGTTTTTTATTTGTAGGTTAATTCGATCTAATTAAAGCCAAGAAAGCTTCCTAACATGATTGCAATGATTTTGGGAAACTATTTGAATCAATTTTTCTCCATCTCGATAATTTTGTATCAAAATCAATTTTTTCAAACTAAAATGAAAATTTTGATTAAAGAATTGGTCAAAACGAATCGCTAGTGTTCTTATTTTGGTACCAATCAAGTATATAGTATAAGGAAGCTATTGGATAGATCTTTACTCTTCAAAAAACTTTAAAATCAAAAACCCAATTTTTTATCATAAACTGTTTCGAACAAATTGATCATCATTTAGGTCGATCTATACCTTGAGATGATGATCAACATGTTTCTGTGAGCTTTGTGAAGCTACCCAAGCTCTTAGATCAAAGAATCAGAGCTAAAAAATTTAATTTAAAAAATCAAATCCTTATGTTCTAGAGGACCGAGGCCTGTGAGCCTAGGACCGAGAGATTTGACCGAGGATTCTCGATTCGGATCGAGACCAAGGACCAATAAAAATAAGCCATGACTAAGACCTAGGATCTATATTCTTATGTTATGACCGAGACCTAGGACCGATGTTCTTTATCTAGGAATGAGGAATCCAATCGAGGATTTTCGGCTAAGACAAATAAAATTCTAACCTAGGACCGAGAGGTCCAAAAATGGGACCAAGAATCTTAGACCCGGGACCGAGACTCTCGAGACTCTCGACACTAAAGACCAACGAACTTAGACAAGAGCTAGCCCCAAACCGAGATGTTTATACATCTCGACCGAGAAACCTAGCCCCCAAGCTAATCTAGATATGATGGGTTTTTACACCTAGATCAATAAGATCAGCTAAGGACAGAGAGTCCTTAGCACCTCGACCGAGAGACTCTGGTACATAAACTGAGTGATCTCGAGCTCAGAGCGAGGGTCTCCGGACCCCAACCGATAAAATCAAACCCAAGCTTTAGGATTTTGGTCCTAAGGCCTGTTTGGTTACACTTTTCAAAATACAAAATTATTTTTGTAATTTTGGGACTTCAAATAATTTTCTAAAAATCCAAAAATTAGAAAATGCATTTTAAATATTTTTGCGATATTTCCACAAAAATATTTCAACAATGGCTCATTTGGTGTTTATTTATAGGGGAAATTTGATGAAATGGCCCCCATAATAGGGGAAATTCCAGAAAAGGCCCGCGCCTGCTAATGTTGGCAAAAAGGGTCCTTTTTCCCTGCGAAATGTCAGAAATACCCCTCGCGCGCCAAATTTTACGCTCATTGACGCGAATTTCCATTCACGCGATTTAATCTAAATCGCGTGATTTTATTTACGCGTTTTATATGAAACGCGTGAATGGCAATTCGCGTTTTTCAATTAACGAGAATTCCCATCCACGCTTTTCATTTAAATCGCGTTGATCAACTCACGCGAATTAAATTAAATCACGTGAATGATAATTCGCGTCTTTAGTCTTATATATAACTTTCTTGCCCTAATTTTAAAACAAAACCTCCCCGATTGATTCACCCTCCCACCCCGACTACCGACTTTCCATTCCGACTTCCTTCAATATCGATCAACATCATCCTTCCTCAACATCATCGGGATTCCTCGAACATCATCGGGATCCCTCCAACATCATCGTTCTTCAATATCATCAGGTCAGTTTAGGGCTTAAGGTTTAGGTTTAGGTTTCGGTGTATATTATACCGTTTATATTCATGGATATGGATGTATTTAGGTTTAGTGTTTGGTTTTGATGTATATTATGCTGTTTCCTATATATATTGATGTATTTAGGTTTAGGGTTAGGTTTTGATGTATATTCTGCCATTTATATTCATGGATATTGGTGTATTTAGAGTTTAAGGTTTGGTTTTGATGTATATTATGCCGTTTCCAATATATATTGATGTATTTAGGTTTAGGGTTAGGTTTCGATGTATATTCTGCCATTTATATTAATGGATATTAGTGTATTTAGAGTTTAAGGTTTGGTTTTGATGTATATTATGCCGTTTCATATATATTGATGTATTTAGATTTAGTGGTTAGGTTTCGATGTATATTTTGCGTTTATATTCATGGATATTGTAGTATGGTTAGCTTTTGATGTATATTCTGTTGTTTATATTGATGGATATTGTAGTATTTAGATCAGGAGCTGCCACGACTGCCACCACAATCGGGTTTCTCAGTTCGTTCAACAAAATGGTGCGTACAATAAAATCCTAGTTAGGAAACCACAAACCTTAAACCCTAGTTCGTTCAATAAAATGGTTGTTATATTGAATTGAAATGTTCATATTTATGTATTTAATAACAAAACTCCTTTTTTTATAATATGCAAGCAACAAACACTGTTATGACCTTATGTCCCAATCAATTATCACCTGAAGATAATGTATGTTCTATTCTTTCTACTATGTCCATATTATCTAGTTTTGAATGTAATAACCATTATATTATTGTTTTACACAGTTGTTGATAGTTGAATTTGCTCGCACTTTTGGTGCAAGGGTGTCTTCGAAGTGGAGAGAAGATGTAACCCATGTTATTGCTTACATTGATCCTAATGGTGCATGCGGCCGAACTCAAAAAGTATTGAAGGCAATTCTGAAAGGGAAATAGGTCCTTACTATTGATTGTGAGTCTCTGTTAACACGATTTGTTTCATACATATGTCTGTTAAATTAAAATAAAAATTGTTTTGTGTAGGGATAAAATCATCATTGAAAACCCAAAATTGTGTTTATGAGGAACATTATGAGGTTAAACATGATAATCATGGAGCCCAAGGTGGTCCTAGAAATGGCAGACTTTGGTTGTTGAATAATGTGAGTTTGGTCTTATTCCTCCTATTTGTACTTTTATTATTTTGCTTGATAAATGAAATTATTTTGTTTGTTTGTTTTTCAGCTTTCGAAACTGTTCGATGGTTACATTTTTATATTTGTAGGGAATTTCTTCCCACTTTACAAACAGGATCTCATTGAGTTAATAGTTTCTGGAGGTGGTAGTATTAAAGAATTGGATAATCCAGATTATCCATTTGCTGAGCCAAGGGATGAAAAAACTATAATAGTATATTTGGAGATAGACAGCAGGAATCGACCAATGGAAAATGATTTTGATGTTTTTCCCGACAATTGGCTTTTTGAGACAGTTGCTTCTATTTCATCAATATTGGATGAACATGTTGTTCCTCATATAAGGTTGCTTCAATCTGTTGTTGCTTGTGATTTGAAGCATTTGCTTACTTAATTTGGAGTTGTTTATACTTTTATTAACAATACTTATTGTTCTTCTATTTATGGTGGTTTATCATCATTAATGTATTACTGAATATTCTTCTATTTATGGTTTATTACTTTTGTTAACAATATGGTTTGTTGATTTATTACAATACGCCTTAGTTATCAGTTATTATTGGCTTTCTTATAATTTAGGTGAGTTAATCGATTTGATGATACACCATACTACAAACTCACGTATATTGTGTAGAATGCTTGAATGTAGTATCATAACTTATGCTTATTAAGAACAATCCAACACACGCGTATTGTGTATAATCACGCTATTCCCTTTCTTGGTTTACAACATAACTCAAACAACAAGGAACGATGTTGTTATTCATGTGTTTCATCTAAAACGCGTTAATAAACTTACGCATTTTAGATGAAATGCGTGAATGACATTCCTCGTCTTTCAATTAACGTGAAATGACATTCACGCATTTCATCTAAAATGCGTGAGTTTATTGAAGCGTTTTAGATGAAATCGCATGAATTGTAATTTTCGTCTTTCATCGTATATATTATTTGTGTCCCTAATTAATAAGAAAACCAAGAATCACTAATTTCCCCTTTTTTCTTCTCTCGCTTTCGCCACTCCGACTCGACCGTCAAACCGTACTCCCCTGAAGAACTCGACCACGAGCAGCAGCAGCTGACGACTACGACGACACCACGAGACCTCTTCGTTTGAATTCGTGACCCACTACTCTTCGTTCTCAAAATGGGTATGTTTATTTTATGGTTTTTAGTGATTATGAACACTAGGTTAGTGAAATTATAGTTTAGCTAGGTTGTATTCGAATGAATGTGAATCAATACTATGTTGTTATTCTAGTATTAAGGTTTAGGGTTTGCTGGCATAGTGTAGCTGACTCACGCGTATTTCACTCACGCTTATTGATTCCCACTCACGCGAATTAATTATTGAGGAAGAGTTTGCTGGTATGTTTCGTGGAGATACAATGTGCCAAGAATTAACCACAAGTTTGCTTCAATGGACCCATTGGATAGGGAGCTTTTATCCCATTAGATTCATTGAAGCAAACTTTTGAAAAAAGTTGTTGCATTGGATTTCCTGAAACTCTACCAGTAAACTCTCCTCGGTTATGGTAATGTTGTTGAACTTTTTTCAATTCTTGTGATGTTGTTGAACTGTTTTCGATTGCAGCTCAAGTACCTGTACTTTTTTACTTTGATGGAGAGTAGAAAACTACGGATGATCTTACTCATTTTTCTGCAAAGTCAAGCAGCGGTATGATTGTTCCCCAAAATTCTACTTATGCCCAATTAGTTGATCTAATTTATTCTGCTACCGATGTTGACAAATCTAGATATGATTTATTGCTTCAAGCCAAGTATAATGCTCCTGGCATGATTGCCAAATTTTCTTATATAACTGATATAAAAAAGATGTGGATGTGGAGTTCTTTTTACATGAAGCAGTTTCAGTCCACAACCGCACTCCATTGTGTGTATCCTTAGTAGAGAAGTCACTACCAACTCAAGAAAGTGTAGCGGTTCCAGAAATTGATGACCCCGACGTCTTCCCGAAGCAGCGTGAGGTTTTCTTCGAAAATGACATTGAAGATGAACATTTGCGTCTGAATGTGAGGGAAGATGCTGATGATGATTGGGTTCCTATTACCCAACCTAGTATTTCTGATTGGGTTCCTAGTACCAATCCAAATCCAAGCAGTGCTTGGGTTCCTAGTACACAACAAAACAATGTTGTTTTTCGTACTCAACCAAGCTGCAGTGAATGGGTTGCTAGTAACATACCAAGTAGTGAAAATCCTATACATGAGGCAGTAAGTACTGGAATCGGATTGGAAGTCAGTTCTTTGTTTGAGAATAAAAAAGAACTTCAACTGAGGTTATATAAATATGTGATAACTAATCATTTTGAATTCAAAGTGGTGAAGTCAAAAAAAGAACTTTGGGTTGTGAAATGTTTGGATAAGAATTGCAAGTGGAGACTGCGTGCTGTCAGAGTAAATTCCTCGGAAATGTTTGAGATTCGTAAAAGATCATACGTGTTCAATTGTGACGAGGCAAGAGAATTAAAGGCAAGCACCAGCATGAGTGTTTGGGGAATGCATAAAGAGCAAATACATGGACCATCACCATGACCACATGCCCAAGAAAATAATGGAAGACATATAGACTACTTATGGAATAAACTTGTCTTATAATAAGGCTTGGCGGTCTAGAGAAAAGGCCCTAATGGCGGTGGAGGAACTGTAGAAGAATCTTATGGTAAATTGCCATCATACCTGTACATGTTGGAGAAGAACAATCCGGGTACCATAACAGACATCCAAACGGATGAGCACGGTCATTTCAGGTATATGTTCATGTCCTTAGGCTGCTCAATTAGGGGTTTCAAACATTGTTGTCATCCAGTATTGTGCGTCGATGTCAGTTTTCTTAAGCACAAGGTTGGAGGTCAGCTATTGGTGGCGATAGCATTAGATGCGAATGAACAACTCTATCATGTTGCATTCGGCATTGTTGATTCAGAGAATAACAACTCCTGGACTTATTTCATGCAAAAACTTAGAGATGCAATTGGATTGATTGATGATCTCGTGTTCGTATTCGATAGACACCCAAGCATCGCCAATGCCTTGTGTGCTTTTTTTCTAGAAGCTGACCACGGTGCGTGCACATATCACATCAAAATGAATATTATGGCCAAATTCAAAACCGATCACTGCCACGCCGAGTTTGGTTTGGCTTCTCAAGCATACACAATATTGAAGTTTAATCAGCATTTTGACAAGATCAATGCTAAGGACCCTCGTATTGCCATGTATTTCGCAGATATTGGGTTTGAGAGATGGAGTCGTGTCTTTTTTCCTGGTAAACAATACAATCAAATGACAAGCAATTACGCTGAGAGCTTCAATAGTCAAAGTAGGGAAGCAAGAAAGTATCCCATATCAATCTTAGCTGATTATTTAAGATTCACATTACAAGATTGGTTTAATAGTAGAAGAGAAAAAGCGTCCAATCACTATGAACGTTTATCTTCTTATTATGAAAAGTTCTTACGTGATCAAGTTGATAAGGCCAGATTATATAACGTTCATCCACTTAACCGATTCGAGTTTTATGTCCATGACAGTGAATCTGATTATAAAGTTGACTTGAAAGGAATGAGTTGTAGTTGTAGGGTATTTGATGTATCTGGTCTTCCTTGCACTCATGCCCTGGCTGCTTCCCGTACCCATAGATTGGATGCCTATGAGTTCTGCTCAAGGTTACTTTACTTTACTTTATTTTATTTGCTATTGAATCTATCTAACTAACTTTATTTCTCACATGTTCAATTGTTATCTTTCAGGTATTACTCAAGTGAATTGTGGATCGATGCATATGCGGAAACAATATATCCAGTTTGTCATGAAGAGTATTGGGATATTCCTGAACATATGAAGCAATGAGTGTGCCTTAAACCACCTGTTAAGGTTAAGAAAGGGAGACCTCAAACAAAGCGTAGGTCATCCCAAGATGAAATTCGTAAGGTGCGAGAAGATGTAGCTCATGTGGTGGTCAGGTCATAACAGGGCAACATGCAAATCAGTAATGCTTGCACCCTCTATTGCAAGAGCTGTAAGAGCATCATCGTCTCCGCCGCCATCATCTCAGCCACAAACTTGAATATTGTCTATGGTTTTTCAGTTGAAAGTTGTATACTCATTGATTGTTGGTTTTTAATTACTTGAATATTGTCTCTGGTTTTTTATTTGAAAGTTGTATACAGATTGTTGGTTTTCAATTACATGAATATTGTCTATGTTTTGTTATTTGAAAGTTGTATACAGATTGTATAATACATCCAGGTTGCCCATGCTAATGACATACAATAACTCACGCATATATATTACACAATGCTAAACTCACGCATATTGTAATACGCGTGAGTCATAACTGACGTGTATTACAATTCACGTGAGTCATATTGTAATACGCGTGAGTTATGACTCACGGGTATTACAATTCACGTGAGTCATATTGTAATACGCGTGAGTTATGACTCACGGGTATTACAATTCATGTGAGTCATATTGTAATACGCGTGAGTTATGACTTACGGGTATTACAATTCACGTGAGCCATATTGTAATATGCGTGAGTTATGACTCACGGGTATTACAATTCACATGAGTCATATTGAGTCATTTTTATGATACCTATTACAACATTCATGGCTATAATGATGATGATAAACAATATTCAGTAATACACAACATGTTACAACAATAATTCAGTATTACAAAACATGTTACAATAATAATTCAGTATTTACACAACATGCTACAACAATAATTCAGTATTTACACAACATGTTACAACAATAATTCAGTGTTTATAACTTTATGGCTCTAAAATCTGGTGGTACAACCTGACTGCCCACTTTTCTCTATATATTTGCATATTGTTTGATATGCAATTTTCTAGACCAAGTTTAGCAGTCAGGTACTCTAAACACATTAATACAAAAACGCCCCAGTCCCCACTCCATTCTGCTTTTGGTACTTCAGGATGTGGGATTCTCTGAAATCTAAAAGTCTCAGTTCTCATGTTAGGATACCTGGCCATTTCAACTTCAGACATTGCTTTATGAAGGAAGGGCGGCAACATCTCACAAATGGCTATCATGAATTCTCCAAAATCGTGGGGATTGTAAATTGTCTGATCGGAATCATAAACATGAATTCTCCATTCTTGCAAACGAATAACACACAGTACCCAGTGTAGGTTGTTGAGGTTGAGGGGGAAGTAAATATCATCAACACTGCTCCAACTAGGCATATGTTTATCTTCTCTACCCCAGTAGTAGTGGTAAATGGTTTCAGAGAAAATATGGCCAGATGGTTTTTCTGGATCAACCGAGTCAGCAACAAATTCGTCATAGAATGATTTAAGCAAAGGAGCAAACTGGCAATCTAAGATGGTGAAATCCGTCGGGTACGCCTTAGGGTAGAAGAATGCTCTTACTCTTAGTAGAGAAATTGCGGAATTCATCTCCACATCAGTTAGCCACCTATGTAACCTCAGAATTGTAGTGAAGAACTTAAGGTCTCTAGTCCCATCAGAGAGTTCGATGTTCTCAAATGTAGCCCCTTTCACAAATTCTTTCCTGAACTCTGTCCTCAGTTTTTGATTACAATTCGACATAGGATCGACAATAATCGTCTTCTTTCTTGGACGAGGGACGTTGTAGGGACTACGTAGAGCTTTCGACGTCGTCCTCTTTCTCTTAAATTGGATGTGGGATGCATCTTCCAGTTCCACCACATCCTCATATATCTATTTGTCCTTCTTCTTCTCTTCCTTCTTCTGCACAACGAAATGATCGTCCACCTTCTTCTGCACCACCTTCCTACCCCTCTGCACCCCCTTACTACCCCTATGCACCCCCTTCCTACCCCTCTGCACAACGAAATCATCGTCCTCCACGTTCTCCTCCACATTCACTTCAACCTTCTCCTCCACTTTATCTTTCACCTTCTCTTCCACCTTCTCTTCCACCTTCTCCTCCATAGCTTCCTCAACATTCTCAACATCGGATTTCCCATCAACCACATCAGCCTCCTCAACATTCCTAGGGTCTTTCTCCAACAAAAGCCCATCCTACAAGAAACACAAAAGCCTTCAATTAGTCAAAATGCAAGAAATAGGCAAACTGCGAGAAATGCACCAAATGCAAGAAATGCATACCTCGATATTCAATTCACCATCTTCATCTGTCTTCTCCTCCACAGGCTCAACATTGTCTTTCTCCAACAAAGGCCCATCTTACAAAAAACAGAAAAACCTTCAATTAGTCCAAATGCAAGAAATAGGCAAACTGCGAGAAATGCACCAAATGCAAGAAATGCATACCTTGATATTCAATTCACCATCTTCATTTGTCTTCTCCTCCACAGGCCCAACATTGTCTTTCTCTAACAAAGGCCCATCCTACAAAAAACAGAAAAGCCTTCAATTAGTCCAAATGCATGAAATAAGCAAACTATGAGAAATGCACCAAATGCAAGAAATGCATACCTCGATATTCAATTCACCATCTTCATCTGTCTTCTCCTCCACAGGCCCAACATCGTCTTTCTCCAATAAATGCCATCCTACAAAAAACAGAAAAGCCTTCAATTAGTCCAACTGCGAGAAATGCACCAAATGCAAGAAATGCATACCTTGATATTCAATTCACCATCTTCATATGTCTTCTCCTCCTCAGACCCAACATTGTCTTTCTCCAACAAAGGCCCATCCTACAAAAAAACAAAAAAGCCTTCAATTAGTCCAAATGCAAGAAATAGACAAACTGCAAGAAATGCACCAAATGCAAGAAATGCATACCTCGATATTCAATTCACCATCTTCATATGTCTTCTCCTCCACAGGCCCAACATTTTCTTTCTCCAAAAAAGGCCCATCCTAAAAAAACCATAAAAGCCTTCAATTAGTCCAAATGCAAGAAATAGGCAAATTGCGAGAAATGCATCAAATGCAAGAAATGCATATCTCGATATTCAATTCACCATCTTCATTTATCTTTTCCTCCACAGGCCCAACATTGTCTTTCTTCAACAAAGGCCCATCCTACAAAAAACAGAAAAGCCTTCAATTAGTCCAAATGCAAGAAATAGGCAAACTGCGAGAAATGCAACAAATGCAAGAAATGCACCAAATGCAAGAAATACATACCTCATCTTAATTCTCCTCCACAAGCCCAACATTGTCTTTATCCAAAATCAGCACAACATTGTCTTCCTGCCCATCCTACAAAAAAAATCCTTTAATTAGACCAAATGCAAGAAATGCAAGAAATGCAAGAAATGCAAGAAATGCAAGAAACGCATGAAATGCAAGAAATGCATGAAATGCAAGAAATGCATACCTCAATATTTTGTTCGTTTAACAAATCATGATCTTCATTTTCATTCTCCTTTACAAGCTTAACATTGTCTTTCTCCAAGAGCCCAACAATGTCTTCCTGTCCATCCTACAAAAAACAGAAAAGCCTTTAATTAGACCAAATGCAAGAAATAGGCAAACTATGAGAAATGCACCAAATGCAAGAAATACATACCTCATATGTCTTCTCCTCCACAAGCCAAAATTGTCTTTCTCCAAAATACGCACAACATTGTCTTCCTGTCCATCCTACAAAAAATACAAAAGTCTTTAATTAGACCAAATGCAAGAAATGCACCAAATGCAAGAAATGCCAAATGCAAGAAATTAATCATCATTCAACATAGGCTTAGTGTTCACCTCAAAATCTTCCTCGTCCTTTTCTTCATCATTCTCCTTCTTTTTCTCTGTTAAATCTTCCACATTAAATCTTCTCCTTCTCTGTTCCTCCCTTAGTGTGGCTGATAATATGCCAAACTCTTGTTGTAGTTGGTTTAACATCTATTTAATGAGAATTATTTCAGTTCTCATTTCAATTTTGAATTCATTTAGCTCCTTCGAAAGTTCATCCAATCTACATCTATTCTGGGGAGTTGTTTCTGTTGGAGTCGGGGGAGAGGATTTTTCGTTTTCGTCTTCGTCTTTTCTACTCGTGGCGCTCTCGACAGAATAAGAGCTGCTGGTGCTGAGGGTAGGGTTGCGGGTTCTTCTTCTCGTGGAAGGTTTGGCTTTGAATGGAGTAATTTTTCTTTTCTTCCTTATGACATAATTTTTATGAGGAACTCCATCGTTAATATCTCCAAATTTCCTCTTTCTGCAGTCAAGATTAAAAATTACATCATAAACATTACCTCCCATATCTTCAAAGTCATCCCCAGTATATAAGATCTTCTCTTCTTTAGACAATTCCATTTTCTTAACAATCTTGCCTTGTAGGGCAGTGTGAAGATCAGAGGCGGTGCTCTTCCTCTTTGATTTGTACTGTATTATCCTTGGGCAGACAGGCTCTTCCGTTTGAAGCGTCTTTTTAACTACAAGATTGGGGACAAACGTTTGGATTACCTCATAGGTCCACACTTGTAAAGCTAGTGCGAACCCATATACGGTATAAGAAACATCGACATCTTTGTCTTTGTCTTTGTTCTTCTTCCCCGAGGCGGCATTCTTCTTCTGCAGATATAGCGTCCTGTAGAGATTGAGGTACTTGGTCAAACCCTTCATGGTTGCTCTAAAGGACACCTTTCCCCATGGAAAATTGAGGAAGGTGTCGATGTCATCGACCATGCTGAAGAGTTTCATATTTATTATCCTCTTCGGGTCAAGGGTAAAGAGATAATGGGAAACAAGGTATATCAGCCCCAATTTCCATGCATCTTCCCTATCAGAGCAGGACATGAATTTTGAATGAAGGTCTGCTATTCTAATATGTGGAATACTTTTAAAATATTTAAGAACCAAAGTTGGAGATTCTTCAACCTGATTGAAAATCGTTTTCTAAGTTGGAGATTCTTCAACATGATGGAAAATCGTTTCCTCTGCAGGGAATCTCCCAAAATTGAGACCTGTAACCAATGCAAACTCCCTCATCCCGAAGAACAACTCTTCTCCATTCACAAGGAACTTCATCTCCATAGAATTTGAGCTGGACTTCCTGAGGAGCATGTGGTGTATAATCGTTCCTGAGAACCGCAGTAACGGGTGCCCTTTGAATAAGAATCTGGATTGGGTTTCCTGTACCCTTTCAGTTAGATTCATTTTCGCAAACTTGGCCGCAATATTTCCCATATTGGTTTTCCAAGATACCCTCCCAGCAAACTCGGGTATTATAGAAGACTCCATCTACAAAACAAGGAACAACATGGGAGTAAGCAAATCGAATTAACCATTGAGAAATGATTGCAAATTTCTTAATACATTAAGGTGCAGTAAAGGTGCAGTAATACATAAAGGTGCAGTAATTGACAGTTCTAAATACATTAAGCATATGATGTGTCATTTCTTAATATAACAACTCATCCTGCCTCATTGGCATTCTATTAAGGTGCAGTAAAGCAGCAAAAGTTAAAGCTTAAGCCTACACAGTCAAAGAAAACACAAAAATACCATTTCTTCACAAGAACATAACAAACACGAAAATGTCATTTCTTAAACGAGAAATGAATGAATAAACGTGAAATTCATGCATGCAAAATAAGAACACTGATATAATACTCGTCATATACCCTAAAAGCATTTACACACATAAATGAAACCAGAACCAAACCCTAAACCCTAAATACATCAATATCAATCAATATAAACGGCATAATACACATCAAAACCTAACCCTAACTCTTAAGCCCTAAACTCACTAGAATATGTCGAAGAGATGGTGGAAAGTCGATGATGTTGGACGAGGAACGATGTTGAGGAATGATGATCTTGATCGATGTTAAAGGAAGTCGGAATGAAAAGTCGGCAGTTGAGAAGATGTGGTTTTGGAAGTCGGGGTGGGAGGGAGAATCGGGGAGGTTTTGTTTAAAATTAGGGCCATAAAGTTATATATAAGATTAAAGACGCGAATTACCATTCACGTTTTTCATCTAAAACCGCGTGAGTTGATCAACGCGATTTAGATGAAAAGCGTGGATGGGAATTCTCGTTAATTGAAAAATGCGAATTTTCATTCACACGTTTCATATAAAACGCGTTAATGAAATCACGCAATTTAGATTAAATCGCGTGAATGGCAATTCGCGTCAATGAGGGTAAAATCTGGCGCCCGAGGGGTAGTTCTGACATTTCGCAGGGCAAAAGGGCCCTTTTTGCCAACATTAGTAGGCGCGGGCCTTTTTTGAAATTTCCCCTGTTATGGGGGCCATTTCATAAAATTTTCCATTTATAGACCCTAATGTCTTTCAAAATGATTGATATTCTTTAGATATTTTCATCATAGTTATCTTTCGTAACATGTACCAGCATTTAAATATTGATTATTCAATACATTAAATAACGCAAAACATAGAAACATGACTAGGAATAAAAGAATAATTGGTTAAAACTAAAACGTTATACAACCGATTTTCAAAAACCAACTTTATAAGTAGAGACCATTTTCGAACGGGTACGGAAGATGAAGTGCGAAAGCCCTTTCAAGAGTATCACCAAATTTCGAACCAAAAACGAAATTCTGTTGCAAAATACGTTTATACATGTACACCTTTTTATTAATTTTCCTAAAATCAATTGGCGACTCTATCTTTACATAAATAATCTTTTATTTAAATTAGTTATATTTAATATTTTTAAACATTATTTCAAATCAAATCGTCATTTGATTATAACAAATTTTAAGATTATTAAAATTTGAATAAAATTAATTATTTTTAAATAATGAATTTTAAAAAGTTGTTAGATACTATTAAAATAGTTTTTTATTTTAAAAGATATCTGATACGCAAACTAATGTTAAATCAATTCAACCTTGAACCACCCTGGGTCCCATATTACCACGTGTCCATCGGCACGTGCTAAGTTACATGATTCTCGGAGGTTATAATTTGGTTAGGGAGAAAAACAATAATTAAGAAATAGAAATTAATATATATATATATATATATATATTAGGAGAGAGAAAATAATTAATATATATATATATTAGGAGAGAGAAAATAATTAAGATAAATAAATTAGAAAAGAGAAATTTTCTGATGAGGTGAATGATTGTGAAAAGAATGTATTATACACCTCCATGTATACACTTCAAACATTTTAGATTAAGAGTTATTTTATATATTAAAAATAAAGAAACATTGCGACAACATTTTGAGAAAATTTGTTTTGAGCTAAAAAAAATATAAAATTAAATTGCCTCTATTTATGTTATTTAAAGTACTTATCTTATTAGCATAAAATTTATAATTTTAACTATTTTAGAATTAGTTAAATTTAAATATTATATTTTATATTAAAATTTCATTTATCTATTTTATATTAGAAAATAACTTAATTTAATTATAGAACACAAAAATATATTATATTATAATTTGGAATTTTATTTGGTAATGAATTTTTAAAAAATATGGTATATATAGAGTGGACTAGTTAACATAATAGACAACTAAATAATTTTCGTCAAGTTTAAGTCCATCGTTTATTTCTTAAATATCATTTTTTCTTACATTTTTGTTAAGTAAAATTATTGTCATTAAAAATAATTAAATTAAGATAAACTGAACTACGTTGTCTTCATTGGAAAAAAATAACAAATTTTCTAATAACTGTATTCTGTTGATTTGGTATATAACTATGTTTAGAAGTTTTTACATTAACTCTCCTATTTATTAATGAAAAGTTATTTTTAGAAACAAATAGATGAAAATTTCAAATCTTTTTAAAAAAAATTAAATTACAGAAAATCACAATAAACTAAGGATATATATATATATTTAAATATAATAGTGTTTTCTTTTATGTTGTTATATTTTCTAGTTTTTTTTCTATCAATCCATCTTTTCCTATACATATATTACGAAATCAAAACTTAGTAAGTGTTTTATCAATATTATTTTTTAATATATTGAAAATTTATAAATAATTAATTTATGATTTAAATAGATATAACATTTATTTAAATTATTAATTAATTTATTTGATCCTTTTTAAATTATTTAGGTATAAATGAATTTAAATTTTATCTCAATTTTATTTATTTTAGTCTTACTTTAATTTTAATTAATTATGATTAATTATGATTAATTATCATAATAATTATATAACTAATTATTTTGTTTTGGACTTAACTTAATTATTTTGAATTTATTTATTTTAAATTAATTATTTTAAATTTATAAATTAAGGTTATACAATTTTAGTGTATATAAATTAACAAAAATAAAAAAGTTTTCAACTTTTTAAATAAGTAAAAAGTTTAATATTTTATTGATTAAATACTATTATACTCTTGACTTCTCAGTATAATAACTGGTAATTTTTTTAATTTTTTTAATTTTCTCTAAAGAAAAAAGATTTTAACAAATTATAATTTATATTTAATTAATATGACTACCAATTGACTCATATATTAACATAACAAATTAATCATACTCATTCTTAATATCCATATCCATATTAAAATTCAAATAAATAAGATTTATTGACACTATATTTAATAAATAATAAGTAATATAATATATAAAATAAATCATAAAATATACAAATCAATATATAATTAGAAAATCAGTCTAATCATTCCTTTTTTGTTTTATTTCATTTCAGTCTAATCATTCCTTTTTTCATTTCATTTCATGCATGTAAATGAAACCCTAATAATTCGAATCCCAATATTAGTATTGTATATAATATAATCATAACCCTAATAGTTGTTGGGCGGGTTTAGGCCATATTTTAGTATTGTATTTAATCTAACGTAACCCTACTTATGAATAAACGACTCCTTTTATATTTTCTTATGGGCGTACATTCTTGAAGTACTTGGTGCTCATTTCGGCTTCGGTGATTGTGTTATGGATAATTTCCATCATCAAATTTACCGACGAGTGTGTATGTGTGAAGTTTGTTATCGATAATTTCTTCCATTGTACCGCGATTGTGAGTTCTTATTCTATATTTCATGTTATCGATTATATTAAATAAATTACCTTCCTACTATTGACTCTAAATTTTGATTAGTTCGATACCAACTCGATGTCGCAAACAAATTGTGGATATTATCGTCGTTATCAAAAAGGTATTTCATTCTATCTTCAAATTGATATTTCGCAACTCTAATTTATTTATTTTTTTCTTTCAGACAATGGTTTATTTCTTGAAAGATGTTAACTCAACATCACAATTTCGTAAGATTAATTCAACAAAAATGTTTACAGTATGAATCGAATCCAAACTCTTTTAGGCTTTCATATGCTCTCATCCATATTTAGGTAATTATTTATCATCATTCTTTAACTTATACGATCTAATTTGTTGTTTTGTTTTGATAATGTTTATCACTCATTTGATGTGAAGTTTTAATGTTTTGCAAGTTGTCTTTTCCTGTTTTCAAATTTAAAATTCACCACTAGATTGCTATCAACTTGATATTTGAAAGAAAAAAAATGATGTTTGTTCCACATTTAGAGAGATCTCAAAAAATTGCTATGTTTAAGCTATTCATGAATCCTTATCTTTCAATATATATATATATATATATATATATATATATATATATATATATATATATATATATATATATATATATATATATATATATATATATATATATATATATATATATTACTAGTAGTTAGGGTTTAATCCAAACTTATATCTAGTAATAATTTCAATATAGTGTTGAGATTTTAGTTTAATCTAAAATATAACACTTTGGCTTAATTACTTATCAAATAGAAGCCACCTAAACTAAACCAAATTAAAATTAATTTTGCTTACTAACCCTTAGGACTCCTCAATAATTGTTTAACAAAATCCACTCCTCTAATCTTCTTCAAGTCTTACAAATTTTCACATTATGGAATCAAACTCTTTATACACATTTTAATTCATTTTTAAAAAATAATTATTGTAAATATATATATATATATATATATATATTAAATGAATATATTCTCAATAAATAATATTATTTCAAATTTCAAATCTTAATTTGTCTTTCCATATTAGAAAAAGACAAGTTTCTATTTTAATATTATTGTCTGTCTTAAAAAACTATATTATTTAAATAAAATATCAAATTATAATCTAAAATAATAAATATTCAAAGTTAAATTATTTAATATTTTAATTGATAATTTAATAATATATTTAAACCAATCACTTCAACAAATTCTTGACTCTTCATATATATAACTTTTTACAATCTTTATATTTATTCCTTCTTAGAAAATAAATTAATTTTATTATTATTAGAGCATATCTAATTAAATAATGAAATATTTATTCATACCTAGTAACAATATCTTACTCAAGAACTTTGGGCAGCATAAGTTCCATCATTTCGTATTGCGAACTGAAATCCTCAGTTTCATTCCTATGAAACTCCAAGTAAATATAATAAAATTGGAGTTTCAATTCCAATCTTCATATTTTTTCCACTAGACTTATTATGAGTAACTCTTTTTCTGACTTGTTTATTTGTTTCGAGAAGCTCCTTGCTTTTTGTGTCAACAAGAACTTGTTTTAAAGCCTCCACGGTTGTAATCTCCTTGCTTTTTATATTTTTACTTTTTCGTGAGAGTCATGTATGCATCAATTAGCCAAGATATTTTTACTTTTTCGTGAGAGTCATGTATGCATCAATTAGCCAAGAAATTGTAACAAACTAATGATGGTTAGAAATTTTAACATTGTGTAAACGATGGCATATGAGAATACATATAATACTATTAGGTAGCGTTTGGTACGAGGTATTAGTTATATAAGTATAAGTTGTATAAGGTATAAATTGTAAGAAGGTATTACGAGGTATAAATTATATAGGTTATTAGTGTTTGGTACACTAGTAAAAAATAATCAATAGCGACAAAATTTATCAGCAGTATTGTTTTACTGTGGCTATTAGTAAACAAATAATAATAGTTACATCAACCATGTATCAATAGCCACATTTATTATATCCTGTGGCCAAATTTTATATTTTTTGTACTTTTATTAAAATATCCCTATCACATTTTATGTATAATTATTCAATTATTAAATTTATTAATCAAAATACTTTTATTTTATTTTTATTTATTTTAATTTTATTAAAATATCCTATTGCATAAATGGATAATCCCTTCATCGAGTAATTAATTATTTATTATTCAATCAATTGGAAAAATATTCTTTAGAGAAGTGAGAAATTATTTTTTTTATTATTTTAATTTGAATAATTCTTAATTAAAGATAAGATGAAATTTGCATTGTGTAAATCTCACAGATTTATTTATCTTCTTTAAGAATAAAAACTTCAGCCATTTTAGAGGATACAAATCAGTTGATGTTCTTCATAAATCGATCTAACGTTTTAGAGATACAAATCAGTTGTTGTTCTTAATCGAATCGATCTAGCCGTTTTAGAGATACAAATCAGTTGTTGTTCTTTATCGAATCGATCTAGCCGTTTTAGAGGATACAAATCGGTTGTTGTTCTTTATCAAATCGATCTAGAGTTATTGAAGGAAGGACAGACAGAAATTTCAAAACGTTAAAAAAAAGAGTGCGATCTCCTTGATTCTCTATCTATCGTTGAACGATCATCGATTTTTACCTGTACGATCTCTTGATTCTCATTCAGTTTGTTGATTAAACTTTGAAGGTCAGAAGATGCAGTCGGAGCTGGCAACATTCTGTTCAGTTGAGATTGTTCTGTTAGAATAGTTTTTTTCAGCAAATACTTCTACATTCTTACGAAGAGATCACTTCGAAGGTATGATAATTAGGTTTGTTATTCTTCTATCTTCTTGATTTGAGTTTTGGATTTACAGAAAATTGATTCATCTTGTTCCATTTGTGAATGGTAGAAATCAGTAAAAACTCTTAGTTATCATTATTAAGAGAGTAAGACAAAGAGATGAAAGATTCTGATTGAATTGAATTGAATTGAATGGAAAGGAAGAAGAATATCTGAAATTGTTTATCATCAAACCCTACCCCTGTACTTCTATGGCATGGTTGATTATTCATATTTTTCAATTATATGTTCACAAAGTGTTTGACAAAATGTCTACAAGGTGTTTGACAAAATGTCCACAAGGTGTTTGACAAAATGTCCACAAGGTGTTCTTCTTTGTCTTATTCAAAAACTATTTTAAACTAATGAGAACTTAAATAATTAATACAAATCACAGCTAAATTCTTATTTATCATATCCAGAAGTAGAAGTACGTGGGAAATTAAATTTTCCTATTTCCCTAAAATTGGTGAACCTAACCATATTTTGGATTTATTGTTTAGTAAAATACATCTATTCATTTATAGTTGAATATTGAATAAACTGTAAAACTGAAATCAATTAGTTGTCTCCTTCAACTGTTTTTGAATGTTCATACAAGATATATACTATGAGCTAAAGATCATTATAGGTTTGGATATGTCATTTAGATTTCACCAAATTTAATAATATAAGTGGGTGATATTATGAATGACTAAATTGATTTGTTGTTTCTGATTCTCTATTCGACATATGTGTTTGCTTAATGCTATTTTCTTTCGTGGGAACATAATTGGTTTATCTAATCGATTTTTGGATGTTAATACGAACTATTTATTGTCTTCTGTTAAGGATGCCTTTATGGGTTTGGAAATTCAGGTTTGATTTGAAGTTTTGGATTTACAGAAAATTGATTAATCTTGTTCCATTTGTGAATGGTAGAAATCAGTAAACACTCTTAGTTATCATTACTAAGAGAGTAAGACAGAGAGATGAAAGATTCAGATAGAAGAAATGAATTGAATTGAAAGGAAGAAGAATATCTGAAATTGTTTATCATCAAACCCTACCCCTGTACTTCTATGGCTTGTTTCTTATATATTGAACCTTGGCTTATTTATTAACAATGATGATAAATTTTGAACTTGATAGAGTATAAAGCTGGGTATATATAGGGTTTTGGTATAAATAGTCTTTACTCAATCATATTTGTCTTTAGTTAGTTCAATTACACTTAACAATTGTTATATGTTATTATTTGTTAGTACTGGTAGACTTGATTTCATTAGGGTCTTTGTAAGAAACAAAGTTTGTTCAATTTGAATACTTATTTGAAGATGTTATTTAGTTGGTGTCTATTTACTAGTATGTGTTGTACCCTTGACTAAATTCTCAATTTACCTATCATCATCCTATGGTTAGCACAATAATTATAACTTTAATATAATATAGAGAGGGTTTAGGATTAGGATTTGTTGTCTTTGTAGCTTCTACTTTCTTATTTAAAGTTGTTTTTGATAGACAAAATGATTATGTACAAAAGATATATTTTCTTAATTAACATAGTATATTATTGTATTATCTTTCAAATTAAAATTTGGAGGCTTTTAAAATCCAAATTTAGAATAACTAAAAATGAACTTTATTTGATAGTAATTCTGTTATTTTTGTTGTGTTTAATTTCAAAACAGTAATTACATTCTTTATATATAGTTGTTAATAATTTTGATATGAATTCTTAATCGCTGGTACATTTACAGTTGCATTCAAACCATTGATGTTATCATTAACTTTTTTTATTTATAATTTAGGTTCAATTATACTAATTAATAATATATACTTAATAGTAACCCTTCCTATACAAATATCATTTATTTATAGTAAAAATTTTAAATTGTTAAAGTTCTTATTTTAAATTTATTTATAGAAATTTGATACTGTAATTTTATTATTGGAAATATAATTTATTGATATAATCCAGACTAATGAATTGAATTTAGTTGTTGAAATTCTAGACTAATAGTTATTAATTTGTAACAAACCTACTAAATTCATTTATTTCTCTATTATAGCTAATGTTGAGTTGTGATTAATACAATTAGTTGTGTTATCTAAAAAACTTATCTCAATGTTTTTGTTTTGCATATCCACAAGCTGCAATTGACTGTTGGAGCTAAACTCTCAAGTTTCAAAATCTAATTGATATTATATTTTACTCAAAGGAATCATTGGAATTGATATTACCCTGCACACATCCAGTTTGTATTTTTTTAACTCTTATTATCTATAACTTTTGGTCATCTTCTCCTTCTCTTTAACATATTGGCTAGTTATTTTTTTTATGTGACTTGACTTATTAAATAATCATTAAATTTGATTCATTATTAACTAAGGATTCTTGATTAATGTCAACTAAGACTGTCATTAATAATTGAAAATAACCAAGATAAAACAATTACATAATTCGAGACTGATTTGACTAATAATGAATTAAAAGACCTAATTCTGGACTAATTTGATTAATAATGAATTAAGAGATTTAATTAATTGCAATAGACTAATATTGATGTGTAATTTCTCTTATTTGACTTAGTAATTAATAATTTTGTTATGTAATGTTGTTTTGTGATCTCATTTCCATCCTCTACAAATATATCTTGAAGGGTCCTCCCTCATTAAAATTATATTTATTTTTGAATATATTAATTTATCTTTATTTTTAATGGCTATTAACTTAGTCATTTCGTTATTTTTTAATAGAGATTAGCTCACACGTCAATTAGGAATGGTATGACTTATTATTGAATAAAGAGTTTTTTTTTGTATTTGATAATCTTTACTTTATAATTTCAAATTAAGTGTCTTTAAAATTCTTTTTTTTGTTAATAAAATTAACCAACATGTTTATTCTCTCTAGTTGTATATTCTCTTAAATAAATTAATGATACATTTGTTTAGGGATTTTTTACCAACTCCTTTGATTCATATACTAGAAAAGTTGAGTAAATATATATTTTTTTAATCTCACTCATTTGTTTTTCTTAAAGAATGGCACCCGATAAGAAATGGATGGATCTTATCAATGATCGAATTGGTAATGAATATGGAAAAGGGGTTGAAAAGTTTTTGGACTATGCTTTTGAGAGATTAGGTCCTACAAATGAAATTCGATGCCCATGTGTTAAATGTGTTAATGTAGATTCTGGGTCGAGAGAATTAGTTCAGATGCACTTGATTGTTTATGGAATACTTCAAAATTATAGACTTTGGTATCATGATGGAGAGAGGGAAGGTGAGCCTTTAGAGAATGAAGAAGGTGATAATGACTTTATGGAAGATATTTTAAGAGATCTGCATCCTCAATATGGTCAATCATCTTCAAATGCACAAAATCTCAGTTCACCATATCATGTTGAGGAAGCAAATGAGGAAGCTAAAAAGTTTTATAGGCTACTTGATGATTCTAGACAACATTTGTACCAAGGATCAGGGGTGTCAAAATCATCAGCATTACTGAAGTTACTCCACTTGAAGAATATAGGACAATGGACAAATGAATCCTTTACAATGTTGCTAAAATTATTGAAAGAAGAAATATTACCAGAAAATTCTACTTTTTCGGATTCATATTATGAAGCTAAAAAGTTCATTCGAGACATCGGTCTTTCTTATGAAAAGATTGATACATGTAAAAATGATTGCATGTTATTTTGTAAAGATAGCAAATACTTGGACTCGTGTAGAGTATGTGGCCTATCTAGATGGAATGATGAAATAAATACTAGAGAAGCAAGGATTAAAGCTAATGGGAAAAAAAATCCAAATAAAATCTTGCGTTATTTTCCACTAAGTCCAAAGCTGCAAAGGATGTTCATGTGTTCAAAAACAGCTCCTTATATGAGATGGCATTGTGATGCAAGAATTGACGATGAAGTGTTGAGGCATCCTGCTGATTCTATGGCGTGGAAATCATTTGACAAAGAATATACAAATTTCTCCTTAGAGTCTCGCAATGTATGACTTGGTCTTGCAAACGATGGATTTCAACCATTTGCAAATTCAAAAACACCATACAGTATATGGCCTGTGATTCTTATTCCTTATAATTTACCACCATGGATGTGTATGAATCAGTCTAATTTCATATTATCCATGTTAATTCCTGGCCCAGAAAGTCCCGGAGATGCAATTGATATTTATCTTCAACCGTTGATCGATGAATTGAAAGAGTTATGGCATACTGGAGTGGAAACATTTGATGTATCTACTTCTCAAAATTTTACATTACGTGCTTCATTAATGTGGACGATTAATGACTTTCCAGCATATGCAAATTTGTCTGGATGGAGTACAAAAGGAAAGTTAGCATGTCCTTGTTGTAATAAGTATACTTTGTCAATGAGATTGACTAATGGTTTTAAAGAGTGTTACATGTGTCATCGACGTTATCTTCCGATGAGTCATAAATGGCGAACAGATAAGGATTCTTTTGATGGTAAATTTGAAATGAGATTGCCACATAATCCATTGTCGGGGAAAGATATCTTACATCAAGTTCAGGACCTTGAAGGCATAATATTAAGTAAGGACTATTCTATAAAGACACATGTATCACATGAAGAACGTGGAGATAATTGGAATAAGAAAAGTATATTCTTTGAACTACCTTATTGGGAATTATCTTTATTGAGACATAACTTGGATGTAATGCATATTGAGAAAAACATATGTGACAGTATTGTTGGAACAATTATGGACATCAAAGGAAAAAAAGTAAAGATAACGAAAAATCACGTTACGATTTGAAAGCCATGAATATAAGGCATGAATTGCATCCTGTTGTGAAAGTAGATTGTATTGAGTTTCCTCGTGCACCATATACATTATCTTCTGAGAGAAAACGACAACTTTGTTTGTGGATGAAGCAATTGAAAGTACCAGAAGTATTTTCATCAAACATTGCTAATTGTATAAATCTCAATGAGAAGAAGATGACAGGTTTAAAGAGTCATGATTGTCACATTTTATTAGAGTATCTTATACCTCTTGCCACACGTGGATTTCTGCCCGAACCCATATATGAAGTTTTAGTCGAGTTGTCATTATTCTTTTCTACTTTGTGTTCAAAATCGTTAAAGATGGATGACTTGAAACAGCTTGACGAGAAAATTCCTTTCATACTATGCAAGTTGGAGAAGATATTTCCACCCTCATTTTTTGACATCATGATTCATTTGCCTATCCATTTAGCAAAAGAAGCAATGCTTGGGGGACCCGTTCAATATCGATGGATGTATCCTATAGAACAAAAATTGTGTACATTGAAATCCTACATTCGAAACAAAGTTCATCCAGAGGCTTCAATTGTTGAGGGTTATATTGCAAATGAGTGTATCACTTTATGCTCAAGATATTTTGACATAGTTGATAGAGGATGTGCTGAAATAAACAACGTATTATCTATATTTTTATCCATTGGAGAACTATCAACAGGGGTGACATATAATCTGAATACAGTTGAACAAGAACAAACTCATATTTACATCTTGAAGAATTGTGAAGAAGTTCAACCATATTACAAGTATGATTCAAATTTATATATATGTTTTTTATTTGTATTATAATTAGTATTAACAATTCTTAACATTTTCTATGTAGTGAATTCTTGGAAATTCGTGCTTGTGGATCTTTGGTTTTGATGGAAGAAAATTGGGATAAAGAATTTATTAAGTGGTTTAAAACTAGGGTAAGTAACATATTTGATATATACATATTTTTTTATATGATAAATGATAGGACTAAATTAACCTATTTCCTTAATTAGGTCAATATGTTATATAACTATGATCAAAGTAGGAAAATGGAAGACCAACTCTCATTAGCTCGCGGACCTACTCAATATGCAAAGACATTTATTTCCTATAAAATAAATGGATTCAAATTCCACACCAAAGACCATGATAAGAGTTTAAGATCACAAAATAACGGTATTTTGGTGATTGGAAATTATGGGTCAGAAAATATTGATTATTATGGGGAATTATTGCAAATTGTTGAAGTGCAATTTATTGGTCAAAGGCGAATTGTGTTATTTAAATGTAAGTGGTTTGATGTCTATTCTAAAGAAAAAGGAGTCAAAATAGATAAATATGGGTTTGTTAGTGTGAACTGTCAAAGGTTTTTAAAATCTGAAGAGCCTTTTGTGTTGGCTACTCAAGCATCACAAGTATTCTATGTCAAGGATAATACTTCCAAAGGTTGGCATATTGCGATGAAAATATATCTGCGATTTACTTACATGTTGAAGGTGAGAGATTCAAATTCTATGGATACTAATGATATTCACGAAGCTTATCAGAATCCAACGTAAAATTCTGACTTATTAAAGATAAATAAGTTATAATTTACTTTTGAAATTGTTAATTTAACTAATATTATATATTACTCTTTAAATTATTCATTCAGTTCTAATTTTGGTAGATGTTTCAATTGTATTTGTACTTAAACTGTTTAATTATATTATTTTGTTGAAGTAATAAATAATTTTAACTTGTAATGTGATTATATAAATGTAGGTAATTTGGATAATGGACCCTCCTAACCGGACAATTGTTAAGAGAAAACTATTTGTAGCACCAACTTCTCTTGGTAGAGGATATGAGAAACTTTTGAGGACCTCAACATCAGATGGACATAGCTCTACTCAAAGATGCAACCCTATTGATATTACATTGCATCCAACTTGTGCAAATCTGGTTACGGAAGATATTACATTGCAACCAACTTGTGCAAATCTGATTACTGGAGACAGTTCATCCATAGGAAAAAGTTCTAGGCTACGAGGCAAGAATAAATGCAACTCACTGGGTAAATTGAAGACTGGAGAAAAGTTGCATGTTACTTTTTTTATGGGTCGTGCAGTATCTTCTAATCATAAAAGTTTTATTAGAAATCTCGGTTTAATCATACGAGATAGAAATATATGCCAAATTAGAGTGATTGCTTGGAAAGACATTGATACAAATTCATTAAACCACATGTGGGAGGCGGTTAATATAATAATAGTTTTCTAACTGTGTATAACATAATATTTATTTTGTTAACTAACTGTTCAAATTTGTGTAGGAAAATTTTGATAATGATCAAATTGAACTATATCGTGAATCAACTCTTGATCATATGCGGTCCTTATGGAAGAATTGGAGAGGTAAGATATACAACAAATACGTGAAAAACTACACTACGCGTCAAAAAGCTTTACTGAATATTCTTAAAGATTTTGACAAGAGTGACTGGGAATGGTTGATCACAAATCAATATATGAGTGACAGATTCAAGGTATTTAATCGTATTATGTCAATATTAATGTTATTTTTTAATTTTAATAAGTAATATTATTAACTTAATGCAGAAAACAAGTGAAAACAACTCGCGAAATAGATCAAATGCAACGATGCCTCATCGTACAGGAAGTAAACCTTTTAGGCAAATTGCTTATGAAATGGTAAGATGGATCACAAGTGCAATTTTTTCCTTTATAATTGATTTTCATCTTATACATATCATTATTATGTACAGGGTGGAAAAGATGGCAATCCACCTAATATTAGATCATTATTTTTTGAAACTCGGAAAAAAGGAAAAGATATTGTTGATCTTGACGCATTGAAAAAATATGTAAGTCTATATATGATGCTTTAAATATTTCTAGTCACAATGCATGTAGAAGACCAAATTATTGAGTGTTTATTTTATCTTAGGCAAGCTTTTTATGCATAATTCTGTGATTTCAAAAATTTATGTCAAATTAAAGATAATTCGTAAGTAACATTGTATCTTCTTGGTTTAGGATGAGATTTGTGAAGTGACTCATCAAGAACCTCATCTATCTTCTTTCCAAGTTGTGGAGAAATGTTTTGGAACTCAAAAGCATAATCATGTATTTGGTTATGGAGGTGGAGTAAAGCCGAAAGATCTAAGAGGACCTCTTCTAACCAAAAAACAGATGAATCTTAATAATGATTTGCTGCAATCAAAAGTTGAGATCTTGGAAGCTGAAGTTAACACTATAAAGGAGTTGCTAAAGAACAACAACATTCAAGTTAATCTGCAGTTTAATGCGTCATCTTCTAAGAACGTGCAAATGAAGTCAAGGTTAATTTTATAACTCAATGTATTAAATAGTAATCATATTTTCTAATTTTAATGTCAATAATAAAGGGGTTGGTTCACCGAGAACTATATTGATGAAGGATCTCGTTCAACGACAAGAAGTAACTAAAAGATTTTGAGGTATGAATTATTAGTTACTCGATTGTGGCTTTATTTTTTATATTTAATGTTTATGTTTTTTTTCTCTAAGTCTAGATAATTTCATTTTTCAATCTTCTACTAGTTTGATGTTACCTCTTATAGACCATAGATAATTATCTAACTTACTACCAACAACTTTTAAATCATGTTTATTACTAGTTATAGGCACTTCTCATTTTTATTTTAGTTATTTTGTGTAATTGCAAGTTTCAAACATGGATTTCTGAAATTCAATGAGTTATTGATTGGTGGCTGGTTTATTAAGAAACTGGATAATGAAGGTTCATATTTACAAATTTGTGTTATTGTCTTATAGTTATGGACAATGAAATGATACAGCTGTCATCATCAAGAGGAAAGAGCTATTGTAGAAGGTAATGTATCATTCATTTGTTTCTAACTTCATATTTCTATCATTTTCTTGAGCTGGTTTCCAAAACTTTTTAACTGATTTCAGACAAATTTTATCTTTGTCTCTTAAGGTTAATATAGTGATAGTCTTCAGTTGTATGGCTTGTTGTATGACATGTTAATGTTGAGATTCCAGTTTTTAGTAGTATCTCATGGTTAATATTATAGTTGCAATTTAATTAAAAAAACAATTTAATCTTATTGTCGCAATCACATGAACGAGTTAGAGTACTTAAGAAACTTGCAAATTGTTCAATTAGAACTTGAGACATGCACATGTCCTTCATTGTTTGTTTATTTGTGACATGTTGATCATTTGCAAGAACAACACCAACATTCATGCATTTAGAGAGACATAAAATAATATACAGTGAATATCAATTACTTGACTTCCTTAACTAGATTGAGCCTTAAATATAATTCATTCAAGTTAAAGACATTGATGAAAAGCTGGTCCATTTTGATTTGCACATTAAATTGATAAATGGGTATTAACTAATTTACATTATGAATTATTTTCTTTGACAGTGACTACTTGGATGGTTTTAATAAAATGATATTTTGATAAACGGATGAGAGTTTTATGTTCTATGAGTTCAAATTTATATTTGATATATTTTGTATGCATTTTTAAGATTGATAAATAATATTTGTATTTGATAAAAATGTTATATTTATTTGTTTTGATATTATAAATGATATATTTTAGTATTAATTTTTTTATTCTTATTCAGGTTCATAATAAATTTGTTAAAAAAGAGTATTAATATATATATATATATATATATATGGATGATTCTACCCTTTTAGCCACAGTAATTTATGCCCTTAGCCATTTTTTAGCGACAGTAATTTATTCCCTTAGCAACTTTTTAGCCACAGTAATTTATACCTGTGGCCAATCCTTTAGCCACGGTACTAATTCCTGTAGCCATATTTTAGCTACAGAATTAATAGCGACACTTAGCCACAGGTGCATTTCCTGTGGCTATTGACTTTTAGCGACAGTAATCAACCCAATAGCAACAGTAAATACAGTCGCAATTGCACTTTATTATACTAGTGAGAGAGTATAAAATATGTATAACTTATATAAGTTTTATTATTTTGTGTTTGGTTAATGGTATAAGAAAGAAGTACAAAGTTTAAAAAACTATTTTACCCTTATATTTATATAAATTGTTTTTTATTTTATAAGTATTTTGTATTATTAATTATATTAAAATTAATACAAAAATAATATATAATTATCATATGAATGCATTTTTAATATAAATAATACGGTTTATATTATTTTATATGCAATTAATTTTAAATATCATTTAATAATGTAATAAAATTTTATTTTATAAATTAATTGTATATATGACTATTATTTTTTATTTAACATTATTAGTGTTTAAAAATAATTATTATATTTTATTAGATATAAAATTGTCTCATTTAATGTTTTTTTAATATAATTTTTATTTACAAAGATAAAAAATATATATAAATTTAACAATCATATAAAAAATAAGTAAGTAAAAAAGATTGCAACAACGACAGTAAATACTGTCGCTAAAAGTCGGTTTACCGTCGCTGTAAATTAATGGCCACGGTAGAGAGGCCCGTCGCCAACTGTCGTTGTTGGTCCCGTAGCTAAAGCATGGCCACGGTAATAAATACCGTCACTAAAGTGTTGACTACAGTACTAAGCTACCGTCGCTAAAGGGTGGCTAAATCATTTAATCATGGTTGTTAAATTTAGTTGTATAATTTTATATTTTATTTTATATAATCTAAATAAAAATTTCAGAGGAGCTCAAAATAAATATTTTTAATACAAAAATATATCCTCATATTATTATATATTACATTTCTTTCTGTAACATATACAAAATATGACTAGTGAACTAGTTAAACCTTAATTCTCTTGAAAAAAAAAATCTTATCTTCTTCTAGGTCTTTATTGAAGTTGAATTTATGCAATTCCTCAACATCCTACAACATATTTAACAAATAAGTAACAATACAATTGAATAAAATACAGAAAGAATATAATATTAACTCACAATATTTTCAGATTCATTGTGATTTACAACACTTGGAATAATATGCGAGGTTGAGTGAAATTCAAATTCCCCTGAAAAATGGTATTATTTTAAAGTTAATAAAACCTTAATCATAAAAATTTCTTTGCAAATGAAATTAATTCCTTACCGTTTTCAAGATTTGTCAAATTACTGGAAGTAGAAAGAATTAGACACTCATTCAGGTTCTTTGGAGATCTCTGTCAAGTTATAAATGCAACAAATTAACTAAACATATACAACTAAAATTTTCAAAGGAAGTTACATAATTCTATTAACATCTCATAAAGGTGTATGTTTGACAAGATATCAGAAATTAAAATAATGTTACTCACATATTGATTAACCTTTGAAGAGATTATAATGAGTCATGAATACTCCTACAATTTGTTGGTTTTGGTTTAAATACCTGTTTACAAAGACAAAAAATCAAACCCATATCAATAATACTCAAGAAAAAACAAGGAGTTGATATAAATTGCAATAAAGAAAAGAAATTTGGAACCTGATATAAAATTATCTAAAGGTTTTCATCAAATACCTTGTGTACAAACTTAAATATATCATAAAAAATGATAGTTTGATACCTAGAAAAAACAAATTAGTTCTTCGTGGTAGAATCCAGAAAAAATTGATGTGCGATTCAAGCTGATTAGTTTTTGATTTTTGGTAGAATCCACGAATTAGATGATGTACATCAAGCTAAATGAAATGATGAACAATTTATTTTAACATCTCTTTCTTTCAGCATTAGAAAGATAAAATACACAAAATCATATGCAACTCTCTAAAGATGATCATAGTCTGTAAATTGCATTCTCAAAAGCTCAGGGTACAAAGAGGCTAACAAATGCCAATAATATAATATTTGAAGAGATCGTAAATAGATACACATAAACTGCTTTTCCAAGAAAATGTAGAAATCTTACTATCGCTTGTAAACTTGTTTTTTCTTCAGGTGATAAACATTGTATGTTCTTTCTAAATGCCTTCCTATGGAAAATGTTCACAGTAAGGTTTTCTTAATATATAAAACCTGTTTTATCACTGTAACATATGTAGGAAATTAAAAAGAATTATTGTCCTGCATACAACACAACAATTCATGATACCTTCTCATCACTGTGGGACTTATTCTGGATCACCATGACACCACTATCAAATTTCTGAAGCATAACAAGACTACAAATCAAATAGAAAATACAAAAATGTATATCAAATTTAAGAATTTAAAGGACTAAGGAACAATAAAAGTACTATTGAAATCTAGAATTTACCTGAAGTAATTATGACTTTTACACTGTAATATGAAACTCATGGTTAGAACTAGGCTAAATTTTATTAGAGATATTCACAAGAACATGGATAGCTTTCAAGGTAAATAAATCTTTACATGTCGAACTTCTCCTAAATTGAACATGCTTGTAGTAGGTCATCTAGTGAGATCAACTCTGAATAGAAGAGAGCCAATTCTGATATTCACTTTCTTATATTGTTTCGATCACAAATAATGGAAATTGAATGCAGGAAAATAATGAATAAATTACTCAGACAAACATCAAAGCACATACCAGTACCACATGCTCGATTGAAGAGACAATATATATCTGTCAGATTAATCATTCCACCAGCTTTTTCCAAAAGATATTTGACAAAGTCTGCCAACTAAGCAACAGAAGAAGATGATTATCAAAAAGACAAAAGCATTCTAATAGAAAATAATAGGATTGACAGAATCCACATAAAGGTGAATAAATATTGGAAACCCAAAACCTACAGAGAAATTTAAATACCTGATTTAGTACATATAATATGACAGGAGCTAGTTAATTCAATATCCAAACCACCATTTAAGAAGCACTCTAAGTACAATTCTATCAGTAATAATTCAAAGGTTACTCGCAAGCTCTATACTACACTCTCACTCTTAAAAACTACTTCCAAGTTACAAAATTTGTTATAGGGTTGATATTTACTTTTGGCTAGATACCTAGCACCAAGGAGCCCTGCTTATTTCCTTGTTGAATTTAATCAGCATTGTTATTAATACTTCTAATCTTATTGCTAAAATCTCATATATTTGAAATGGAAGATGGTATGTGAGATCTCTCTTTAATGTTGTACTCGATAGAAATAACTCGTTCTCTTCTACTAAGGTTTGGGATCTCATAAAGTATAGAGGTTGAGGTTAGTATATGGAAAGTTGTTTTGTTGTCAAATATGGTTCATATACATAAGTTCATTACATTGTTCGCTTTTCATGAAAGGATAATGATAAAAGATAAGTTCATAATATTTATGAGAGTTGCATATCTATTTTGTGAATTCTACAGAGAATGATGGTGTAAAATCTCATTCTTTTAGCATTAGAAAGTTGAAATAATGTACAATTTCAGAGTAATGCCGAAGTTGAATTATCGATGTTAAGGGAGAAAGAAGTGCACTGATATAGAATAAAAATTAATACAGAAAAAAAAATTGTTTTACATGTCTGTAAGATTTCATTAGGACAAGGTGGATTTACCTGCATAAGGTGATAGCAAGGACCTGCATGAATTCCAGTAATATGGGTTCTTCATAGTTTGCATTTCTTTAGCAAAATAGGTGAATGAATGGATGTTAGATCTTATTTTCATACATAATTAGGGAGTTCAAGGTACGAAACCTAGAGTAATATGAGATAAATACTTAGGACAAAATGAATATTTATTTATCTAAATAAACTTTTATAACCTGCACAAATGGAAAAGAACATACAAAACAGAAAATGAACCAGTCAATATGAAATCAAATAGAAAACTAAAACAGAGGTAATACTATGAAGAAGAAAACTTATAGATATAAGCATAACCAGCTGAAGACAAAGAAGATGTTCTTGTGAGCATTTTGTCGAACACCTTGTAGACTAATACTTGAAGAGGTGAGGAATCAACATTAGAAGCAAAGAAAAAGAAGTTAACGAATATGACCAAAGAGATCAAACAAAATACATAAATAAAATACATATAATGTGTCTCCTCGTCCAAATTTATAGACAATTGCTCCCTTGAAACACCTAGCCAAACATAACCTCATTAAAGAAACAAAGCATTACCGACATCGTCTTCCATTGGGATTGGGCATCCCTGAATAAGTTAAATTGACTTTCCATCTGAATTTGGAACAAATTGAGCTTGAATCGCACATTAATTTGTCAACACCTTTTAGATAGATTCCTGCTTCCTTTTGTGAAACATTAGGAGTAAATAAGACGATCTTTATCAATGCCCGTACGAGGTCGCTCACCTAGATTTGTCATTTTTCTTCTCCGCTGTGCAGGTTCGTCAATGGGAGATGAAGAGGTTGGGAGATAGAGGATGGTTCGTCAATGGGAGATGAAGAGGTTGGGAGAGAGAGAGGATGGTTAGTCAATGGACTGTTGGAATACTCTCTCTATAATTCTCACAGTTTTTTAGAAAGATTTTATGTTTATTTGATTTAAGTTTAAACTTTAATGATTTAAAAAAATGGAAAGGGATAAGATGGCCGTTATTAATAATAGGTAATTGTTTATTCTTTATATGGGCTAACAGCAACAGCGACGGTAACAATATATTGTTGTTAATTACGTCGCTATTGACTATTTTTTATTAGTGTATAAGTATTTAAGTATTTATTATTATTATTTAAATTGTAAAATTAAACCTATTTAAATATATATATATATATATATATATATTTAGTTATAATTTATTATTATTATATTTTAAAATATAATAAAGAAATTATAATTTTATAAAATGAGAGGGTTAAAAAGGAATAAAATTTTATAAAAACTTATATAACTTTTGTAACAGGTTAGAATAGGTACAACCTTATACCTATTTAATGTATAAATAATCTATATATATATAATGATGCTTAATTTTTAAAGTGTCCGGATTGCCGGGTCGAGAGCTGTGGTTAATTTGGATACTTGGGTCGGATTGTGGGTTGACCCGTTTTTAAATTTAAAACGGTTAAAAATAAAATTAAAAATGCTAGAGATATGTTTCGAACTTGCAACCTAACAAAACAAGTACAACTCTTTAACCAACTAGGCTACAAAGATTTTATATTTTAAATTCAACACCAAATTTGATAAACGCGGGACGTTTTAATATTAATATAAGTTCAACTTTTTAACTAACTAATCTATATATATATAATGATGCTTAATTTTTAAAGTGTCCGGATTGCCGGGTCGAGAGCTGTGGTTAATTTGGATACTTGGGTCGGATTGTGGGTTGACCCGTTTTTAAATTTAAAACGGTTAAAAATAAAATTAAAAATGCTAGAGATATGTTTCGAACTTGCAACCTAACAAAACAAGTACAACTCTTTAACCAACTAGGCTACAAAGACTTTATATTTTAAATTCAACACCAAATTTGATAAACGCGGGACGTTTTAATATTAATATAAGTTCAACTTTTTAACTAACTAATATATAATGTAATATATAATGATGTTGAGTAAATGGATATTTGGGTCGGATTGTGGGTTGACTCACCCATAAACTTAAAACGGTTAAAAATAAAATAAAAAATGTTATTCGTAATTTTTTTTCACGATTTTTATATTATTACTCGTGCAAATGCACGGGCTAATTGCTAGTACTTAAATATTACCGTAGATATAAAAATTATCTAACCAAACACTCAATTTAATTTAATGTATATATAATTATACAATATTTACGGTACTATCCTATATACCAAACATAGCCTTATGTTACAATTTCTTTTTTCACCTTTTGTTTATTTTTCTACACAAAATTACATACAAGAGGTATAGAGGAACATGGAAGAAGATTACCTGAAGGTTTTTACTACAAATGATAAAGGATACAAGCACCTACTAATGCAAAGTGAAATGATAGGATGTTGTATGGTTCTTTATTTAAAGAATATATTGAGATTATATCATTTAGTTATTTACCTACATTTTATAAATACTAATAATTGTATTATGTAGCCGTTACATATTCCATATATAAATTCCATATATAAATTATTATTATTATTGTGTATTGTATTTAATTTTGGTAACATGATTTATTCACAAAATAAGTTTAGAATTTTTTTAATTTATTAGGATAACATTATTAATAATCATAATAAGGATCTAGCATTAATCCCATACAAATGGATAAACTTATAAACAAAATATTATTTAGGGTTTAGGGACTCACACTTTTTTATATATATCTTTATCCTCTCGACTGACAAACTACCAACCACACAACCTTCCTCTCATGACTTCACAATTTCTAATACTCGTTAAACCAACAATAAATTATACTGCACACTTTCATGTCTCTTATAATCCATTGTTTAAAAGTTGTGACACCTTATATTATACTAAAAATTGTAATCTTTAACATCAATCGTTCAAATATTTACAATACTCACTTTAAAATTTACAGTTTTTGAGATTCGAACCCTAATTTTAAATATAAAATATGAACACCTTAACTGTTAAATCACTTGAGTTTGCTAAAATCATTTTATAATTTTGTGAATGTATATGTATTTTGTATTTAATATTTATTAGTGATTAGTTAATTAGTCGACATATTATAACTCACACTTTTTCATATGTTTGTTTATCATATTTCCACACGCCTCTTATTCATCGGTAAACCAATCACCAATCACAATTTCTAACGTATGTTATTCCTCAGAAAACTATCCTTCAGAAAACCAACCATCAAATCTCAATCGACCTCCATCTCACGACCTCACACTTTCAAATATTTGTTAATCCAACCAATAAATTTTATCTCACACTTTCACATGCCTCTTACCCCTTGTTTAAAAGTTGTTCAACCATATATTATACTTAAGAATTCATTCTTTAACATCAATCTGTCAAATATTTATAATATATACTCACTTTTAAATTCATAATTTTTGGGATTAAGACCCTATTCTTAAACATTAAATGTAAACACCTTAATTGTTAGACCACTTGAGATTGTTGAAATAATTTTATAATTTTGTGAATGTATATATATTTTGTATTTAATATTTATTACCAATTAATTAATTAGTCGACATCTTACGACTCATACTTTTTATATGCCCCTTTATCATATTTTTACAAGCCTCTAATCCTTCGGTAAACCAACCATCAATCTCAATTACATTTTCAAACGTCTATTATTCCTCAAAAAACCAACTATCAATCTCAATCGCAGTATCACACATCTCTTATCTTTTATCAAACAACCCACCAATCTTAATCGACCTCTAATCTTGTGACCTCACGATCATTTGTTACCCACATCTTATCACTTAGAAAACCACATCTCAATCACACTTTCATATGTCTCCTATCCTTATGAAAATAAACCACCAGTCTCAATCGACACTTAATTTCGTGACCTCAAACTTTGGTCAATAAAATATTTGATTCATATTTTTTAACAACTCTTATTTTTTACCGACCTATTATCTCTCGGAAAATCACAACCCAATCACACTTAATTAAATGATTTTACTTATTTTGTTAGGTTACAAGTTCGAAACATACATATATTATTTTAATTTTATTTGTAACCTTCTCAAGTTTATGAACGAATCAACCAACGATCCGACCCAATTATCTATTTATTCTTACATATATATCCAAATCAACCATAGCTCTCATCCCCACAAATTATCTATTATTATTATTATATATATATATATATATTAGTTAGTTAAAAAGTTGAACTTATTTTGTTAGGAATGTAGCACGTTGAATTTAAAATTTAAAGTTTTATTAGCTTAGTTGTTTAAAGGATTGTACTTATTTATTTGATTGCAAATTTGAAACATACATATAACATTTTTAATTTTATTTTTAACCGATTCAAGTTTATGTGTTGGGTATCCATTTGCTCTCACATATATATTCAAATTTACTACAACTCTCGACCTGACAAACAAAATAAATTCAAATTAAGCATTATTATTATTATTATTATTATATATATTAGTTAGTTAAATATTTTAACTTATATTTATAAGAATATTACACGTTTATTAAATTTGGTGTTAGTTTTAAAATTTTAAATCTTATTAGTTTAATTGGTTAAAATGTTGTACTTGTTTTGTTATGTTGGATGTTCGAAATATACATATAACATTTTTAATTTTATTTTTAATCTTTTTAAGTTTATGGGTGGATCAACCAATGATCTAACCCAAGTATATCCATTACTCTCACTATATATATTTAAATTAACCATAACCCTCGACATGACAAACCAAACAAATTCGAATTAAACGTTATTATAGTTTTATAATAATAATAATAATAATGACTTTAAAATGATTTGTCCAATGGGTATTAGTTTGATGTCAAAATTAATTATAAATTATTAGGCTAATATATTATATTTTTTCTAAAGAATAAAATTTACCTATAGAAAACTTATTTTTTTTAAAAAGAAGCCGGAAGAAATGATCTGGCATGAGTCATTGATGACGCATCATCCTATTCCAAACGAGTAAGATCGTTAAGTTGAAAATGCCTTTCAAAAGTAAAATAAAAATGTCTAAATTGAGTTTTTTTTTTTAATTTCTTATAATATAATAATTTTGTTTTTTTAGTAAGGTAATAATCTAGTATAACTTCAAAATAATAATATTCCATTGAATTTAAGATGTTCTATCTAACCTAACAACTATATCATTACTTAAGCTAGTTATATATTTTTTTTTACAAAAAACTGTTTCAAATTCAATCAAATAAACACTTATAATCTTTGAAAAAATTGCTATTAGTGGAGGATGCCACCAACATAGGCTAATTATATTCTTGGATATAAATAAAAATATATTTGCTTCAAACTTTTATAAAGAAAAAAAAATATTTAATATAAAAAGAAAATTTGTGACCAATAATTTTTTTTATAAAGAAAAATATATATATTTAATATAAAAATAATTGTGACTCATAATTTCTTTTTGACATACATTCATAGTCGGTACACTTAGTTAGGGATGACAACGAGTATACTATCCGACGAAGTATTAATCCCCGAACTCGATTTGTATTTTATTATTCGATCCTGAACTCGACGGATATCTCTATTTATATCCTTATCTCTGACTCATCGTGTACCCATCCCTGACGTGTATCCCATTACCGAAGAAAATATGAATTTATGTTTATTTTTTAAATATTAAAATCACAAAATGAAATTAGAATATTAATTAATTGGATCCTTATATTATAGAATTTAAAAAAAAAAGTTTAACACAATTTAGAGAGAAGTTGAATAAAGTATAATGGATGTTAAACTTGAAAATAAGAAGTGAAAAAGTGAGGAGAGATAACGTAATTTTTTATTAAAATATGAAAGAATAAGAGTCACGGGAAAGAGAATATATATATATATATATATATATATAATGATCCTTAATTTTTAAAATATCCGGATTGTCGGGTCAAGAGCTGTGGTTAATTTGGAAATATATATGTGAGACTAAATGGATACTTGGCTCGAATTGTGGGTTGACCCGCCCATAAACTTAAAATGGTTAAAAATAAAATTAAAAATGTTATAGGTATGATTCAAACTTGCAACCTAAAAAAATAGGTACAACCCTTTAACCAACTAGGTTAATAATAATACTTTATATTTTAAATTCAACACAAAATTTTATGAACGCCTGACATTTTAACAATATAAGTTCAACTTTGTAATTAACTAATATATATATATATATATATATAATTATGCTTAATTTTTAAAGTCTCCGGATTGTCGGGTTGAGAGTTGTGGGTAATTTTGATATATGTGAGAGTAAATGGATACTTGGATCGGATTATAGTTTGACCCGTCCATAAACATTTTTATCGTAATATTTTTTTCACGATTTTTTATATTATTTAGTTGATATAATGTTGGCGTGGAGCTGGACATGGGTAAATAAATAATATATTTATTGTAAATTTATAATGATATTTGAAAAGTCATTTTAAACTTTAACAAATATATAAATATAAATATATATATATATATTTCGGGTATCGGGTTTAAGTTTCACTCCCTCCTCATTCCCGGTTCCGAACTCAACCAGGCATTCATTTTCACTCCTCATTCCCGACCCCGACCAAGATTTTAAATACCGAACTCGAATCCGACCATCAGATACCCACGAATATCGGATATACGGGTACTCATTGTCATCCCTACACTTAGTTAGTATTAGGCTACAAATATAAATATTTTTATTTTCAAAAGAGTTCGACCACAATTTTAAATACCCGAACCCAACCATCAGATACCCACATGTATCGAATATACATGTACTTATTCTTATCCCTACACTTAGTCACTATTAGGCTACAAATATAAATATTTTTTATTTTTAAAAGGGTGTAATATATTCAGATTTAATAGATAATTAAAGTTACTGCAAATTACATGTATATTAAAATTAAAAAATAAAAATCATTTAAGTATATCGAAAAAATATTACATGAAATGTACTGTAAATATTATAATAAAGAAAAGAAAATTATACATCTGAGCGGTTTTTGTGCCAGTCTGGACATTCACTCCGGACCCTTTGTAACCCTCCATCCAAAGCATGTGCTCACTAAAGAGAGAGTACAAGAGCTGGTCGACCGGTGGGAAGCAGCTAAGGAAAAAAGGAATCAAGCGGCCGAATCATCTAATGTTTAGACTGTCTTTCCTTCTGTCTCATTTCTTTTCTTTTCCAAAACCGGTAATTTTGCTGTACTACCGGTTTGGTACCTCGAATTAATGAAAATCATCTCCTTTGGGAAGAAAGAAAGACTTGCCCCTCACTACCAAGTCTTGCACGATTTGGTTCAAAGGTCTATCATGGGCCGAATGCCAAACCAGAACTACAACTGGGAGGCTTTCGACATCATGATAGCCATCATTCGCAACTCGTCAATCAACTGGGCAACCTACCTTTTCAACAACCTGAAGCTGCTCATAACCGCTTCAAGGGGAAGGACCAGCTTTGCTCCTCAAATCACTCGATTTCTGATGGCTCAGCGCCGCTACCTTGAACCCGGTGTTCCTGTCGGACCGTCCAACACCATCACCATATCCATGCTGGACAGATGGATATCGAGGATTGAGGAACGGACACCCGACAACACCGTGAACAAGTGGTTCGACAGAATGGTGGAAGGGGATTGGTTTAAGGAAAACTGAGTTATTTGTCTTTCTTTCCGGTTTTTGGTCATTTTGCTGTACGACCAAAACCGCCTGATGTTAACTCTCTCTCATTTATAAAAATATCTAATTTTAAAGTTTCTGGTTTTCTTTCCATATCTTCCTTTCCGGCCTTTAAAGTCCAATAAACATAAAACTTCATGTTAAACGAAACTTCCGGTTAACAACGCTTCAAGAAAAACCGGAATCTCAAGCAAAACGAAAAATTTGAAAAATCTACCGCCCACGGTTTTACCTCACAAAAACTTACCGCCCATTGGTTTTCCGCATTTACCGCCGAAAGTTACTACAGTAACTTTTGGAGGGAAAATTGGCGCCCAAAACACTATCAAGTGACGGTTCGTCTTCCAACCTTTCGGAACCGCCTTCTATATAAGTTCAAATCAGCCCATTCGTCACAAACGCTTTCTCTCTCTAAAACTTTCAGATCTTCAAAGGAATTCTAAACTTCCGATCATCATTGTTCTTCATCTTTTCTTCTCAAATCGACCATGGCTCTAGGCAAAGCACCCTTCCAATGGATGTTGCAGGTCGACTTCGCAGACTTTGATGAACACGCTGGAGATAAAAACAAGGATGTTCTTCAATCTCTAAGAGATTCGAGGTTGGAGGAGTTCTTATCTGGTCCATTCATCGTATTTCCGACGGCGGTAATAGAGTTTCTGGCGACGGCGACGCTAACAAAGAGGAAGGTCTCCGCCACCGTCAACGGCAAGGAAATTCTGATCACTGAGGAGTTATTTTCTGAAGCCCTCGGTCTGCCCAACACCGGTTTGGATCTCAAAACCGATCTAACCGATGCAGAGTCCAATGCGGTCCGGTTGGTGATATCGGCTAAAGATCAGGAACTGGTGATTCACTCAAGCCGGAAGAACAAGCTGAAACCGGAGTTCAGGTGGCTGCTGAACATCATCGCTCGATCTATTTAGGGAAGAGGAGGTAACTTCGATAACCTGACGAAAATTAAGCTCAAAATGATGATGGCCATTGTCCGCGGTGACAAGGTAGATTGGGGAGCCGTCATCTTCGAAGAATTCTGTGAAATGGTGATTCAGAAGGATGGCCGGGTTCAGGCCTTCGCAATGCAGATTGTCAAGATTTTCAAGTTTCTCATGTTAGATCTTGGTGAAGGTGAACCGCTCCCACCTAACAATATTCTCAACTCCGAGTCGATGATTGAGAAGCCCGACAAAGCGGTCAAGCCGAAGTCTTCCAGAACGAAGTCTTCAAAAGGGACCAGTTCTTCTGCTCCGGCTGAAGAAAATTCAAAACAAGATAAACCGAAGAGAAAGGCGGTTGAAGCCGAAACCGCACAAGAAAAGAAGGGGAGGAAGAAGTCTTCTGCAAAGAAGAGCTACAGCAAGCCGGCTGACTCCGAGAAAACCCTCTCCTCGGATAATCTACCGAAGAGAACCGGAGACGTCTTCCAGCCCATCCCCATCAATACCGTTCATCCCACTCCTGTTGACTCTCAATCACCAAGGCAAACCGAACCCTCGGGGAGCCACAAAACCGAGTCAGCATCAAAGGAGGAAGTAGAGGTAAGTATCAACTCTGAAAACTCCAAGTCCCCGAGCAAAAAGATCGACGAGGTAATAGCCGACGTAGGCTTAAATACCTCTGAAGCTATTGAGGACATAGTCCAAAATATTGCAAGGGAAACCGAAGACGATGTGTCAAGTCGTCGTAAGTCAGTTGAACAGGTTGAGATACCCGATCAAAGTGAAATTCATCCGGTCGAAGAAACGGCCAAAACTGCAAACATTACTCCTCCAGCTCAGGAGAGTAACTCTGAAGAACAGGAACCATCCGGTTCTGCAGGGAACAATTCAGTCCAGATGTCACAACAAACCAATCGGCTCAAGATGGGCCAACCGATTCAACATTCATACCTGAAGGGTCAGTTCAGGTTAACAAAGGAAAAGAGGTTCTTGTTGAAGATTCGACGGTGACGGGAAAAGGTACTCTACAAACCGGCTCCCAACTAGAGATCTTAACCGGGGACAAGGTCACTCTTTCAGCAGAACAAGAGGAGGAAATGTTCGAGGGGCTCATTAGGGACATGAACAGAAGTGCCAGTGATGTGATATCACCATACCTCCTATGGGTACAACTTCGTTGTGAAACAAAGCTGTCAGATATGATTCCAGGGATGAGCGGTAACAAACACTGGGAGAAACTCATTAAATTAGAAGAAATGGCCATCAAGCTGGCACACACCAACCTTATCCAACCCGCCTTCAGCAAAACCGCGGTAATTCGCGAATACGCTCGATTACAAGCAGTAGAGGATGCATTAAAGGAAGTGGAAGGAGCAACGCTAACTCCGATTGAAATGAGAATGACTGAACGGTTTCATCCGGTGCGGGAAAAGCTCCTGAAAAGTCTTGACCATCTTGATGCACAATGGAGAAACGGATGCCGACACCAACTAAGCAATGCCGACCTATATCAGAGTAAGCCCTTCTTTGCTGCCGGGGAGACATCCAGGACAGCGGAAAACCGGGAACGAGATCCTCCTCAAAATATTAAGGCTCCGGAACTTGATCAGATAAAGTAGGCGGTAATCGACACCCTTGAGTCGTGTCTTGGAAACTACAACACTGCAACCGATGAGAGGATTGCAATAGCTGAAGCGAATTTGTCAAACACTATACAGGGATCTGTTTAAACCGAAATAGCCAACACCGTTCAAACATCTATCAAATCCATGATAGATGAGGCTGTGCAAACCTCTGTCAAATCCTTGATCGTAGAATCCATTCAAACCGCAACCGCTCCTCTAGTAGATATGCTGCAGGCCATAGCTCTTCAAATTGGGGAGTTGTCCAAACTCCAAGTAAGCAAAACTCAAGAGAAAATCGAGTCTGACGCCGAAACCGCTAAGAGGCTACAAGACGAAGAAAGGGAAAGGGAACGGTTGCAGAAGGAACTTGAGGAGAAAGATCTTGAGTTTGCCCAGAAATGCAACGAGGAAGAACAGGCAGCTACCCATGAACTCATGCCAGCTCAACCGTCACATACTATGAAAACAAGAAACAAGGGGAAGAGGAAAGCGGTTGCAGAAGTGTTGAAGCGGGCAGAACAAAGTGGCCAAAGAGTAATAGTACCGGTCGGGCTGAACGTGCAACCTCTTGATGAAGAAGAAGAAGAGGACCTCGAAGAACTCAACCGGCGCAAGAAGAGGACACTTGAAAGGTCAATCGCAACTCCAAGCTCCAGACCAACTATTGCTCAACCGCCTCGTCAACCAAAACCTGTTTGTACCGGTTTTGGATTCGGAAAAAGGACTCCCGGCATCTCAAGTGTGTGGGCCGGATTACAAATTGACGCTGAAAGACGCGACAGGGAGTGGAAGGCAAGGGAAGAAGGAGAAAGAAGGCGACTGGAAAAAGAACTTGAAAAGGTGGGACCATCCAAGCCTTAGTCTTCTTTTCTTAAGAACAATTTATGTTATTTGGTTTCAGAACTCAGTTACTTTATGCTTTGGATTTATCAGTGTTTACACATCTTTTGAAAAACCTCAAAACAACATGTTCTTGAAATTCTTTTACGAAAATAGAAAATACTCATAAAGGGAGATATCACTAAAGTTAATTTTCAAACCGGCCATACATTACAAGTTTTGAATATGTATTCTAAATAATCAAAAAGGGAGAAATTGATAAGAAAAATTAAGTAAAGTTAATTTTTAAACCGGCCATACATTACAAGTTTTGAATATTTATTCTAAATAATCAAAAAGGGAGAAATTGATAAGAAAAATTAAGTAAAGTTAATTTTTGGAACCGGCTAGAAAAACTAATCAATTGTTAACTTTCATGTGCAGGTGCAGATCAAATCGTATGAACCGGCTGGAGCCTCATAAACCGGCTGCTGAAACACTTCAAAGAAATCAGTTCCAAGTGATCAAGTCAAAGATCAGAGGAACCGGTTTCTACTCTCTCAAGTGACCGGCCAGCAAAGACAAAAGTTCACATACCAGCCGGACTATATTATGTGCAGATCAAATCGTATGAACCGGCTGGAGCCTCATTAACCGGCTGCTGAAACACTTCAAAGAAATCAGTTCCAAGTGATCAAGTCTAAGATCAGAGGAACCGGTTTCTACTCTCTCAAGTGATCGGCCAGCAAAGACAAAAGTTCACATACCAGCCGGACTATATTATGTAAGAGGCAAAACCGGAAACTTCAACTTACAGAAGTGACGTAGTATGACGAAATAGACGTGTCTCGAAGGAATAAAAGAAGATCAGATCCGATCGGAAGCATGCGAGGAAAGCAATGATGATTTACTGATCTGTTGTTGACAACCGGAGGTGCATGCCTGACACGTGTTCGAATCTGCAAACCGGCAACGTCACATTTTCCTGAGGAATCCTTGCATGCTTGCCAAGTGTTGAGGAAGGTGAAACGTGCAAGTAACCTTCCTGCACCGGCGTGATGATGATCAACCAATCCCACAGAGAGAAGAAAATGACCCTTGGGATCTCATCTACTATAAAAGGAAGATGAAGCGTCCTCATTTAATACGAATCACATCCTTCTGAGAAAAACGATAAGTTACAAAAATCTTAGAGAGTTAAACTTTTACGATCCAAAACCGGTGTGTCATAAACCGGAAGCTTTGTGTATCTTGTTGCGTTGTGTTATTGTATTACATCAAGAGTGAGTTGGTGTAACCGGCGAGTAGCGAGTTGGGCTCGACCGGCAGTGTTGTTGTTGTAACTTTAAAAGTTAGTGGAGATCCTTCTCATAACCTGAGAAGAAGGGGTGACGTAGGAGGGTTTGCTCCGAACATCCATAAAAAATCTTCTCTCGTGTCACTTCTTTCGTTTCATCACTTACTCAATTAACCTAAACCTCAAACCAAATTAATCGTACTCCATAAACCGGTCCACTCATTTCTCTAAAACCGACTCCTTCTAAACATCATCTAAGTCGCATACGTTGCTTCAGACTAAAATAGACATTTCCGCCCTTTAACCCGATTCAAGAGTCTGTGACAATTTGTGTAGTGCTGAGAACGGTTATAGTCTCTAACCGGACTATCACCAAAGTGTGTTGTGTGTTGTAAGCGGTTACCCTTCCTAAAACCGGAAACACCCCGGTCCTCCAAGGGCGTCCCCGATCCTAACACAAGATTTATTCACAAAATAAGTTTAGAATTTTTTTAGTTTATTACCATAACATTATTAATAATCATAATAAGGATCTAGCATTAATCCCTTACAAATGGATAAACTTATAAACAAAATATTATTTAGGGTTTAGGGACTCACACTTTTATATATATATCTTTATCCTTTCGGCTGACAAACCACCTACCAAACAACCTTCATCTCATGACTTCACAATTTCAAATACTCGTTAAACCAACCAATAAATTAGACTGCACACTTTCATATGTCTCTTATAATTCCTTGTTTAAAAGTTATGACACCTTATATTATACTAAAATCTGTAATATTTAACATCAATCGTTCAAATATTTACAATACTCACTTTAAAATTTGCACTTTTTGAGATTCGAACCCTAATTTTAAATATAAAATGTGAAAATCTTAACTGTTAAATCACTTGAGTTTGCTAAAATCATTTTATAATTTTGTGTATGTATATGTATTTTGTATTTAATATTTATTAGTGATTAGTTAATTAGTCGACATATTATGACTCACACTTTTTATATGTTTGTTTATCATATTTCAACACGCCTCTTATTCATCGGTAAACCAATCACCAATCACAATTTTTAACGCATGTTATTCCTCAGAAAACTATCCTTCAAATCTCAATCGACCTCCATCTCACGACCTCACACTTTCAAATATTTGTTAATCCAACCAATAAATCTGACCTCACACTTTCACATGCCTCTTACCCCTTGTTTAAAAGTTGTTCAACCATATATTATACTTAAGAATTCATTCTTTAACATCAATCTGTCAAATATTTATAATATATACTCACTTTTAAATTTATAATTTTTGGGATTAGAACCCTAATCTTAAACATTAAATGTAAACACCTTAATTGTTAGACCACTTGTGATTGTTGAAATAATTTTATAATTTTGTGTATGTATATATATTTTGTATTTAATATTTATTAGCAATTAATTAATTAGTCGATATCTTACGACTAATACTTTTTATATGCCCCTTTATCATATTTTTACAAACCTCTAATCTTTCGGTAAACCAACCACCAATCTCAGTTACATTTTCATACGTCTGTTATTCCTAAAAAAACCAACCATCAATCTCAATCGCAGTATCACACATCTCTTATCTTTTATCAAACAACCCACCAATCTTAATCGGCCTCTAATTTTGTGACCTCACGATCATTTGTTACCCACATCTTATCGCTTAGAAAACCACATCTCAATCACACTTTCATATGTCTCTTATCCTTATGAAAATAAACCACCAGTCTCAATCGACACTTAATTTCGTGACCTCAAACTTTGGTCAATAAAATATTTAATTCATATTTTTTAATAACTCTTATTTTTTACCGACCTATTATCTCTCGGAAAATCACAACCCAATCACACTTGTTTAAATGATTTTACTTATTTTGTTAGGTTACAAGTTCGAAACATACATATAATATTTTAATTTTATTTGTAACCGTTTCAAGTTTATGAACGGATTAACCCACGATCCGACCCAATTATCTATATATTCTTATATATATCCAAATTAACCATAACTCTCATCCCGACAAATTAAGAAAATTCAAATTAAGTATTATTATTATTATTATATATATATATATATTAGTTAGTTAAAAAGTTGAACTTATTTTGTTAGGAATGTAGCACGTTAAATTTAAAATTTAATGTTTTATTAGCTTAGTTGGTTAAAGGATTGTACTTATTTTATTTGATTGCAAGTTTGAAACATACATATAACATTTTTAATTTTATTTTTAAACATTCAAATTAACTACAACTCTCGACCTGACAAACAAAACAAATTCAAATTAAGCATTATTATTATTATTATATACATATATTAGTTAGTTAAATATTTTAACTTATATTTATAAGAATATTACACGTTTATTAAATTTGGTGTTAGTTTTAAAATTTCAAATCTTATTAGTTTAATTGGTTAAAATGTTGTACTTGTTTTGTTATGTTGAATGTTAAAATATACCAATAACATTTTTAATTTTATTTTTAATCTTTTTAAGTTTATGGGTGGGTCAACTAATGATCTGACCCAAGTATATCCATTACTCTCACATATATATATATTTAAATTAACCACAACTCTCGACCTGACAAACCAAACAAATTCGAATTAAGCGTTATTATAATGGTTTGGTTTTGATGTATTTTATGTCGTTTCCTATATATATTGATGTATTTAGGTTTAGGGTTAGGTTTTGATTTATATTATACCGTTTATATTCATGGATATTGGTGTATTTAGGGTTTAAGGTTTGGTTTTGATGTATATTATGTTGTTTCCTATGTATATCGAAGTATTTGGGTTTAGGGTTAGGTTTCGATGTATATTCTGCCATTTATATTCATGGATATTGTTGTATTTAGGGTTTAAGGTTTGGTTTTGATGTATATTATGTAGTTTCCTATATATATTGATTGATTGTTGGTTTTCCTATATATCTTGATTGATTGTTTGTTTTCAATTACATGAATATTGTATGGTTAGCTATTGATGTATATTCTGCTGTTTATATTGATGGATATTGTAGTATTTAGATCAGGAGCTGCCGTTGTGGTTTTCACAGTTCGTTCAACAAAATGGTATGTAATAAAATGGTTGTTATATTGAATTGAAATGTTCAAATTTATGTATTTAATAACAAAACTCCTTTTTTTTTATAATATGCAGGCACCAAACACTGTTATGACCTTATGTCCCAATCAATTATCACCTGAAAATAATGTATGTTATATTCTCACTACTATGTCCATATTAACTATTTTTGAATGTAATAACCATTATATTACTGTTTTACACAGTTGTTGATAGTTGAATTTGCTCGCACTTTTAGTGCAAGGGTGTCTCCGAAGTGGAGAGAAGATGTAACCCATGTTATTGCTTACACTGATCCCAATGGTGCATGCGGCCGAACTCAAAAAATATTGAAGGCAATTCTGAACGGGAAATGGGTCCTTACTATTGATTGTGAGTCTCTGTTAACACGGTTGGTTTCATACATATGTCTGTTAAATTAATATAAAAATTGTTTTGTGTAGGGATAAAATCATCATTGAAAACCCAAAACTGTGTTGATGAGGAACCTTATGAGGTTAAACATTATAATCATGGAGCCCAAGGTGGTCCTAGAAAAGGCAGACTTCTATTGTTGAATAATATGAGTTTGGTCTTATTCCTCCTATCTGTACTTTTATTATTTTGCTTGATAACTGAAATTATTTTCTTTGTTTGTTTTTCAGCGTTCGAAACTGTTCGACGGTTAAATTTTTATATTTATAGGGAATTTCAACACACTTTACAAACAGGATCTCATTGAGTTAATAGTTGCTGGAGGTGGTAGTATTAAAGAATCGGATAATCCAGATTATCCATTTGCTGAGCCAAGGGATGCGAAAACTATAATAGTATATTTCGAGATATACAGCAGGTGTCGACCAATTGAAAAGGATTTTGATGTTCTTCCCGACAATTGGCTTTATGAGACAGCGGTTGCTATGTCTTGGATATTGGATGAACATGTTGTTCCTCATACAAAGTTGCTTCAATCTGTTGCTGCTTGTGATTTGCAGCATTTGCTTACTTAATTTGGAGTTGTTTAGACTTATTGTTCTTCTATTTATGGTTTATGTATGATATTTATGGTTTATAACAATACTTAATTTTGATATTTATGATTTATGGTGGTTTATATTACAGAATATTCTTCTATTTATGGTTTATTACTTTTGTTAACAATATCATAACTTATGCTTATTTAGAACAATCCAACATAACTCACGCGTATTGTGTATAATCACGCATATTCGCTTTCATTGTTTACAACATAACTCAAACAACAAGGAACAATGTTGTTATTCACGCGTTTCATCTAAAATGCGTGAATAAACTCACGCATTTTAGATGAAATGCATTCACGCGTTTTATCTAAAACGCGTGAATAAACTCACGCATTTTAGATGAAATGCATTCACGCGTTTCATCTAAAATGCGTGAGTTTATTCACGCGTTTTAGATGAAACGCGTGAATTTCAATTCTCGTCTTTCATCGTATATAATATTTGTGTGCCCTAATTTCCACGAATCACTAATTTCCCCTTCTCTCTTCTCTCGCTTTCGCCACTCCGACTCGACCCTCCCCTGAAGAACTCGACCACGAGCAGCAGCAGCTGACGACTACGACGACACCATGAGACCCTCCCCTGAAGAACTCGACCACGAGCAGCAGCAACTGACCCACTACTCTTCGTTCTCAAAATGGGTATGTTTATTTTATGGTTTTTAGTGATTATGAACACTAGGTTAGTTAAATTATAGTTTTGCTAGGTTGTATTCGAATGAATGAGAATCAATACTATGTTGTTATTCTAGTATTAAGGTTTAAGGTTTGCTTGCTGGCATTGTGTAGCTGATTCACGCGTATTTCACTCACGCTTATTGATTCCCACTCACGCGAATTAAGCTTTGAGGTAGAGTTTACTGGCATGTTTCGTGGAGATACAATGTTCCAAGAATTAACCACAAGTTTCCTTCAATGGACCTATTAGATAGGGAGCTCTTATCCCATTAGATTCATTGAAGCAAACTTATGGTAAAAAGTTGCGGCATTGGATTTCATGAAACTCTACGAGCAAACTCTCCTCGGTTATGGTAATGTTGTTGAACTTTTTTCAATTTTTGTGATGTTGTTGAACTGTTTTCAATTGCAGCTCAAGTACCTGTACTTCTTTACTTTGATGGAGAGTGGAAAACTACGGATGATCTTACTCATTTTTCTGCAAAGTCAAATAGCGGTATGATTGTTCCCCAAAATTCTACTTATGCCTAATTAGTTGATCAAATTTATTCTAATACCGATGTTGACAAATCTAGATATGATTTATTGCTTCAAGCCAAGTATAATGCTCCTGGCATGATTGCCAAATTTTCTTATATAACTAATATAAAAAAAGATGTGGATGTGGAGTTCTTTTTACATGAAGCAGTTTCAGTCCACAACCGCACTCTATTGTGTGTTTCCTTAGTAGAGAAGTCACTACCAACTCAAGAAAGTGTAGCGGTTCCAGAAATTGATGACCCCGACGTCTTCCCGATGCAGCGTGAGGTTTTCTTTGAAAATGACATTGAAGATGAACATTTGCGTCTGAATGTGGGGGATGATGCTGATGATGATTGGGTTCCTATTACCCAACCTAGTAGTTCTGATTGGGTTCCTAGTACCAATCCAAATCCAAGCGGTTCTTGGGTTCCTAGTACACAACAAAACAATGTTGTTGTTCGTACTCAACCAAGCTGCAGTGAATGGGTTGCTAGTAACATACCAAGTAGTGAAAATCCTATACATGAGGCAGTAAGTACCAGAATCGGATTGGAAGTCAGTTCTTTGTTTGAGAATAAAAAAGAACTTTAGCTAAGGTTATATAAATATGCCATGACTAATCATTTTGAATTCAAAGTGGTGGAGTCAAAAAAAGAACTTTGGGTTGTGAAATGTTTGGATAATAATTGCAAGTGGAGACTGCGTGCTGTCAGAGTAAATTCCTCGGAAATGTTTGAGATTCGTAAATTCGTAAAAGATCATACGTGTTCAATTGTGACGAGGCAAGAAAATCAAAGGCAAGCACCAGCATGGGTGTTTGGGGAATGCATGAAGAGCAAGTACATGGACCATTACCATGACCACATGCCCAAGAAAATAATGGAAGACATATAGACTACTTATGGAATAAAGTTGTCTTATAATAAGGCTTGGCGGTCTAGAGAAAAGGCCCTAATGGCGGTGCGAGGAACTGTAGAAGATTCTTACGGTAAATTGCCATCATACCTGTACATGTTGGAGAAGAACAATCCGGGTACCATAACAAGCATCCAGACGGATGAGCACGGTCATTTCAGGTATATGTTCATGTCCTTAGGCTTCTCAATTAGGGGTTTCAAAAATTGTTGTCGTCCAGTATTGTGCGTCGATGCCAGTTTTCTTAAGCACAAGGTTGGAGGTCAGCTATTAGTGGCGATAACATTAGATGCGAATGAACAACTCTATCCTGTTGCATTCGGCGTTGTTGATTCGGAGAATAACAACTCCTGGACTTATTTCATGCAAAAACTTAGAGATGCAATTGGATTGGTTGATGATCTCGTGTTCGTATCTGATAGACACCCAAGCATCGCCAATGCCTTGTGTGTTGCTTTTCCAGAAGCTGACCACGGTGCGTGCACATATCACATCAAGATGAATATTATGGACAAATTCAAAACCGATCACTGCCACGCCGAGTTTGGTTTGGCTTCTCAAGCATACACAATCTTGAAGTTTAATCAGCATTTTGACAAGATCAATGCTAAGGACCCTCGTATTGCTATGTATTTGGTAGATATTGGGTTTGAGATATGGAGTCGTGCATTTTTTCCTGGTAAACGATACAATCAAATGACAAGCAATTACGCTGAGAGCTTCAATAGTCAAAGTAGGGAAGCTAGAAAGTATCCCATATCAATCTTAGCTGATTATTTAAGATTCACATTACAAGATTGGTTTAATAGTCGAAGAGAAAAAGATTCCAATCACAATGAACGTTTATCTTCTTATTATGAAAAGTTTTTACGTGATCAAGCTGAGAAGGCCAGATTATATATCGTTCATCCACTTAACCGATTCGAGTTTTATGTCCATGACGGTGAATCTGATTATAAATTTGACTTGAGAGGAATGAGTTGTAGTTGTAGGGTATTTGATGTATCTGGTCTTCCTTGCACTCATGCCCTGGCTGCTTCCCGTACCCATAGATTGGATGCCTATGAGTTCTGCTCAAGGTTTAGGATTTACTTTACTTTATTTTCTATTGAATTTATCTAACTAACTTTATTTCTCACATGTTCAATTGTTATCTTTCAGGTATTACTCAAGTGAAATGTGAATCAATGCTTATGCGGAAACAATATATCCAGTTTGTCATGAAGAGTATTGGGATATTCCAGAACATATCAAGCAACGAGTGTGTCTTAAACCACCTGTTAAGGTTAAGAAAGGGCGACCTCAAACAAAGCGTAGGTCATCCCAAGGTGAAATTCGTAAGGTACCGAGAAGATGTAGCTCATGTGGTGGTCAGGGTCATAACAGGGCAACATGCAAATCAGTAATGCCTGCACCCTCCACTGCAAGAGCTACAAGAGGATCATCATCTCAGCCGCCATCGTCTCATCCACAAACATGAATATTGTCTATGCAATTTTGAATATTGTCTATGTTTTTTTATTTGAAAGTTGAAAGTTGTATACTGATTGATTGTTGGTTTTCAATTTTGAATATTGTCTATGTTTTTTTATTTGAAATTTGTACACAGATTGTATAATACATCCAGGTTGGCCATACAGTGACTCACGCATATATATTGCACAATGTTAAACTCACGTGTATTACAATATACGTGAGTCATATTGTAATACACGTCAGTTATGACTCACGCGTATTACAATATACATGAGTCATATTGTAATACGCGTGAGTCATAACTGACGTGTATTACAATATGCGTGAGTCATATTGTAATACGCGTGAGTTATGACTCACGTGTATTACAATACACGTGAGTTATATTAGAATATGCGTGAGTCATAAAAGACGCATATTGTAATACGCGTGAGTCATAACTCACGCATACGCATATTACTACACATTTTTATGATACCTATTACAACATTATGTATGTGATGATGATGATAAACAATATTCAGTATTACACAACATCTTACAACAATAATTCAGTATTTACAAAACATGTTACAACAATAATTCAGTATTCACACATGTTACAACAATAATTCAGTGTTTACAACTTCATGGCTCTAAAATCTGGTGGTACAACCTGACTGCCCACTTTTCTCTATATAATTGCATATTGTTTGATATGCAATTTTCTAGACCAAGTTTAGCTGTCAGGTACTCTAAATACATTAATACAAAAACGCCACAGTCCCCACTCCATTCTACTTTTGGTACTTCAGGGTGTGGGATTCTCTGAAATCTAAAAGTTTCATTTCTCATGTTAAGATACCTGGCCATTTCAACTTCAGACATTGCTTTATGAAGGAAGGGCGGCAACATCTCACAAATGGCTTTCATGGATTTTCCAAATTCGTCGTCATTGTAAATTGTCTGATCGCAATCATAAACATCAATTCTCCATTCTTGCAATCGAATAACACACAGTACCCAGTGTAGGTTGTTGAGGTTGAGGGGGAAGTAAATAACATCAACACTGCTCCAACTGGGCATATGTTTATCTTCTCTACCCCAGTAGTAGTGGTAAATTATTTCAGCGAAAGAATGGCCAGCTGGTTTTTCTGGATCAACCGAGTCAGCAACAAAATCGTCATAGTATGAAGTAATCAAAGGGCCAAACTGGCAATCTAAGATGGTGAAATCCGCAGGGTACGTCTTAGGGTAGGCGAATGCTCTTGCTCTTAGCAGAAAAATTGCGGCATTCATCTCCACATCAGTTAGCCACCTATTTAACCTCAGAATTGTAGTGAAGAACTTAAGGTCTCCAGTGCCATCAGAGAGTTGGATGTCTTTAAATTTAGCCCCTTTCACAAATTCTTTCTTGAACTCTTTCTTCAGTTGCTCATTACAAGTCGACATAGGATCGACAACAATCGTCTTCTTTCTTGGACGAGGGACGATGTAGGTACTAAGTACAGCTTTCGATGCCATCCTCTTTCTCTTAAATAGGACGTGGGATGCATCTTCCAGTACCACCACATCCTCATCTATCTGCTTGTCCTCCTTCTTCTCTTCCTTCTTCTGCACAACGAAATGATCGTCCACCTTCTTCTGCACCACCTTCCTACCCCTCTGCACCACCTTACTACCCCTCTACACCCCCTTCCTACCCCTCTGCACCCCCTTCCTACCCTTCTGCACCCCCTTCCTACCCCTCTGCACAACGAAATCATCGTCCACCTACAAAGAAATCATTGAATTAGGCAAGAAAAGCCTTCAATTAGTCCAAATGCAAGAAATATGCAAAGTGCGAGAGTTGCACCAAATGCAAGAAATACATACCTCATCTTCATTATCCTCCACCTTCTCTTCCACCTTCTCTTCAACCTTCTCTTCCTCCTTCTCTTCAACCTTCTCCTCCACCTTCTCTTCAACCTTCTCTTCCACCTCATCTTCATTATCTTCCACCTGCTCCTCCACCTGCTTCTCCACCTGCTCCTCCACAGCTTCCTCAATATTCCCACCATCTTCAACTGTCTTCTCCTCCAAAGTCCCAACATTGCCATCTCCAACAACGGCCCGTCCTACAAAAATCAGAAAAGCCTTCAATTAGTCCAAATGCAAGAAATATGCAAAGTGCGAGAATTGCACCAAATGCAAGAAATGCATACCTCGATATTCAATTCACCATCTTCATCTGTCTTTTCCTCCAAAGTCCCAACATTGTCCATCTCCAACAACGGCCCATCCTACAAAAACCAGAAAAGCCTTCAATTAGACCAAATGCAAGAAATATGCAAAGTGCGAGAATTGCACCAAATGCAAGAAATGCAAGAAATGCATACCTCAATATTTTTTTCGTTCAACAAATCATGATCTTTATTTTCATTGTCCTCCCCAACATTTTTTTCTCCAAGAGCCCAACAATGTCTTCCTCCTGTCCATCCTACAAAAAACAGAAAAGCCTTCAATTAGTCCAAATGTAAGAAATGCACCAATTAGTCCAAATGCAAGAAATGCAAGAAATACATACCTCAACTTCATTCTCCTCCACAAGCCTAACATTGTCTTTCTCCAAAATCAGCACAACATTGTCTCCCTTCCCTACAAAAAAGAAAAAATCCTTTAATTAGTCCAAATGCAAGAAATGCCAAATTTACGAAATTTATCATCATTCAAACTCATACCTCAGTGTTCACCTCAAAATCTTCCTCGTCCTTTTCTTCATCATTCTCCTTCTTTTTCTCCCCTTGTGTGGAAAAGTCTTGTTGTAGTTGGTTTAACATCCGTTTAATGAGAATTATTTCATTTCTCATTTCAGTTTTGATGAGAATTATTTCATCTCTCATTTTAGTTTTGATGAGAATGATTTCATCTCTCATTTCAGTTTTGAATTCATTTAGCTCCTTCGAAAGTTCATCCAATCTACATCTATCCTGGGGAGTTGTTGCTGTTGGAGTCGGGGGAGAGGATTCTTCGTCTTCGTCTTCATCTTTTCTACTCGTGGCGCTCTCGACAGAATAAGAGCTGTTGGTGCTGGTGCTGAGGGTAGGGTTGCGGGTTGTTCTTCTCGTGGAAGGTTTGGCTTTGGCTGGAGTAATTTGTCTTTTCTTCCTCATGACAGTTTTTTTATGAGGAACTCCATCGCCAATATCTCCAAATTTCCTCTTTCTGCAGTCAAGATCAAAAAGGACATCATAAACATTACCTCCCATATCTTCAAAGTCATCCCCAACATATAAGATCTTCTCTTCTTCAGACAATTCCATTTTCTTAACAATCGTGCCTTGCAGGGCAGTGTGAAGATCAGAGGCAGTTCTCTTCCTCTTTAATTTGTACTGTATTAACCTTGGGTAGACAGGCTCTTCCGTTTGAAGCGTCGTTTTAATTGCAAGATTGGGGACAAACGTTTGGATCACCTCATAAGTCCACACTTGTAAGGTTAGTGCGAACCCATATATGGTATAAGAAACATCGACATCTTTGTCTTTGTCTTTGTTCTTCTTCCCCGAGGCGACATTCTTCATCTGCAGATATAGCTTCCTGTAGCGATCAAGGTCTTTGGTCAAACCCTTGATGGTTGCTCTAAAGGACACCTTTCCCCATGGAAAATTGAGGAAGGTGTCGATGTCATCGACCATGCTGAAGAGTTTCATATTTATTATCCTCTTCGGGTCAAGGGCAAAGAGATAATGGGAAACAAGGTATACCAGCCCCAATTTCCATGCATCTTCCCTATCAGAGCAGGACAAGAATTTTGAATGAAGGTCTGCTATTCTAATGAGTGGAATACGTTTAAAATATTTAAGAACCAAAGTTGGAGACTCTTCAACCTGATTGAAAATCGTTTGCTCCGTAGGGAATCTCCCAAAATTGAGACCTGTAACCAATGCAAACTCCCTCATCTCGAAGCACAGCTCTTCTCCATTCACAAGGAACTTCATCTCCATAGAATTTGAGCTGGACTTTCTGAGGAGCATGTGGTGTATAATCGTTCCTGAGAAACGCAGTAACGGGTGCCCTTTGAATAAGAATCTGAATTGGGTTTCCTCTACCCTTTTCAGTTAGATTCATCTTCGCAAACTTGGCCGCAATATTTCCCATATTGGTTTTCCAAGATACCCTCCCAGCAAACTCGGGTATTATAGTGGACTCCATCTACAAAACAAGGAACAAGATGAGAATAAGAAAATTGAATTAACCATTGAGAAATGCTTGCAAATTTCTTAATACATTAAGGTGCAGTAAAGGTGCAGTAATACATTAAGGTGCAGTAATGGACAGTTCTAAATACATTAAGCATATGATGTGTGATTTCTTAAATCAACAATTCATCATGTCTCATTGGCATTCTATTAAACGTAAAGTAGTAAAGCAGAATAAGAACAGACGAAAATTAAGCAGTAAAGCAGCAAAAGTTAAACCCTAAGCCTACACAGTCAAAGAAAACACAAAAATACCATTTCTTCACAAGAACATAACAAACACGGAAATGCCATTTCTTAAACGAGAAATGAATGAATAAGCGTGAAATGAATGCATGCAGAATAAGAACATTGATACAATACTCATCATATACACTAAAAGCATTTACACACATAAACGAAACCAGAACCAAACCCTAAACCCTAAATACATCAATATAAATCAATATAAACGTCATAATACACTTCTAAAACCTAACCCTAACCCTTAAAGCCCTAAACTCACCGGAATATGTCGAAGAGACGGCGGAAAAAGACGATGATGTCGAATAGACGGTGGAAAGTCGATGATGTTGGACAAGGAACGATGTTGAGGAACGATGATCTTGATCGATGTTGATGGAAGTCGGCAGTTGAGAAGACGTGGTTTTGGAAGTCGGAGTGGGAGGGAGAATCAGGGAGGTTTTGTTTTAAATTAGGGCCTAAAAATTATATATAAGACAAAAGACGCGAATTCCCATCCACGCGTTTCATCTAAAATCGCGTGAGTTCATCAACGCGTTTTAGATGAAACGCGTGGATGGGAATTCACGTAAATTTAAAAACACGAATTGCCATTCACGCGTTTCATCTAAAACGCGTGAATGAAATCACGCGATTTAATCTAAATCGCGTGAATAGGAATTCGCGTCAATGAGCGTAAAATCTGGCGCCGGAGGGGTATTTCTGACATTTCGCAGGACAAAAGGGCCCTTTTTGCCAACATTAGCGGGCGCGGGCCTTTTATGGAATTTTCCCTGTTATGGGGGCCATTTCATCAAATTTCCCCCATCCTCTTCAACAACTCATCTCCGACTCTATCTCCACCTTATTTATTATACTTTTTTTTTATTAAGGTTGCCTTATTTTTTCTTATCTCTTTCTCTTCAAATTCAACTACAACAATCACATCATCTAGAACTTCTTCACCATTAGCATCCCTTCTTTGTGAAAGTCAATAATAAGCATACTGCATATTGCCAATCGAAACAAATTAATCAAATACATTATTGGGTTCAAAAGCTTTTAAATCTCCTTCTTAATTCTTATTGTCAGTATTCTTAAAATCTCTACAGTAACGCTCCACTTAAAATATTTCATCTGTTGCCCACCTAATTGTTGTTGGATAAAACTAAGCTCAAACACTACTTAGTCAACAAAATGGTAAACAACTCACAAAAGGACACTCTCCTCTAAATGCCTCTTTTTGATCTTCCTAAGGGCCTGCGAGATATCACACTTGTTCTTCTTATTAGACTTGGTGAGTTTTCCCTCAAGTTCCTGAGGCCTTCCTTTGTAAGAATGATCACAGAAGAACTCCTTTCTTTTTGAGCATGATTGGCGAGGTTCTTCGGATCAATCTCCACGTACACGGCAACGATGAAGAGATTATCTCCCTATTCTGATCATCATCATGTAACGCAGGCATGCTGAAAAATGATTTGTTCGAATTCTCATATATGTCAACTTCTACCGGTTGATCTCCGGCATAGTTATATCTTTAGTACCGTTAGAAGGTCTCATACGATTACTGGTCGAACAAGGATTTGCTTGAAACCATACTCCAATCGGTTTGATTCGATGTATTCTTTTGCGATTATATTCTGCCGGAGTTCGTTCCATCGTTTTCAATGAGGGGGGTTTGCTTCGTATATGAATGATTAATAGTGTTCGTTTCATGAGAAGTCTCCGTCTCCGACGAGATTCCTCCAATGACGAGCACACAATGAGGAGAGGATGCCGTTACCATTCTGGACTATTTAGTTCCTAGTGTTCATTTAATTAGCTTTATTTACAAGATGGGATTGATTAATTGGAAATGAGAGTAAAAATGGTTGAGGTGGGGTTGGAGTGAAGGACTGAAATTAAGTTATTATAAAAGTGATTTGTAAAATTAATATATTAAATAAATAAATAATTAATTAAAATTACATTCAAATATTTTAACAAATTTGTTTACAAAATAACGGTGTTAGCGGTTAAACTTAAATATAAAAAAAAATGGCAAGGAGAGTTCTTTAAATGAAAAAAAATTAGGTGAGTATTAAATTTGATAAAATCACTCTACTAGAGTCTTAAATTTGTCATTTATCCCAATATAAAATTGAATTTAATTTTGTCATTGACTCATTGGCCTAATATTGTGCAATATTTCCCCAATTTTATAATTGACTAACAATGACAATAAAGTTTAATAAATTAACATCACAACAAAAGAAAAATTATTTTTTTTGTTTATTTAAAAATTAATACATTTAAAAAAACAACTAATATATTCGAATGTTAGATATTGTAAAATAAGATAATTAATATTTTTCTTAATAATATTTTTGTTCTTATTTTCTTTCTATTGTATTAATTATCACCCGGTTTAGGCTATCTATCAAAAAGTTATCTTAAAATGCCACAGACCATCTTCATGAAAGAGCCCAGTTTCCTTACATACATGTAGAGAAAAGTGACGACAATGGGGTTGCATAACCCTGACGACTAAACCCCATTATATCCATAAGTTAATCAATTTCATCTTGAAACCAAGGATGAATCTTTGTAGGGGTTCGGATGTGCTGCAATTTCACCCAAAAAAATAAAATTTTCTTTTTATAGTTAATATGTAACATTACCTTTTAATTTAAAAAAAATAATTAAATTCAATATTTTGTTTATTTAATTATTAAAAAAAATGATAAAACTTACATTTTTTATCCGTTTTATCCAAAAAAAAATTCGTTTTTTTAGCCCACTATAAATTTTTTTAAGCCCACCCCACTCCCAATTCCTAGGTACATCCCTGTTGAACCCTGTCTCTTTGAATCGTAACCCATCTTCCTCCTCCCTCTCCCCAAAATCGACAAGAAAAGTCCTTGTAGAGAACATCTTATCTTAGAAATACAAAATCCCACACAATAACTCCCCTCCTCCGCCAATACAGGGTATAATCTTCAGAATATTTTAACTTTTTAATTGGCAATTAGTATTAATATTTTGTGATGTTTAATATTATTTTAGTATTTAGCTGCAATTTTAATTATTTGAGTTTTAAAATATTTTAAAGGTATTTTTGCATATATGGAAAGTCCCTTACAGACAACAATATATTAGAGACAACAATATAGAAAGTATTGGACTGCCAATATTGCAATAACCTATAATGGACCTTTTTTTTTATTTAGACATTCTTAAGCATGTTCAAACACTTTTCAACAAGAATACAATCAGGAAGACATATATTCTTCTAAGGGAATAAAAGCTAAAAAAAAACCCAAAATAAGAAGAAGACAAATATGAACTATAAGTATCAACTTTTATTTTTGTCAAAATAAATATCACATAAATTAAACTCACTAGCGTAGCTCAAGTCGATGCTTCAAACATTAAAATTTACATATTTATATAAACTTAAAACTCTTTAAGTTGAAGTGCAAGTTATAACTATGGGTCATTTCAGCTTTTTATATTCAAAAATCACATAAATTCTTAGAAGGTAGTATTTTATCTTGATAGATTGAGTTCTTGAATGCAATTTCCTGTTTTCTTGCCTAATCTATTTTCTTACATTTTAAAATCATTCTTTTTAGAATATTTTTAACAAGTATTTTCAATTAATTTTCTTAGAATTAAATTTGTAGTAGCCAATTTTTCATTATAGTAGTCTAGCTAAGATCGTAGTGTTCTAGAATTGGTTTTTTTCTTTCTTTTTTTTCCTAATATTCTAGAATTTGGTTATATCGGTCTTTTACTTTTTAGGCCGCGTCTATTTTATAAATGTAGTTTTCTTGATATTTTTTTTCCTTTTAAATTTCATTTAGGCTTCAAATAATATATCAATTATTATTAGAAATTCACACTTATTTTATATACTATATAACATTTTTTTTTGCAAAAGCACAATTCAATGTTCAATGCAAACTAAATAAAATTCTTATTATAAAAATAAATGGTCGAGTGTCACACAAATTCTTCTTAATTTTAAAAAAAACTATGGTACAATTATCCTTCTATAATTATATTATAAGAGGATAATGAGAGTAAATAGTTTTATTAGTAAGATATGATTTAATTATTATTTGGAATTGAACTTTGAACTATTTTTTTTTTATAATATATGGTTCCAACTTTAAATCATAAAAGTGTGGCAAGAATTTTTTATGGATCATCAGTTTCTTGTGGTAACAAATTATGTTGAAAAACTTATCATTTTAATTATGGTTAAATTGTGGTTCCATTGCTTCGTACATGTAAAACATTCATATTAATGAAATAAATCAATAAATATTCTTATTTTTAAATAATAATGAATGGCTCGTGAAGCCTGAAAGTAATGCAAATTGACTGTTTACAAAACTATATTAATAAATAAAATATTTACAATTACTCATTCTCCATACTAATATCCATCTATAGTAATTTTCATAATCTAATTCCATACAAAAATAAATTCTTATTAATATCAATAGTAATTTTCATAATCTTCTAATAACAATTTAATTTAACACATCCTTACAAGATTGTCTTTATCTTTCGTCCAAAATTATTTGCATTTAAAAATAAGGAATAATATTTTCAATTAGTTATTATTTTGGAAGAAAATAATTACACACCTAATTTGTTTTTACTAACACACAAACTACTAAACAGATAAAATTAGAACAAAAATGAGAATAACATAACATAAATAACAACAAAAAGAAACAAACAAACAAATGGAATTTTTTTCTTTATAAATTTCATATAACATATTCTATTAAGATGTTCTTCGATAAAGTTATTCTACCACTCCAATGACTCTACCGATCCTATTGATGATTTTGAATCCTATGATGTGGCGGATTTTTATTTCACTGATAATGAATATTGGTGATGATGATTTTGATTCCTTTGATGATGTTGACCTTGATTTTGCTGGTAATGAATATTTATTTTTTTGGATACCCGAGAGTGAGCCGAGAGTGAGCTATGTAACATGTTGTTCTTTTGAATGATTGGATATTTGTGTGTATGAATTATGAATTAGTATATTTTGTTGAAAATATCAAACTAATGGGAAATGATATATATTGTAATTTGATTTCATTTCCCATTCTTTGATCTTTTTTACGAGAAGTTACAAGGTCATATTTTATAAACATAAATATTCAATCATTCAAAAGAACATCATCAACATCGCATAACTCACCCTGGGAGTATCCAACAATAAAATCTTCTTTACCAGCGAAATCAAGATTACAATCATCAAAGGAATCAAAATCATCATCTCCAATCTTAATTATCAGTGAAAAAAAATCAGCAACATCATAGGATTCAAAATCATCACCAGGATTGGTAGAGTCATATTGGGGTGGTAGAATGCCTTTATGGAATAACATCTAATTAGAATATGTTATATGAATTTTATTAAAGAAGCCCTATGAGGTAGATAATCTCCTTAATGGAGTGTTAAATACATTTCTTATGGGAGAAGATTTTGGAATTAATCAATAAATATTTATAAATGAACGACGGAATGTAATTCAAATTGAATGTAAACAAAATAAATAAAATCCAGTGATTTCCATATTCTTCTTACACAAAAATAAACAATTACTTTGTATTAACACATTCTTACCCTACAATATTCTTAATACATTTATTTAAATGAATTCCAGAATATTTTTCAATAATAAATTTATTTAACACATTCTTACAAGATTGTCTACAACTTCGGTCTAAAATTATTTGCATTTTAAGAATAATATTTTTAATTAGTTATTATTTTGCAAGAAAAAAATTACACACTAGTATCTTAATTTTCTTTTCTAAAACACGAACTACTAAACAAGTAAAATCAGAACAAACATTAAAATAATATACATAACAACAAAAGAAACAAACAAATGAAGAAAAAAGAAAACAATTCCAACTCTTTTTTCGCTTCATCATGGATGATTGGAGGTGAATAATGAGTATTAGATTATTCAGTTGTATCAAAAAAATCTATCAAGTAGAGAACCCAAACCCCAAAGGTTTAACGTGTCGTAGGGTTGTTTCGATCGATTTATATATATAGTCTCATCCAAGAGACATATTCTCTTCACTGTTAGTAAAATAAGCGAAAATGGTGGCCCAACTGATAAACCCTACACAATATTCCTAGAGGAGACAAAAACTTCGGATGGGTCGGAGGAGGAAAAGTGTTCACTAGGGCCTAGCTGGGGTCAAGCCTACTAAAACAATATTCTTTATCTTTTAATAAAATAAGGTGAAATTAGTGCGTAATTCCCTAATGTTTTCAATCTAATTTATTATCGATGAAATATTTACTTAGTTTTTTCATTTTTTTTCTTTAAGCTCACAATAAGTATTTTTCAAACGCACACTAATTTTAAATCTCGGATTTTTCCTATTCACACAAAACTAAATGACCTTACTCTTTGCATTCTCTTGTTTGGATTCCACAACTTCTTATAATGAAGTCTTTTGAAAATAAAGAGAAATAAACAAATAAACAATTATTGATACAATGAGCTATGACGAGGTCAATTGAAGAAGCTACACTAATATATACTACTTAAAGTTTTATATTAATAATACAATTATAAATACAATTTTTATTATTTATAGCCAAAAAATATGTTAAGATCGATTTGGCTGTTGGAATTATTGAGTTATAGAGTCTACACTTATAATAAACTCTACATTGTTAGTTAAAGTTTATTGGGTTTTCTTTTTAGTTTTGGGCTTGACCAAAGTTATTTAGGTTTATTACCTGAATATTTACGCTATAAATATGTGGTTATTAAGTGTTTACATTGGAGAAGACATAATTCTAGAGAGATAAAGTGTGAGGAAAAAAAACTCTGTATTCCTTCTTCTTTTTCATAGTAAAATCTGGTGGTGGCTAAAGTGGACGTAACTCATTTTGAGTGAACCACTATAAATCTAGAAGATGAATGTTTGTGTTTTGATTGCAAGCATCCCAACGAGGTTTGATGTTTAGTAAAGAGGGTGATCGAGAAAAAAAGGGATGTTGGCCAGTCTCCCAAACGAGAAATCTACAATAGGCGCGCAGGGATAAAAGGGAATTAAATGGGTGTCAACTGTCAAGGGATTTGAACCCCAGACCCCAATACATGTTAGACTTGTCCCACTTTGCTTCCCGAATTAGGCCTGACCCTCGTTCATCTGCAGATGGCTCCTGAACCAGCTCTAGAACTCCCGAAGTGACTATCAATCCTTAAACTAGCTAGGCCCAACCCTAATTCTTTAAAGCCTATTTGTCTTATAATTATTTATTTTAATCCATTTTATATTAAAATGCCTTAAACGATTTTCTAAAACTCTAAAAAAAAATAGAAAATAGATTATAATATTTTCATCAACTTTTTGAGCTTAAAACTTTTCACCGCTCCAAAAAATAGAAAAATATTCTTGGATGATTCTTATATTTTTCCTGACTTTTGTGTGAATTTACTTCGAATTTGAGATACTGTCTGATTTGACACTTTATTCTCTTTCATAAAACTCGTATGGATTGTGGGTTTTATTATTTTTTAGATACATATGTTTAACATGGGTACAATAGACACATGTTTAGGGACATAATGAGCATGACCCTTAGACGGAGACTGAAATTAGGTTTAGTAAATTGCATATTTAGAATTTAATTTAAAATTGTATTGTGATTTGTCGTGTTTTAAAAAAATCAATAATTTCGGAGTAGAGAACGCTCTTTGGATGAGCGTGTGGGCCATAGCGCCGAGTTCCTTTTTCACACGTAACTACCGAACCTAATTGAAGTTTTTTTTCTAGTTTCTTAAAGAGTAAATAGGTAGCGAATCTTTTTAGTCAAAATCTTTTTAGGAATAAATTCGAACCCATGAAGCATGTCATTTCGGTTTCTCATCTCATTCGGGATTCAAGAGAAATGTAAGGAATTAAACTATAATATGTCTTGAGTCGATAACTCTAGATGGACATTTTTGAAATACGTACATACTCGTGTATTGATTTGTATCTATTTTACACTCACATTAAGATCTAAATTATTATGAGTGCAGACCTAGTGACTATCCATTAACAATATAACATAAATTATATGGTTTTAAATAAACTATTAAGATTTTGAAAAGAAGTTTGATACACTTCATTTATAACACTTTATTCTATATATGAACATGCTAAAATTCATTTTTTTAAGTACAAAACAAAAGTTAATCCCATATCGTATAACAGTCGTATGGAAAAATGTGATATATAAAAATTCAAAATAAACTATTATAATTCAAATATAATCATTATTTTTTAGAAAAAGGGAGTTGTAGATGTTTTAATACATTAACAATAAAATTATCAATAAAATTACCCTTGTCAAAAATTGAGTTAGGATTCACCTCAATTGTTTTTTCAAGTAGCGATGTTGAATTAACATAGATGAATAAATGATAAATAGCTCTTGAATTAGTTCAACATAATTCATAATCTTGTTATTCTTCATTTGTGCATTTAAAATTTATTGTTTGTAAGTTTGCGTGACAAATTGAAATGCTTACTTCCTATCAAAATTATTTTGTAAGGTTCCTTTAGGTTTTAATCATTTATAATATTTTGAAAGAACAAAAAAAACATTTTAAAGTATAATTTTGTTTCAAAATCAAATTAATCACATTTATCATCATCATACTTATAGTAGTTAAATTATCGATATTTTGAATTTATCAAAAATACTGGATTGCAACATACCAAAAATATCAATATTTTGATATATCAAAAAAATCGGTACGGTATAGTACTAATAACGAAATTATTAGTATGAGTTTTCAAAATTTTTTATATACCAAAATAATATTTATAAGTAATTACTATTGAAATTATAGTATGGTAGAATATACAATGTCAGCACTTTAAGTATTATCATTTTGTATTATTGAATTAAATTTATAATTTTACGTATTTTTATATATAAGCTTTTGACCCAATTCGTATATTGACCAACATATTATTAATACTCGTTTACAATTGTATGTGATACAAAACAAAATGAGTATTTAAGTTCCATCTCTAATAATGCACTAATTATAATATATTGTTGTTAACCTGAACTAATAATTAATAAAACATAACTTTTGTGTTCAAAAAAATTATATCCTTTAACATTAAAAAAACAAATACTTACAAAAATAAATTAATAAAAAGTATTAAAATTATATAAACGCGATGTCGCAACATCATAAAACTTTTGTTTCTATTTAATAAGTTACAAGTTCAAGACTTATATATATTAATTTTATTTTTAAATTTAATAGTTTCAAATTTTATAGAAGGGTTCAACCCGCAAATTAACAACCCGGTCGTTTACTATTACAAAATGAACTGTGCATTGTTATACGAAGATTCGATAATATTTAATTTAAAACAAACTTTTTTATGTGATTAATATTATTTGACACAATTGAACTGAATTTTAAATCATGTTTAGATTCTAAAACACTTCTCATAAAAAAAAATATTATCTTGGCTTATTTTTATTAGACATAATTTCTTCATTTTTATTTTAAAAGTTTAACATGACTAGCTATTTTAAATTTTCACAGTGAGATCACTCAACTTATGATATTTTATATATATATATATATATATATATATATATATATTCTAATATGTATTATTTTTATAGAAATATAATTCAAAAACAGAGTCTTTTTGACATATTTAAGTTGTCATTATTTCTTAATTTGAATTTGAACTAATTTCTTGTTTTAGTAGTTTATTCAAAATATTTATTTTATTAGCAAGAAAAACAAATAACATTATTAACCTTGAAATTAGAAGGAGAGTTCATAAATCTAAATAAAATTAGTAACTAATATTATTCAAGTTTTGTTTATTATAGGAATATTATATTACCCCCAAAATAATAACTTTCACTTTAATTTATAGTGTTTGAAGTAAAATTGGAATGTGTGACCTTTGGTTTCTAAGATATCAGCCACTCACATTAAAGGAATTTTTTCTTTAAATAAATTGAACTTAAAAAAAACATTAAACAATACACATTTCAAAAAGTTCAAAATATTACACTTTTAGAAGGCTTTAAACCAAGCATGCAAAAGACTAAAAACCAAATAAATTAAAATATTAAAAGCAATTTTTAATATTTAAAGAATTCCAAATATCAAAAGAATTTGTAACGGTAATTCAATATTGACTTCGACTTTAGAAAGTAAGTAATGATAATCTTATTATAAATGATGAGTAAGAGAAAGAAGAGGAAGTGTAATAAATTAATAAGAAAGGTTTTTGTCGCTTCTTTTTTGAATAAGAGGAAGCGACAAAAATGAATAAAATAGCAATGTTTTGAAGTTTTGTAATAGTCCAAACGATGTTGTCAAACCATACACTACTTTATTTCTTTATACCCAATTTAACCTATATAAAAATACACTATGCTAGATTGTGGTGTTTATAGGTTTGTCAATATCTTTTAATCACACTATAGTTTTTTTTTTCTATTTGATAATATCACATGTTAAGTTCATTGTCTCGACATTTGGGTTTTGATCTTTTAACGTTTAAGATAATTTTGTATTTTATTTATATATAGTTTGATTTAAAACTTTACCAATAATTTAATTTCCATTTCAATTAATAATATATAAAGGATACAAAATAATTCCATTTATATATATTTTTAGTATGTTAATATCTTATTTATTTAAAACTTATTATAATTTAAAAGATAATATTAAAATTTTATGCATAATTTAAATAATTATAATGATATGAACACTTGTACTAATATCAATTCAAAAAAGTTTTATTACATTATATAATAATGAGTACATATTTAATTACATAATATTACTAAGACTAAGATATCTATAATTATAAAATGCTATACATGTGCTATTTTGACAAATATTTGTGTTCATTGTTTAAAATCAAGATTAAGAGATTGATTTTTTTTTTACCAAGTTTATTCCGGATGTGATTAGCTTATTCTTTATTATTAAGAGAGTTTTAAAGTTAAAATTAAATATTAAATATTCAGTTTATAAAATAAAATTTATTGTCACTTAAACTATCACGATATGACATGATAAATTAGTATACTAATGAAAATTTTAATTGAGCACATTTATAATAATAATAATAATAAATTCAAACATAACTATATATAATATTATATTTGTATAAAATCTAATTTTACATTTAATAAGATTAAATTCCTTATTAAAACTAAAAAATAATACATTAATATCATTTGAACTCACAAATTTTTTATATTATAATTGTATAAAAATCAAATCTCAAAATTCAATAAGATTAAATTTCTTATACAAACATTAAAAATAATACATTAATATAATTTGAACTCACATATTGGTTTTGTTACATTAGAAACAAATATTAATCCATATTAAATTACCTCCACTTTAATTTAAAACGTTTTGAATGATAATCGAACTCGTCATATTTGATCTCTATAAAACCAATCATTCTACTTAAACTACCTTATTATATTTTATATTTTTACCAATATATTATTTATCATTCATCTTTAGTCTCTTAATATATTAAATATTTGTGTTAATGTTAAAATATTAGTATTCATATGTTATTTTTATAATAAAATATTATATTTAAATTTTTATTTATTTATAATGGTATAAATATTAGTTTTATTAGACTACTTATTGTAAATGATTTAACTTAACTAAATTTAATATAAAAAATAATATGTGAGTATTCATTGAAATTGATAATTATGTGAGGATTGAGATAATCTAAATAAAGTCAGTAAAAGAAATTAGTACACCAACTCAGCCCATTTTTTGATTCCAATAATCTCAATTCAATCCGTATTTTATAAAAATTCTTAAAATCTATCACTTATTGGTGGTTGTTATTATGGAACTAGAGGCCTCCTAGAAAACACCGCCATAAAAATAAACTAAGTTCTTCTCATTCTTTAAATATCATAACAATCACTATCACCATCTCACATTGCTATCTTATAAATAAACTAAGTTCTGAATACATAAGTGAGAAGAAGATGAGTGCTGAACATCATAACCATGGTCGTTTCACATCCTCTTGGAACAAAGAAGAGAACAAAGCTTTTGAGCAAGCACTTGCAAAATACTCTGAGGATCGTGGTGATAGTGCTGGTAGATGGGCGAATATTGCAGCCAAAATTCCAGGAAAGTCAATGATAGAGATTAAGCGTCATTACGATATCTTAATCGATGATGTTAGGCGCATAGAAACTGGCTTCATCCCTCTACCAAACTATGAATTAAGAATCGATGAAGAAGAAGGCAATGAATCAAGGCCCAAACATGATCTTAGAAGGAGTACCCCTTGGACTGAGAATGAACATAAGTAAATTATTTTATATTATAGCATAACTTGATTGATTTTTTTCCGGAATTTGTTGGATTGATTTTTGTGTGTAGATTATTTCTGTTAGGTTTGCAAATGTATGGAAAAGGTGATTGGCGGAGCATAGCTCGTAAGTCTGTTGTGACGAGGACTGCAGCTCAAGTCGCAAGCCACGCGCAGAAGTACTTTGATCGTCAAAATGAAATTCTTGCAGATTCGGTTGGCATGCCCATCGAACTTCCTCCCTTCCCACCTCAAATATGGGATGCACCCTCTCAATGAAAATAATCAAATTAACAATAGAAACAATTTGGTTGGTGGAATTTGTATTAGAATAATAAAGATTGTTACATTGGTTTATTTGCATCTTCTTGTACTTGTTAGCTTTGTATCAATAAATCAAATAATGATTTTCAACTTTCCAGAAGATGTTTTTGGTATTCCTTTTTTTTTATAATTGAATAGTGCAAAACTAAAAACTTTAAAAAATAATTAATATTGATATCATTAATAATTTAATTTATTATTTTCTTAAGAAAAGAAAGATGAATATTTTATTGTATAAACAAATATCAATTGGAGCCCCCCATTATATATAGGGTTGGTGTGCCACCCATGAACTTTGAAAATCAACCCCTTCTATAATACATCATTTCTTGAAGATCTACTTAGAATTAAAAAGTTTAATTCCTTATGCCCAAGACCAAGAATAAAATTATAATTGAAGATGGTGTAAAGAATGCAATCGATAAACATCAATAGAGGATTACAGTAAAATTACAATATAAAACATAAGAATTTTATTGATTTATTTTGTATTGTTCAAAGAATTCTCCTGCATCCACTTTGCAAGGACATGGTATCTTATAAATTCAACAAATTGTACTTAATTCCTTAATAATTTAAATTTCAATATGAACTCAAAAATATATATTATTCTTGATTAGATTCTAGTTTAGATCAAAGTATTACAACAAAAAAATCATGCTTTATTTTGAAGTTTCATATATCATCAGAAAAATTTAGGGTAGAACAACCTGGATTATTAAACTAGTTAAATAAATATGTGGACAACAAAAAGGAGAGGTGGATTGTTCTATTACAATCAAAGAGGCCAGACTTCTTCTTTTCCTCTTAATATGATATTGTTCTTTCTAAATTTTTCATATTAAAAACTATGTTTTTTGTGAAGTAAATTTTGAGAAGGATAAAATATTTTTAAATAAAAAATTTAGATAAATAGTTTTATGAGATTATCTTATAATAAATTAAAATCGAGGTACAAATAACACTGATAATATTTTTTTCATATAAAAATTATAAACAAACAAGTCATAGATTAATATATCTTGCCATTTGTAAAGTTTATTATTTGAATTTTCATATTAAATAAAGTTAAAATCACTTTAATATTTTATTTTAACAATTTTAAAAGTAATTATAATTTTAATTCTAACAAAAAGAAAATATAATTAATTAAAAAAAGTGAATAATTGTTCCTCTCTATCCTTATCTCCTTATCTGCAACCATTAATGTGAAAAATAATTCTCAACTATCACTTTAAAGAAAAAATATATCAATTCAAAAAATAATTTACCAGACTCACACTTTTAATTTTGTTCACAATCCATTTGTCAATTAAAAATAAATATTAGTAATGAAGTCATGGATACATAATTCTACTCACACTTCTTTTTTTCTTTGTGTTTGGATTGAAATTAAACTCAAATCAAATCATAATTAAATATTATGAGAAGTTTATTTAGGATTAATTTGAATAATTTTGATACAAAAACCAAATATGTCATTTGTTTCTTCAAACAAATTAGACTTCAAAGAGCTTTAAACCATACACTTTCTAAGAAATTCCAAATGAGAAACGCTTCAACAGGTTTCCAACCAAACATATCTATGAGACTAAAAACTAAATTAATTTCAAAACAATTTAGACCAAGAAAATTGTAAAACGACTTAAAATCTCCTGAATTGTTACATGATCCAAAATTTCACGAAATGTAATCAGTAATAAAAATAGTATTTTTAACGACAAATATTAACCACGGCGAACATTCGCCATGGTTAATAATATTTACTAGCGTCGGCAATCAATTCGCCGTGGTTAATAATATTTAGACACTAATAAATATTAATTATTATTAATCATGGCTTTTATTGTATTCATCGTGGTTAATGTTTTGGCTTTCCCGCCACACTCCCGCCAGTATTATTAGTCACGGTTTTAGGATGAACGTCATGGCCAAAAGTCATGTTTTCCCTCGCTTTTCCTGCCTTATTTACAGAAAATTAATAACCACAACATTATCATAAGCCGTGGTTAATAAATAATTTATTAATCACGGGCTTTATGATAACACCGTCCTTATTAATCAATAATTTGAAATTTGCTAGTGGACAATTAATAAGGACGGCATTATCATAAAGTCGTGGTTAATAAATTTATTAACTAGGGTATGACAACGATTATTAAGGACGAAATCGTGTACGAACGATTCTTCGTACCTATCGACAAACATGATTTTGGGTACCTAACTACAATTATAGTTTTTTAGCGGAATCGTATACAAACGATCTATCACACCTATCAACATATATGATTTGGATACCTAACTACAATTAGGGTTTAAAATGGAATTATGTACGAACGATCTTATGTACCCAATGACATATAGGGTTTAAATACCTAACTACAATTAAGGTTTTATCGGAATCCTATACAAACGATCTATCACACCTATCAACAAATATGGTTTAGATACATAACTACAATTAGGGTTTAACATGAATCATGTACGAATAATGTCGTTTTCATTTATTTTTCCCGAGATATATATGATAGAATAAGTATATTATGCTCTTGTAGTAGCAATCAATACTAGAGTCTAAACGAGCACAAATAGTGATTTCAATACTCAACCAACACATGAACATTTGTTTTTCTATTTTTTTTGAGATTTTTGGAGTTTATTCCGGTTCTCTTTTTGGAATTTTCATTTTTTTTGTTTTTTATCTTTCCAAAGCATAATTTTCAAACCTCTTCTCCTTTAACAAAAGTAATGATGACGTGTCCTTTCTCAATTTGGGACTATAGACCTAGTTTTTATGGAGTTTATTCATGTTCTTTTTCTTCAAAACCTTCAATCGAGGTTTACTCTCACGATATTCGCCTACAAACGAAAAAGAGCTTATGACTGATATCTCTTGATTCAGGTTTATTGTGAAATCATCGGTTTTGTTTCTAAGAATATCACTCTAAAGGAAGTGATACTTTTAGCTTTGCCCCTATTTGTTTCCTAAAATCCGAAACATCGGCTCTAGGATGAGATCAATGTTTTCTTCCTTTTTCAAAAGATTTTCCTTCTCTTGAGGAAGGGACTAGGGGTTTTATTAATGTAAGTGAGATCAGGCCCGCAAACATGCACGTTTCCTACGTATCTTTTCTCCTTTATTTTTTTATACTGAAAAGAATCAGGTCTTCGTAGTTCGGACATGAGTCTTTTTTCCATTTTGCAAGTTATACAAAACATGAGATTTGAATATGTTGAGATAAACTTGTTTTAATGTCGAACTTTAAACCGTTTTGAGATAATTGATAATATACAAAATATATTTTAATCACATTGAGATTGATTGGAGCAATGAATTCTTTTCCTTCTACGTTATATAGGCGGACTTCTCCTCCAAAGAGGATTTTATTAAGTAGGAAGGGTCCTTCCCGTTGGGATCGAAACTTGCCCTTGTGGTCTAGGAGTTCCTAGATCCTTTTGAGGAGTATATCACCTTCTTTGAGGTTTTAGTTTGACCTTCCTATTGAAGGTATCTGACATGCGTTTGTAGTAATAGGTTTGGTTTTATACAAAGCGTTTAACCTCTTATCCTCCATTAACGTTAGTTAGTCATATCGAGATTTGAGCTAGTCTTCATCTATGACATGACTCTGTAAGAGTATTTTTAGAGTTTGAATATTATATTACCCCCAAAATAATAACTTTCCCTTTAATTTATAGTGTTTGAAGTAAAATTGGAATCTGTGACCTTTGGTTTCTAAGATATCATCCACTTACATTAAAGGAATTTTTTCTTTAAATAAATTGAACTTAAAAAAACATTAAACAATACACATTTCAAAAAGTTCAAAATATTACACTTTTAAAAGGTTTTAAACCAAGCATGCAAAAAGCTAAAAACCAAATAAAATAAAAATATTAAAAGCAATTTTTAATATTTAAAGAATTCCAAATATCAAAAGAATTTGTAACGGTAATTCAATATTGACTTCGACTTTAGAAAGTAAGTAATGATAATCTTATAAATAATGAGTAAGAGAAATAAGAGGAAGTGTAAGAATATAATAAGAAAGGTTTTTGTCGCTTCTTCTTTGAGTAAGAGGAAGCGACAAAAATGAATAAAATAGCAATGTTTTGAAGTTTTGTAATAGTACTCCAAATGATGTTGTCAAACCATACACTACTTTATATATTTATACCCAATTTAACCCATATAAAAATACACTATGCAAGATTGTGGTGTTTATAGGTTTGTCAATATCTTTTAATCACACTATAGTTTTTTTTTTCTATTTGATAATATCACATGTTAAGTTCATTGTTTGGGTTTTGATCTTTTAACGTTTAAGATAATTTTGTATTTTATTTATATATAGTTTGATTTAAAACTTTACCAATAATTTAATTTCCATTTCAATTAATAATATATAAAGGATACAAACTAATTCCATTTATATATATTTTTAGTATGTTAATATCTTATTTATTTAAAACTTATTAAAATTTAAAAGATAATATTAAAATTTTATGCATAATTTAAATAATTATAATGATATGAACACTTGTACTAATATCAATTCAAAAAAGTTTTATTACATTATATAATAATGAGTACATATTTAATTACATAATATTACTAAGACTAAGATATCTATAATTATAAAATGCTATACATGTGCTATTTTGACAAATATTTGTGTTCATTGTTTAAAATCAAGATTAAGAGATTGATTTTTTTTTTACCAAGTTTATTCCGGATGTGATTAGCTTATTCTTTATTATTAAGAGAGTTTTAAAGTTAAAATTAAATATTAAATATTTAGTTTATAAAATAAAATTTATTGTCATTTAAACTATCACGATATGACATGATAAATTAGTATACTAATGAAAATTTTAATTGAGCACATTTATAATAATAATAATAATAATAATAATAATAATAAATTCAAACATAACTATATATAATATTATATTTGTATAAAAATCTAATTTTACATTTAATAAGATTAAATTCCTTATTAAAACTCAAAAATAATACATTAATATCATTTGAACTCACAAATTTTTTATATTATAATTGTATAAAAATAAATTCTCAAAATTCAATAAGATTAAATTTCTTATACAAACATTAAAAATAATACATTAATATAATTTGAACTCACATATTGGTTTTGTTAACTTAGAAACTAATATTAATCCATATTAAATTACCTCCACTTTAATTTAAAACGTTTTGAATGATAATCGAACTCGTCATATTTGATCTCTATAAAATCAATCATTCTACTTAAACTACCTTATTATATTTTATATTTTTATCAATATATTATTTATCATTCATCTTTAGTCTCTTAATATATTAAATATTTGTGTTAATGTTAAAATATTAGTATTCATATGTTATTTTTATAATAAAATATTATATTTAAATTTTTATTTATTTATAATGGTATAAATATTAGTTTTATTAGACTACTTATTGTAAATGATTTAACTTAACTAAATTTAATATAAAAAATAATATGTGAGTATTCATTGAAATTGATAATTATGTGAGGATTGAGATAATCTAAATAAAGTCAGTAAAAGAAATTAGTACACCAACTCAGCCAATTTCTTGATTCCAATAATCTCAATTCAATCCGTATTTTATAAAAATTCTTAAAATTTATCACCTTTTGGTGGTTGTTATTATGGAACTAGAGGCCTCCTAGAAAACACCGCCTTAAAAATAAACTAAGTTCTTCTCATTCTTTAAATATCATAACAATCACTATCACCATCTCACATTGCTATCTTATAAATAAACTAAGTTCTGAATACATAAGTGAGAAGAAGATGAGTGCTGAACATCATAACCATGGTCGTTTCACATCCTCTTGGAACAAAGAAGAGAACAAAGCTTTTGAGCAAGCACTTGCAAAATACTCTGAGGATCGTGGTGATAGTGCTATTAGATGGGCGAATATTGCAGCCAAAATTCCAGGAAAGTCAATGATAGAGATTAAGCGTCATTACGATATCTTAATCGATGATGTTAGGCGCATAGAAACTGGCTTCATCCCTCTACCAAACTATGAATTAAGCATCGATGAAGAAGAAGGCAATGAATCAAGGCCCAAACATGATCGTAGAAGGAGTACCCCTTGGACTGAGAATGAACATAAGTAAATTATTTTATTTTATAGCATAACTTGATTGATTTTTTTCCGGAATTTGTTGGATTGATTTTTGTGTGTAGATTATTTCTGTTAGGTTTGCAAATGTATGGAAAAGGTGATTGGCGGAGCATAGCTCGTAAGTCTGTTGTGACGAGGACTGCAGCTCAAGTCGCAAGCCACGCGCAGAAGTACTTTGCTCGTCAAAATGAAATTCTTGCAGATTCGGTTGGCATGCCCATCGAACTTCCTCCCTTCACACCTCAAATATGGGATGCACCCTCTCAATGAAAATAATCAAATTAACAATAGAAACAATTTGGTTGGTGGAATTTGTATTAGAATAATAAAGATTGTTACATTGGTTTATTTGCATCTTCTTGTACTTGTTAGCTTTGTATCAATAAATCAAATAATGATTTTCAACTTTCCAGAAGATGTTTTTGGTATTCTTTTTTTTTTTATAATTGAATAGTGCAAAACTAAAAACTTTAAAAAGTAATTAATATTGATATCATTAATAATTTAATTTATTATTTTCTTAAGAAAAGAAAGATGAATATTTTATTGTATAAAAAAATATCAATTGGAGCCCCCCATTATATATAGGGTTGGTGTGCCACCCATGAACTTTGAAAATCAACCCCTTCTATAATACATCATTTCTTGAAGATCTACTTAGAATTAAAAAGTTTAATTCCTTATGCCCAAGACCAAGAATAAAATTATAATTGAAGATGGTGTAAAGAATGCAATCGATAAACATCAATAGAGGATTACAGTAAAATTACAATATTAAACATAAGAATTTTATTGATTTATTTTGTATTGTTCAAAGAATTCTCCTGCATCCACTTTGCAAGGACATGGTATCTTATAAATTCAACAAATTGTACTTAATTCCTTAATAATTTAAATTTCAATATGAACTCAAAAATATATATTATTCTTGATTAGATTCTAGTTTAGATCAAAGTATTACAACAAAAAAAATCATGCTTTATTTTGAAGTTTCATATATCATCAGAAAAATTTAGGGTAGAACAACCTGGATTATTAAACTAGTTAAATAAATATGTGGACAACAAAAAGGAGAGGTGGATTGTTCTATTACAATCAAAGAGGCCAGACTTCTTCTTTTCCTCTTAATATGATATGATATTGTTCTTTCTAAATTTTTCATATTAAAAATTATGTTATTTGTGAAGTAAATTTTGAGAAGGATAAAATAATTTTAAATACAAAATTTAGATAAATAGTGTTATGAGATTATCTTATAATAAATTAAAATCGAGGTACAAATAACACTGATAATATTTTTTTCATATAAAAATTATAAACAAACAAGTCATAGATTAATATATCTTGCCATTTGTAAAGTTTATTATTTGAATTTTCATATTAAATAAAGTTAAAATCACTTTAATATTTTATTTTAACAATTTTAAAAGTAATTATAATTTTAATTCTAACAAAAAGAAAATATAATTAATTAAAAAAAGTGAATAATTGTTCCTCTCTATCCTTATCTCCTTATCTGCAACCATTAATGTGAAAAATAATTCTCAACTATCACTTTAAAGAAAAAATATATCAATTCAAAAAATAATTTACCAGACTCACACTTTTAATTTTGTTCACAATCCATTTGTCAATTAAAAATAAATATTAGTAATGAAGTCATGGATACATAATTCTACTCACACTTCTTTTTTTCTTTGTGTTTGGATTGAAATTAAACTCAAATCAAATCATAATTAAATATTATGAGAAGTTTATTTAGGATTAATTTGAATAATTTTGATACACAAACCAAATATGTCATTTGTTTCTTCAAACAAATTAGACTTCAAAGAGCTTTAAACCATACACTTTCTAAGAAATTCCAAATGAGAAACGCTTCAACAGGTTACCAACCAAACATATCTATGAGACTAAAAACTAAATTAATTTCAAAACAATTTAGACCAAGAAAATTGTAAAACGACTTAAAATCTCCTGAATTGTTACATGATCCAAAATTTCACGAAATCTAATCAGTAATAAAAATAGTATTTTTAACGACAAATATTAACCACGGCGAACATTCGCCATGGTTAATAATATTTACTAGCGTCGGCAATCAATTCGCCGTGGTTAATAATATTTAGACACTAATAAATATTAATTATTATTAATCACGACTTTTATTGTATTCATCGTGGTTAATGTTTTGGCTTTCCCGCCACACTCCCGCCAGTATTATTAGTCACGGTTTTAGGATGAACGTCATGGCCAAAAGTCATGTTTTCCCTCGCTTTTCCTGCCTTATTTACAGAAAATTAATAACCACAACATTATCATAAGCCGTGGTTAATAAATAATTTATTAATCACGGGCTTTATGATAACACCGTCCTTATTAATCAATAATTTGAAATTTGCTAGTGGATAATTAATAAGGCTGGTATTATCATAAAGTCGTGGTTAATAAATTTATTAACTAGGGTATGACAACGATTATTAAGGACGAAATCGTGTACGAACGATTTCTCGTACCTATCGACAAACATGATTTTGGGTACCTAACTACAATTATAGTTTTTTAGCGGAATCATATACAAACGATCTATCACACCTATCAACATATATGATTTGGATACCTAACTACAATTAGGGTTTAAAACGGAATTATGTACGAACGATCTTATGTACCCAATGACATATAGGGTTTAAATACCTAACTACAATTAAGGTTTTTATCGGAATCCTATACAAACGATCTATCACACCTATCAACAAATATGGTTTAGATACATAACTACAATTAGGGTTTAACATGAATCATGTACGAATAATGTCGTTTTCATTTATTTTTCCCGAGATATATATGATAGAATAAGTATATTATGCTCTTGTAGTAGCAATCAATACTAGAGTCTAAACGAGCACAAATGGTGATTTCAATACTCAACCAACACATGAACATTTGTTTTTCTATTTTTTTTGAGATTTTTGGAGTTTATTCTGGTTCTCTTTTTAGAATTTTCATTTTTTTGTTTTTTATCACCTTCTTTGAGGTTTTAGTTTGACCTTCCTATTGAAGTTATTGACATGCGTTTGTAGTAATAGGTTTGGTTTTATACAAAGCGTTTAACCTCTTATACTCCATTAACGTTAGTTAGTCATATCGAGATTTGAGCTAGTCTTCATCTATGACATGACTTTGTAAGAGTATTTTTAGAGTTTGAATCTCTATTTCGATGAGTTGTACAACGTCCATGCCGTAAACCAAAGAGTAAGGAGTCTCATCCACTAAAGTTTGAGCGGTGGTACAATGTCCCATAAGGCATATGACAACTTCTCGTGTGAGTCCTTATATGTGCTAGTCATCTTTTTGATGATCCTAATCACATTTTTATTTGTCTCTTTCACCACACCATTTTTTTGGGGTTTATAAGATGATAATTTGTGATACTCGATTTTGAACTCGTTAAGAAGTTGCAATACTTTCCTTTGGAAGTGTCGACCATTGTCTGAAATCAGCGCGTGACGAACTTCATATCTAGCGATGATGCTAGTTTGGATGAACTTTGCCATTTTAGATGATTTCAAGACTTTTTAGGAGGCTGTTTCAACCCATGGTGAAGTAGTCTATAGCGACGAGTATAAACTCATGTTTATTTGATGCGTGGGGATATATTTTCACGATTACGTCGATGCCCCATATAGAAAAGGAACATGGAGATGTAATGTTGTAGAGGAGCGAGACCGGTGTATGTTTCAGGTTAGTATATATTTGGCATTGATGTCAACTCTTTACATAACTCACACATTCTTTTTTGAGTTTTGCCAATAATATCCTAGATTGTGTATTTTCTTGACAAAATCCATTTCATTCATGTGTGGGCCACATGTCCCTACATGTACGTCTTCCATGATTCTCTTAGATTCATTATTATTTATGTAGAGCATGTTAGCCTATTGGCAATCCAAGCATAGTTGGTGGAATATTGGCACCCCAACGCCCGTCGTTCCTTAACTCAGGAATGGGAAGGTTATTCTCCATACATAATGTACTACTAGAGAGTATCATACCAGGGTTTAGTAGCATTCTCAAAAGAAGTTGATGCTCTTGATTCAAAAGAAGGTCGTTTCTTTTTTCAAATTTTTATAGGTTTGACTTTAATTTTGTTAGGAATTTGATTAATGGTTGCCAAAATATCCAGAGCATCCGCGAAGCAGTTTTGTCTTCTTGGAGTGTGAACAAATGATTCTTGATCGAATTTATTCATGAGTTTGGTCAAGTGGGCGTGGTAGAGTTTCAGGTTTTTCCCTTTAACTTACCACGTGACACTAGCTTAGCATACGACCAAGTTAGAGTCACCAACGACTTCTAGCTTAGTTACCCCTATTTCATATACCAATTTGAGACCTGAGAGGCATGCCTCGTATTTGGCCTTGTTATTGGTGACGGGATATTCGAGTTTTATGGATATTGGGTTGTACGTCCTTTAAGGTCAACTAACAAAATCTCAATTCTATAACTCTACTTTCCGGAAGCTCCTTCAAATATTAGTTTCCATGTGTATAATCTTATACTCATAATTCCTTCGTCGGGAAATTCAAGTTTGTCTTTATTCAAGGAGGATAAAGTGCGAAAACTCTTTCCCGAGTATCACCAAACTACGATCTGAAACAAAACTCTAGTCAATACGTTTGTATACGTATGCAAACTTTTATTGATTTTTCAAAAATAAATTGGTGACTCTATTTCAAAATAAATAATATTTTAAAATAATTTTGTTTAATTATTTTAAACTAAAGGATTTTAAAACTCAAATTGTGATTTGATTATCATAAATTCTAGATTATTTAAAATTGAACCTCGAAATTAATTATTTTTAATTAATTTCAAATAGCGGTTAAGAATCAATGATATCTTTAAAAAATAATGTTTTATTCTAAAAGAGAATTTTTAATACGCAAACTGATGTTGAAGTTCTCGAACCTCGAGCTTTCTCCAAAAACGAATGCAAGAGATTTTTTCGGGAGTTACAAGGGTGTTTGTTCCCTTTTCAAATAAGTCTTATGTAAATCAATTAGATAAGTGTAAAACAATTTTTAAAAAGCCAAAAATTTGTGTTGAGCTAAACTTCAAATGTCCCCAACGGAGTCACCAAAGAAATTGTAACACCATGAAATCATTCGTCTCTTTATTTTTATTATTTTAAGAATTCTAAGTCTTTTTAATTCCTAAATATATTTTAGAAAATATTTTAAATGAGTCGGGAATTGACTTTTGAATGATAGACTCATTATATAATGTTTCCAAAATTAAGAAAATATTTAGTGAAATTAAATACTTTTTAGATATTTTATTTTGGTTCGGGGCTTAGTTACACTTAGGAAAGGCACTCGTGCTTACTCATTTGTACCCGTTACAACGACAATCTCTACTTAAAATTTTTGGCCAATTTTAAAACTATATTGTTTTACCCCTTTAATTTGTAGATGATTTAAATTATAATCATTAAAAATATTAAAAATTCAAATTTTAAATCATACCTGGAGATAAAATTTTGATTGATTTTTATACTTTTTGGATTTAGTAGCGGGTCAATTCTGTTCGCGGGATGGGTGTGCATTGACATAGGTCAACTGTTATATGGTGTCTAAGCGATTAGGGCAGTCGTCGACCAGAAGCAAGTCATTTGGTCGTTCATCAAACAACGTTTCTAGATGATAATCTCGACCGCAAATGAAATAAGATATGAACCAGAAATATTTTTTAGAAACCAACAACTAACTCAATTAACAGATCTAAATATTTACTAATCAAAACACATGTATTTAACTCAATTTTTTAAGTAGTGACCAAAGAGACACTTTCTAGCAACTACTTCAGTTTTTTTAAACAATAATATTTGAAATATTATTTGAAATGTAAACGAGATTGAGTTAAAAAGTCATTAAACAATAATAATTGAAATATTATTTGAAATGTAAACAACGAGATTGAGTTAAAAAGTCGCTAATGTAAGACGATCTTAACTTATATAAGACAACAAGGACATATCCACTGTTTTAAATTTTTTATTCAAAAATATAAAAGAAAAAAGATTTCACAAATCTACTCTACAATACAATAAATAAATCCACCTAAATTTTATATTACCAAATTTAAATAAATTAAAAATAATTATAGGCTATTTTTTTGAGAATTATAAATATAAATAAATAAATAAATAAATAAAACAAATAAGGCATAAGCCTTTTGACCTAAACCAAACAAGGCCCTAGGCCAGAATCTTTATCAGCTAGGTTTGTTTTGCTAAATCCTATTTTTGGTTACTCATCTCACGTTCTGACAACTCTTGAAAGACTAGTCTTCTCTCCCATTTTACGAGTTTCGAGAAGAAAGTAAGCTAATAAATTTTTAGCAAATCAAATCGGCAAAATAATGTTTTTCAAAACACTACTAACTAAATGAGTCGAGTTTACCATTTTGGTTCCTTGTCCCGTGTATTTCAAGCGATTCGAGAGGAAATTAAAACATGGAGTTATTTACTTATTCAAATAAATGAACTAATATAATTGATTTTGTAATTATAACTTATTTTAGTATTATTTTTAAGTTAATTATATATATATATAATAATATATAATTACTGTTTTGTTAAAGTAAACTTTCGATTTACGAATTTAAAAATGTACAATTAATGATTTTAAGTAAAATCTCTATTTTGATTGTCTCTTATGATTTTTAATTCAATTTATAATTTTTGAATCTATATATAGATAATGAATTTTTACACCTAAATTTATAACCCAAATATAAATTTTTGGTTTTTCCTGGAAGACTTAATAGAAGATGAATGTTTGTGTTTTGATTGCAAGCATCCCACCGAGGTTTGATGTTTAGTAAAGAGGGTGATCGAGAAAAAAAGGGATCGTTGGCTAGTCTCCCAAACGAGAAATCTACAATAGGCGCGCATGGATAAAAGGGAATTAAATGGGTGTCAAGGGATTTGAACCCAGACCCCAATAGACTTGTCCCACTTTGCTTCCCGAATTAGGCATGAGCCTCGTTCATCTGCAGATGGCCCCTGAACCAGCTGATCTCCGGAAGTGACTATCAATCTTTAAACTAGGCCCAACCCTAATTCTTTAAAGCCTATTTGCCTTATATTTATTTATTTTAATCCATTTTATATTAAAATGCCTTAAACGATTTTCTAAAACTCTAAAAATAAAATAAAAAATAGATTATAATATTTTCATCAACTTTTTGAGCTTAAAACTTTTCACCGCTCCATAAAATAAAAAAATATTCTTGGATGATTCTTATATTTTTCCTGACTTTTGTGTGAATTAACTTCGAATTTGAGATACTGTCTGAGTTGACACTTTATTCTATTTCATAAAACTTGTATGGATTGTCGGTTTTATTATTTTTTAGATACATATGTTTAACATGGGTACAATAGACACATGTTTAGGGACCTAATGAGCATGACCCTTAGACATAGACTGAAATTAGGTTTAGTAACTTGTATATTTAGAATTTAATTTAAAATTGTATTGTAATTTGTCGTGTTTTAAAAAAATCAATAATTTCAGAGTAGAGATCGCTCTTTGGATGAGCGTGTGGGCCATAGCGCCGAGTTCCTTTTTCACACGTAACTAAGCACCGAACCTAATTAAGGTTTTTTTTCTAGTTTCTTAAAGAGTAAATAGGTAGCGAATCTTTTTAGTCAAAACATATTTATGAATAAATTCGAACACATGAAGCATGTCATTTCGGTTTCTCATCCCATTCGGGATTCAAGAGAAATGTAAGGCATTAAACTAAAATATGTCTTGAGTCGATAACTCTAGATGGAGATTTTTGAAATACGTACATACTCGTGTATTGATTTGTATCTATTATGAGTGCAGACCTAGTGACTATCCATTAACAATATAACATAAATTATATGCTTTTAAATAAACTATTAAGATTTTGAAAAGAAGTTTGATACACTTCATTAATAACACTTTATTCTATATATGAACATGCTAAAATTTATTTTTTTAAGTACAAAACAAAAGTTAATCCCCTATAGTATAACAGTCGTATTGAAAAATGTGATATATAAAAATTCAAAATAAACTATTCTAATTCAAATATAATCATTATTTTTGAGAAAAAGGGAGTTCTAGATGTTTTAATACATTAACAATAGAATTATCAATAAAATTAGCCTTGTAAAAAATTGAGTTAGGATTCACCTCAATTGTTTTTTCAAGTAGCGATGTTGAATTAACATACGATGAATAAATGATAAATAGCTCTTGAATTAGTTCAACATAATTAGTAATCTTGTTATTCTTCATTTGTGCATTTAAAATTTATTGTTTGTAAGTTTGCGTGACAAATTGAAATGCTTACTTCCTATCAAAATTATTTTGTAAGGTTCCCTTTAGGTTTTAATCATTTATAATATTTTGCAAGAACAAAAAAAAACATTTTAAAGTATAATTTTGTTTCAAAATCAAATTAATCACATTTATCATCATCATACTTATAGTAGTTAAATTATCGATATTTTGAATTTATCAAAAATACTGGATTGCAACATACCAAAAATATCAATATTTTGATATATCAAAAAAATCGGTACGGTATAGTACTAATAACGAAATTATTAGTATGAGTTTTCAAATTTTTTTATATACCAAAATAATATTTATAAGTAATTACTATTGAAATTATAGTATGGTAGAATATACAATGTCAGCACTTTAAGTATTATCATTTTGTATTATTGAATTAAATTTATAATTTTACGTATTTTTATATATAAGTTTTTGACCCAATTCGTATATTGACCAACATATTATTAATATTAGTTTACAATTGTATGAGATACAAAACAAAATGGGTATTTAAGTTCCATCTCTAATAATTCATTAATTATAATATATTTTTGTTAACGTGAACTAATAATTAATAAAACATAACTTTTGTGTTCAAAAAAACTATATCCTCTAACATTAAAAAAACAAATACTTACAAAATAAATTAATAAAAAGTATTAAAATTATATAAACGCGATGTCGCACCATCATCGAACTTTTGTTTCTATTTAATAAGTTACAAGTTCAAGACTTATATATATTAATTTTATTTTTAAATTTAATCGTTTCAAATTTTATAGAAGGATCAACCCGCAAATTAACAACCCGGCCGTTTACTATCACAAAATAAACTGTGCATTGTGATACGAGGATTGGATAATATTTAATTTAAAACAAACTTTTTATGTGATTAATATTATTTGACACAATTGAACTGAATTTTAAATCATGTTTAGATTCTAAAAACACTTCTCATAAATTTTTTTATCTTGGCTTATTTTGATTAGACATAATTTCTTCATTTTTATTTTAAAAGTTTAATATGACTCGCTATTCTAAATTTTGATAGTGAGATCACTCAACTTTTGACATTTTAACTATATATATATTCTAATATGTGTTATTTTTATAGAAATATAATTTAAAAACAGAGTCTTTTTGACATATTTAAGTTGTCATTATTTCTTAATTTGAATTTGAACAAATTCTTGTTTTAGTAGTTTATTTAAAATATTTATTTTATTAGCAAGAAAAACAAACAACATTATTAACCTTGAAATTAGAAGGAGAATTCATAAATCTAAATAAAATTAGAAACTCATATTATTCATGTTTTGTTTATTATAGGAATATTATATCCCAAAAATAACAACTTTCACGTTAATTTATAGTGTTTGAAGTAAAATTGGAATCTGTGACCTTTGGTTTCTAAGACATCAGCCACACATTTTTTCCACCTTAAAGTTTCTGTAAAATGGGTCCGTAATTATCTCGACTCTTCTACCGGTCTGATTTAATGTCGTCATCTAATTTGTTACTAGAAAAACTATGAAAGAATGTAAACTTTTGCTTGTTTGCTTTTCTTTCTATCTTTTTTTAGAGATTCTTTTCAGGGAAAGGACATCGACGTTTTGGCCCATACGCCCGTCTAGTTGGACGGTGTCTATTATGAAGTTATTGACATAAGACATGACAATTTTATACTATTTATTTAAGATAACCTATCTTAGAAGTGCTTCAAAAAAATCTCATTTCTAGAATATAAGGATCCATACGCGATCTATTCATAATCATGCTCTTACATTTCAAGTGGCACATAAAAATAAAAAACTAAAAAATAAGGGTAAAAATATACATGTTTGCAACTGAGAAAAACGTGATTAGAATTTGAAATCACTCTAAAAATTAAAGTTAAAATTAGTGCACAAAAAACCAAACATAATTTAAGAATTATTTTAGAATCTTCATCAAATATTTTAAACTTATAGAACTCAAGATATACATACAAGAAGTTTGAAAAATAGAGAAATATCCCAACAATCCCTAAAATGAAAATAATTTCTAGACTTGTTAAAAATATATTTAAAATTCTTTAATATTTTTTTTCATAATTTTATAAAATCATTTGGTGTGTTTGGTAACCCTGAAATTGGCATTAAAATTGGAATTAGAATTGGAATTGGAATTGGAATTGGAGGGTCCAATTCCAATTCTTATGTTTGGTAGACACTTTAATATTAAGAATTGGAATTAGAATTCCAATGGAATTCAATATAGTGTAATTTTATAGTTCTAAATTCCAACATTTTTAGGTCGGAATTGCAATTCCAATATTTTTTTTACTTATTCAACACGTTTTTAATTCATTTAACAAATGTTTTATTTATTTAACATGTGACTTGCTTAATACGTTTTTAGTTTTAATAAGTATGTAACTCGTTTTAATTAATTTCACACGTTTTGACACGTTTAATATGTTTTAACACGTTTAGGCCCGTTTAACACGTTTTTGACATGTTTAGCACGTTTAACACATTTTTCACACGTTTAAACGTTTTTGGCACGTTTAACATGTTTTCACATTTAACACGTTTTTCATACATTAAACATTTTTTTTCACATTTTTGGCACGTTGAACACGTTTTTAATACGTTTTGACACGTTTAACATAATTTTTATGTTTTTGACACGTTTAACACGTTTTTCATGTTTTGGCACATAAAACACATTTTTGATACGTTTTTAACACGTTTAACATGTTTTTTACATTTTTAACACGTTTTCTGCATGTTTAACACATTTTTGACACGTTTAACACATGTTTGACATGTTTAACACGTTTTCACACATTAAACATGTTTAACATATTTTTAACACATTTAACAATTTCTCACGTTTTTGGCACGTTTATCATGTTTTTCACGTTTTTGGCATGTTAAACATGTTTTTGATATGTTTTTTTAACACATTTAACATGTTTTTTATGCTTTTGATACATTTAACATGTTTTACATGTTTTTGACACATTGAACACGTTTTTTTATACATTTTTGACATGTTTAACATGGTTTCCACGTTTTAACACGGTTTTCATATTTTTGGCACAATTAATACATTTTCACGTTTTTGGCACGTTTAACATGTTTAACACATTTAACATGTTTTTTGCACGTTTAACACGTTTTTGACACATTTAACACGTTTTTGACACATTTATCACTGTTTTCATGTTTTTGATACGTTTAACACGTTTTTTCATGTTTTTGACACATTTAACACATTTTAGACACGCTTAACACATTTTGGTACGTTTTAATGTTTTGGCACGTTTAACACGTGTTAAACATGTCATAAACGTGAAAAATGTATTAAATGTGCCAAAACGTGCTTAATATGCTCAAATATGTTAAACGTGCCAAAAAAGTGTTAAACGTATTAAAAACATGTTAAACGTGCCAAAAATGTGTTAAATGTGCTAAACATAGCAAAAACGTGTTAAACGTGCAAAAAACGTGAAAATGTGTTAAACGTGTAAAAAACCTATTAAACGTGTTAAAGTGTCAAAAACGTGTTAAACGTGCCAAAAACGTGAAAAATGTGTTAAACATGTCAAAAACGTGAAAAAATGTTTTAAATGTGTCAAAACGTGTTTAATGTACTAAAAATATGTTAAACATGGCAAAAATGTGTTAAACGTGTCAGATAAGTTAAAAACGTGTTAAACGTGCCAAAAATGTGTAAACATGTGAAAACTGTGTTAAACGTGCCAAAAAAGTGAAAAATGTGCCAAAACATGAAAAACATGTTAAACTTGTTAAAACTTTTGAAAAACATGTTAAACGTATTAAAAATGTCAAAAATATGCCAAAAACGTGAAAGCATATTTTTTTTTGGAAAAACGGTTTAACACCATTTCATTAAAAAGCCCAAAAGTGGGAGGGGTCATTAATCAAAACTAGACAAACCCTAGTTTTGATTGTAAGATGACAAACAAAAGACCCAAGAGTTTCTGAATAGTGGCAGTCAAATCACATTATAAAACACAGATTAAAATGAATAAAGACTAAAATCTAGCTATCCCAACCTATGTTGTCTCTATATGAACTCGTACTAACATAATAAAATGTATTCTTTTTTAGGATTTCAAGGTTTTTGTCACTACTTTTCTCTGCTTCAGTTTTCCGTATTTGAGGGTCATCAACCTTAGTTTCCTTTTCCTCTGTTTTATCTTTGCTTTCATCTTCTACATCTTCCTCTTCCTTGCATTTAGTTTATCTTCTTCAGAATCCCCTGTTTCATTAATTTCCATTCCTTTCCTATTGTCACGAAAGACATGATCGATATAGTCGCGGAATCCCCTATTTCGCAAGCGCTACTAGGGTTTCAATTGTACGGATCGTGCTTCATTGTATTCGCCGCGGCTCGAGCGACACAGTCAATACTGCACAATCGAAGTCAAGATCAGCACAAACGACACGAACGCCATGAACGACACGATCAACAATGTCGCAGAAACCCCAGTTGGATCATTCACAATCTCCGCTAGGGTTTCAACTGTTCTAATCGCACATCGCGATAAACGCCGTTGTTTGAATCCGTCTGCTTTTGCCACTTTGAATCAGGAAACATGAAAGCTTCTGCAATAGGAAATATTTCTTCTTTGTCAACCTTTGGCTCAAGCCTGGCCAATTCTCTTAAACAGGCATCTGAGGTATCAAATTCTTGCTCCACTCACCCAAAGAAAGTTCAGGATGCATATAACCAACAGGAAGGAAATAGGGGCACATACTCCATAACGTCTCATAAAAACATAAAAACTCTGAATAAAGAAGGAAAAGATGGAATCACTGAATTCGTGAGCAAGAGCATAAATGTCAACTCTAGAAAAAGCTTTAGGTATGCCTTCTTTCACTATAGCCTTCGATAATTCTGTTAAGATGAATGTCAACGGAGATAAGAGAAAAATTAAATACATACTGATTGCCCAAATAAACAAACTTTTTCAAATGAATTTGTTACTGATTCTTTTGGGAATCAGAATCAATCCAATAAAACTAGTAACTCACAGAGGAAAAAAGGAAAGAAAAATAAAACAGATGTGACCAACAAGAAGAAGGAAAGTACAAGGGAACAAAAGAAAAATAGTGCTGGTCTAGAAGAAATCAGGGTTGGAAACAAATGTCAGAATAATGCAGTAAACAAGAAAGCAAGGGAAATAGGGGAAACCGAAGTGAAGGCAAAAGACAAATGGAGGGTTGGTTTTAATGAGACTGAAAACCTCAAAGGGCTGAGAAACCAAATTTTAAGGATGTTGATGCAAACTAAGAATGGAGAAATGAATCTCAACAAAGAAATGACTCAGAAAATCACTATTCAGGTAAACCTGCACTACCTCCAAGATTGGAACATTCTAAAAAAAGAGAAGTATGACATTATTATTAGCTGGTCCATCAACTCAATGAAAGAAGTGACAAAATGTACCAAAAAAAAGGTTTATACTCTGAAGAAGAACCCAAATTGTCAGGTTGATCAAGTCTGGAAGAAGAATCCAGACACAAAGCAGGGTCAAAACTTAGCAAAAGAAAGTGAAAACATGTTAAACGTGTAAAATGTGTTTTAAGTGTGAAAACGTGTTAAACATGTCAAAAACGTGTTTAAATTATATATATATTCTCTCTAATCATAATATATATTTTTTATTAATAATTTGTATAATATATATATATATTAAATGTAGTTACCTTATATATTATATTATTTTTCATCATTAATTTTGTATAAGTACATTTTATCTTTTATTATATATATTTTTTTCATTATATATATATGTATTATTTTCTTTATTAGCATAAATAATTTTTTGTTTAATATAAAATTAACTAATTGCTTATAAATATTAAATACAAAATATATATACATACATAAAATAATAAGATGGAGGTCGGGTGGTGGTGGTTTGTCGAGTGTGAGGTCGGAATTATTAGTTAGTTTGGAGAGAATTTAAAAGTGTGAGGTCCCGAGATGGAGGTCGGGTGGTGGGTGGTTTGTCGAGTATGAGGTCAGAATTATTGTTGGTTTGTCGAGTGTGAAGTCAGAATTATTAGTTGGTTTGACGAGAATTTGAAAGTGTGAGGTCACGAGATGGAAGCCGTGTGGTGGGTGGTTTGTTGAGTGCGAGGTCACAATTATTAGTTGGTTTAACGCATTTGAAAATATGAGGTTACGAGATGGAGGTCGGGTGGTGGGTGGTTTGTCGAGTGAGGTCGGAATTAGTTATTAGTTTAACGAGAGTATTTGAAAATATGAGATCATAGGATGAAGGTCGGGTAGTGGGTGGTTTGTCGAGTGTGAGGTCAGAATTAGTGGTTGATTTGACGAGTATTTAGAAGAGTGAGGTCACGAGATGGAGGTCAGATAGTAAGTTGTTTGTCGAGTGTGAGGTCACAAGATGTAGGTCGGGTGGTGTGTGGTTTGTTGAGTGTGAGGTCAGATTAGTGGTTGGTATGGAGAGCATTTGAATATGTGATGTCACGAAATGGAGGTTGGGTGGTGGGTGGTTTGTCGAGTGTGATATCGAAATTAGTTGTTGGTTTGACGAGCATTCGAAAGTGTGAGGCCGCGAGATGGAGGTCGGGTGATGGGTGATTTGTCGAGTGTGAGGTCGAAATTATTGGTTGGTTTGACGAGCATTTGAAAGTGTGAGGTCACGAGATAAAGGTCAGGTGAGTGGTAGGTGGTTTGTCGAGTGTGAGGTCGGAATTAAAATTGGTGGTTAAGTTTGATGAGAGGTAAGAGATATGTCATAAATTGAGGTCCACTATAATTGGTTGGTGGTTCCCCAAGGGGATAAAAAAGGCATATGAAAAAATGTGAGTCAAAAGATGGTGGTTAATTGAGGCGTTAAGTGGTGTGTTGAGGGGATAAAATATATGTTAACATTAAGTTAAGATTAAACTTAATTTTTCAAAACTAAAACCAATTTTAAATTAATTAGATTTGAATAATATTAATTTTATCTAAATATTTATATATAAATAATATTTTGAATATATTTTTATCCTTGCAAATACACATGATTCATGATAGTTAATAAAATGTTGTTAATTTATTTTGAAAAACGTTTGTTTACCTATTTGATTTGCTAAAAATTCATTAACCCACTTTCCTCTCGAAACTCGTAAATTGGGAGAGAAGAATAATCTTTCAAGAGTTGTCTCGCTCAAACGTGAGATGATGAACCAAAAATAAGATTTAGCAAAACGAACGTAGTAGGATAAAGAATTTGGCCTAGGGCCTTGAACGAACAATATATAAATGCTGGTACCTATTGTGGATGATAACTTAGGAGAAAATACCTGAAGAATATTAGTCATTTTTAAAGACATTACGGTTTATATGTAAACATTAAACAAGCCTTTGTCGGAATATTTTTGTGGAAATATCACAAAAATATTTTAAATGCTTTTTCTATTTTTTCAGGAGTTTTAGAAAATGATTTGGAGTCTAAAAATTATAAAAATAATTTTAGATTTTGAAAAGTGGAACCAAGCAGGTCTTATGACCAGAGTCCTAAGCCTATGGTTCAATTTTATCGATCGATGTCAACAGACCCTCTGTCCGGGTTGAGGATTCTCTTAATCGAGGTTCGAGATCTTCAGTATAAGTACTGAAGACCATCGATCAAGGTGCTAAGGAGTCTAGGTTTTATCCTTGGTAAATCCTACCAGTTTATGTGTATAAACCTATCGGTCCTAGGTTAACCGGATGCTAAATATCTCGGTCGATGTTTATAAACCTCTCAAACCTAGGCTAGCTCTAGGCTAAGTCTTTCTGTCCTATGTGCGGGAGCTATTATTCCTAAGCTTGAGATTCTCGGTCCCAAGGTCAGATTTCTCAGTCCTTAGGTTTAGGATTCTCGGTCACAATGTCGGACCTCTCGGTCCCAGGGTTTGTGATTCTCGGTCACAATGTCAAATATCTCGGTCTTAGGGTTTGGGATTATCGGTCCTAGGGTTTGAGATTCTCGGTCCCAAGGTTGGACCTCTCGGTCCTGGGGTTTAGGATTCTCGATCTATAAGTTGGACCTCTCGGTCCTAAATATTGGGATTCTTGGTCTTAAGGTCGGGCCTCTCCGTCTTAGTGTTTGGGATTCTTGGTCCCAAGGTCAGACTTCTCAGTCCTAGGGTTTAGGATTCTCTATCCCAAGGTCGGACCTCTCAGTTCTAGGGTTTAAGATTCTCGGTCCTAAGTCGGATCTCTCGGTTATAGGTGAAAATCCTCGGTCGGATTTCTCGGTCCTAGCTCAAGAACATTGGTCTTAGGTCTTAGTCATAGGTTCAAATTTATCGATCCTTGGTTTTGGTACGGGCCATGTATCCTCGGTCGGACCAATCGGTCCTAGGCTAACAATCCTCGGTCGGACCTCTCGATTCCCAAGAACACAAAAGTGTAGGTTTTTAAATTCATTTTTCTAGTTCTGATTCTTTGATCTAAGAGCTTGGATAGCTTCACAAACCTTACAGGAACATGTTGATCATCATCTCAAGGTATCGATTGACCTGGATGATAATCAATTTGTTCAAAACCGTTTGTGATCAAAAATCGGGTTTTTGATTTTGAAGTTGTTTTGAAGTGTAAGGAGCTATCCAATAGCTTCCTTATACTACTATATATAATTTATTGGTAAAAAAATAAGAACATTGGCTGTTCGTTTTGACCAATTCAATAACTCAAAACTTTTAATCTAATTTGAAATTTTTTATTTTGATCAAACATGATCGGGATGGATCAAACATGATCCAAAAAGTTGCCCAACATCATTAAAATCATGTTGGGAAGTTTTTTGGGCTGTGATTCAACATAAATAACCCTAGAACAGCAAACCTGTTTTTTTAGTTTTTAAATTCAAATTTGGGTTTTTGTTATTTAGATCGATTGATCGTTCTATCCTATCCAGATAGTTTTTAAATGATCATAGGATCAGTTTCCATCCATTAAATAAAAAGCATACAATCTTATGCAATTTGAAATATAAAAATTTCAAATTCAAACTATAAATATGAATTAGAGGATATTGGAACCTTACTAAGGATTGGAGAGAACTCCTTGATCCTTATGGAAACTTTTAAGATGCTCATATCCAAACTTTAAGGCTTTAAACAGATTTTCTAAAAATCCAGAAGCTTTGAGCTTTAATGGAGGATTTTCTGTAAATCGCGATTTGAGAGTGAAGATTAGATTCTCTCATTTGGGAACGACTAAGGGGATCTATTTATAGCTGCCCTGAGTTGGTGGAGGCTTCTAGTGGCTTGAATCGGTCAACTTGGCTTAAGTCGCCATAATAGGGATTAATCAACCCTTTTTTGATAAGGAGAAAGGATCAGTATCGTTAGGTGATCATTTTGGGCTTTAAATCAGCCGAATATGTTGACTATCGAAGGAGTTCAAAAAAGAGAAATCGAGATGATTTTGGAAAACGTTAATGGACAATAATAAGTTGGCCTCGCCATCAAAAATTTCCAAACTTTGAAGAAATTAATAAAATATTGGCATTAACCTCGACAACGCTATCGAGAAGGAAGGAAAAGAGGGAAAATCAAATAAAGCTACTCCACCTTCAAGTCATTTCCCGAGAAAGGAAAAGACACAAGTACACATCGACATACTAGTAGATCATGACGTCGGTCATGAATTGTTATCATTCATGGACGGACTTTCAGGATACAATCAAATCCAGATGGCCCCGTAAGACAAGGAAAAGACCACGTTTATAATAGAGGTTGGAACATTTTGTTATAGGGTCATGCATTTCGGTCTTAAGAACGCGGGAGCCACATATCGAAGGGTAGCTACCATGATCCTTCATGACATGATCCACAAGAAAGTGGAAATATACTTCAACGACATGATTGTCAAATCAAAGGATCGAGAAGGACATGTCCTAAATCTTGAAAAATTCATGTAATGAATCAGGAAATATCAACTACAATTCAACCCAAAGAAATGCACCTTCGGAGTCACAACTAGTAAAATGTTAGGCTTCTTATTCACAAAAAGGGGCATCGAAGCCAATCCCTCTAAGATTGAAGAAATCACGGCTATGTTGGTCCCTCAAAATGAAAGATAGGTCCAAGGATTTTTGGGTAAAATCCAATACATTCATCGATTCATTAGTAAGCTTACCATGACATGCGATCCAATGGTTAAGCTACTGAAAACGACCATAAGTTTGTATGGGATGAAGACTGTCAATAAGCGTTTGACATAATCAAAGATTATTTAAAATCTTTTCCCATACGCATGCTGTCCAAAGCCGACATTCCTCTTATCATACTCCTAACTATAACAAACACAGCTATGGGAAGCCTGTTGCCTTAATAAAATGAGAATAAACTCAAAACGATTGTGTACTACATTAGTAAAAAGATGATCGGGTGTGAACTTAATTCCACTCTATCTAATAAAATCATTTGGGTCTTAGCATGGGTAACCAAAAGATTGAAACACTACGTGCAAGCCCACCCCATCAAGTATGTATAAAGACTAAACTCGATTCATTTCTTGTTCCAACAAACTTTTTTATCATCTCATCAAGTATGATTTTCTGTTTGTTTATTCTTTTCCAATGATTTTTATTGATTGGATTATGCAATACATTTCTTCAACCTATTTTTTTATTAGCGTCAATGGAGTCCATAAAGGCAACTTCAAGGGTGAAAACAAGGTGAGGCAGGGGACCCCCTCTCTTATTACCTTTTTGTAGCTATCATTAAGATCTTTGAGAGCATCTTTGCGATGTTCCAAATGAGTCGTCCATACATCTTTCACCCTTTTTGTGAGGTAGAGGAGATAGCCTAGTTATGCTTTACTAATGATATGTTCATCTTAGCGCACATTGATGTTGATTCCATTAAAACTATTAGGGTTGCACTAACGTTTTTTTTTCCTGAGGTTACAACAGGTCTTACTATTAACGAAAGAAAAAGTGTGGCATTTTACGGAGGCATGAAAGACAAAACAATGTAGGACATCTTCAACATCATGGGCATAGCTGAAGGCAGTTTTCCCGTAAGGTATTTAGGGATTTCGTTAACCGCGAAACATATTGAGATATCACACTACAAGCCGCTGATTAAAAAGGTAAAAAACACGATATCTGGTTGGGTAGTGAAGAAACTTTCTTATGTATGGAGGATTGAGCTTATCAAGAGTATAGTCATGGGCATAGTTGGTTACTGGGCGCAGCAGGTGGTCATTCCAAAGAAAGTAATGAAGGAGCTTGATACGCTGATGATGAACTTCATTTGGGATGTAGCGGAAGAGGAGGAAAGAAAGTCAAATGGACCTCTTTCTGTAAACAGAAGGAGGAGGGAAGCATCGGCCTTAAAAAATGTGTCGAGTGGAACAAATATTTAACCTTCAAGTGTCTGTGGGCAGTGGAACGCAACTAGGAATCACTATGGATCAAATGAGTACACACGAGATTTATGAAACACGAAACCAATATCTAGACCTGCAGAATCAAAGAGGGTTGTGAAATCATCGGTTTTGTTTCTAAGAATATCACTCTAAAGGAAGTGATACTTTTAGCTTTGCCCCTACTTGTTTCCAAAATCCGAAACATCGGCTCTAGGATGAGATCAATGTTTTCTTCCTTAATCAAAAGATTTTCTTTCTCTTGAGGAAGGGACTAGGGGTTTTATTAATGTAAGTGAGACCAGGCCCGCAAATATGCACGTTTCCTACGTATTTTTTCTCCTTTATTTTTTTTATACTGAAAAGAATCAGGTCCTCGTAGTTCGGACATGAGTCTTTTTTCCATTTTGCAAGTTATACAAAACATGAGATTTGATTATGTTGAGATAAACTTGTTTCAATGTCGAACTTTAAACCGTTCTGAGATACTTGATAATATACAAAATATATTTTAATCACATTGAGAATGATTGGATCAATGATTCTTTTCCTTCTACGTTATATAGGCGGACTTCTCCTCCAAAGAGGATTTTCTTAAGTAGGAAGGGTCCTTCCCATTGGGATCGAAACTTTCCCTTGTGGTCTAGGAGTTCCTAGATCCTTTTGAGGAGTATATCACCTTCTTTGAGGTTTTAGGTTTGACCTTCCTATTGAAAGTATCTGACATGCGTTTGTAGTAATAGGTTTGGTTTTATACAAAGCGTTTAACCTCTTATCCTCCATTAACGTTAGTTAGTCATATCGAGATTTGAGCTAGTCTTCATCTATGACATGACTCTGTAAGAGTATTTTTAGAGTTTGAATCTCTATTTCGATGAGTTGTACAACGTCCATGCCGTAAACCAAAGAGTAAGGAGTCTCATCCGCTAAAGTTTGAGCGGTGGTACGATATCCCATAAGGCATATGACAACTTCTCGTGTCAGTCCTTTTACGTACTAGTCATCTTTTTCATGATCCTAATCACATTTTTATTTGTCTCTTTCACCACACTATTTGTTTGGGGTTATTAAGATGATGATTTGTGATACTCGATTTTGAACTCGTTAAGAAGTTGCAATACTTTCCCTTGGAAGTGTCGACATTTGTCTGAAATCAGGGCGTGAGGAACTTCATATCTAGTGATGATGCTAGTTTGGATGAACTTTTCCACTTGAGATGATTTCAAGACTTTTTAGGAGGCTATTTCAACCCATGGTGAAGTAGTTTATAGAGATGAGTATAAACTCATGTCCATTTGACGCGTGGGGATATATTTTCCCGATTACGTCGATGCCCCATATAGAAAAGGGACATGTAGATGTCATGTTGTAGAGGAGCGAGACCGGTGTATGTTTCAGGTTAGCATATATTAGGCATTGATGTCAACTCTTTACATAACTCACACATTCTTTTTTGAGTTTTGCCAATAATATCCTAGATTGAGTATTTTCTTGGCAAAATCCATTTCATTCATGTGTGGGCCACATGTCCCTACATGCACTTCTTCCATGATTCTCTTAGATTCAGGATTATTTATGTAGAGCATGTTAGCCTATTGGCAATCCAAGCATAGTTGGTGAAATATTGGCACAACGCCCGTCGTTCCTTAACTCAGGAATGGGAAGGGTATTTTCCATACACAATGTACTTCTAGAGAGTATCGTACCAGGGTTTAGTAGCATTCTAAAAAGAAGTTGATGCTCTTGATTCAAAAGAAGGTCATTGCTTTTTTCGAATTTTTATAGGTTTGACTTTAATTTTGTTAGGAATTTGATTAATGGTTGCCAAAATATCCAGAGCATCCGCGAAGCGGTTTTGGCTTCTTGGAGCGTGAATAAATGATTCTTGATCGAATTTATTCATGAGTTTGGTCAAGTGGGCGTGGTAGAGTTTCAAGTTTTTCCCTTTAACTTGCCACGTGACACTAGCTTAGCATACGATAAAGTTAGAGTCACCAACGACTTCTAGCTTAGTTACCCCTATTTCATATGCCAATTTGAGACCTGAGAGGCATGCCTCGTATTTGGCCTTGTTATTGATGACGGGATATTCGAGTTTTATGTATATTGGGTTGTACGTCCTTTAAGGTCAACTAACAAAATCTCAATTCTATAACTCTACTTTCCGGAATCTCCTTCAAATATTAATTTCCATGTGTCTAATCTTATACTCATAATTCCTTCATCGGGAAATTCAAGTTTGTCTTTTGAGTCAACAATGATGGGTTGGTAAGCAAGGAAGTCTACAAAAATGCTTCATTTGATGAATTTTTGTACCTGTAGACTATATCATATTCGGATAACATCATCATCCATTTGGCTAGCCTTGGTGATAAAAGAGTTTGTTGGAACAAGAAAATGATCAGGTTTAGTCTTTATAATTAAACTTCTATATTCTCATTCAACATAAAATCTAGAAATTGTTAGTTTAGTTTTTCATGATATTATGAATTTTCAAGATAAATTCAAAAACTTTTAATAGATCTTCTATCTTTATATAAAAGACCAATCTGAATCTGAATATGCTTCAAGATATGTCTTGTTTTAATTGTCTTTTTTGAATATGATAAAAATAAATATTACCATTGAAACAATTTCGTTTAGATATTTTACCAAGTAAATAGCATAATTTCAATGACAAGTGAGTGGTTCATGCATAAATTGAGAAAGTTGTTATACTACATCTGAAAGTTGTCTTTTTTGAATATGATAAAAATAAATATTACCATTTAATTGTCTTTTTTGAATATGATAAAAATAAATATTACCATTGAAATATTACCATTAAAAGTAAATAGCAGAATTTCAATGACAAGTGAGTGGTTCATTCATAAATTGAGAAAGTTGTTATACTACATCTACATCTGAAATATCTTGGAGTTTTTAGTTTAAGTATAAAAGTTTACCAACAAGCCTTCGATATTAAATTGATCTTCAAAAGTAGTTTGAGATTCGTTCTCAAATTTTATACCATTTACCATTTACATTTTAGCATGTTTGCATCCCATCATTTATGTATCATGTATTAAATCGAGTATGTATTGTTAGAATTATCCTAATTAGGTCCTAATATAATGTGTGATAAATTAAAATTTGAATACGGCGTAACTTAATTTATTTTCTAAATCTTCTCTTTCTTTAGAATAGAAATGGTCTTTAATCCTCTTTTTCCTTAGACTTTCTTTAGATGGAATGATTATTACAATTGACGAGTACGTCAATGATTTTCTCTTTCTATTGATGCATACGCAAAGGAGAATTTTTCGTACTTCAAATGGAGACCATTACCATTATCAAATAATGAACATTAAGTTAGTTATTATAGTTAGGTCATTTCTAATTTATCCCCTTAATAAAACTAGAAATGCCACTTAGATATCCTCATTTTATATTCATGACAAATACACCTATAATTCATAAACTTAATTTCACATTAGATCACATTATTTTGACTTATATGAAATATGACATTTTCACAATTATTTATTATATACTAGTGACCCCATAAATTGGATCATGTATGTACAAAAATAAATGTATCATCCATAATGCGCCTGAAGTTTATGTCATCTCAATCATATGTTGTATAAACAGTTTTATCAATTAATTATATCAATATAGGACCAAAGAGCTTGTTGTTTTATTTAAGCACAACTAGACTCAACAGTGATCACATAAATCAATATAATTAATTGATAAATTATATCATGAATGTGAGAAATTAAATTAAATGCAAGGTGATCTTTTCATGTCAATTTTCAACTGGCCCTACTTGACTTTAGTGATATCATACTTTAAACATAATTATACAAAGTGTAATGAACTGAATAATACTTGATTTCTGATCAGATAAAACCTCATAAACATCTATAAAATAACTAAATTGAAAGACAACCAAACTACAAACTCCCACTGAAGTTAGAGATTAACGATCTCTATGACACTCATACGAGCAATATTCTCATGAAAGATATTAGACGATAAATACATTGTCAAGGAGTTTATAAGCACGGAGTTTGTACATAAATATTTTATAGAAATATATCCACTTTGTATCATTTCCTTCATAACAAAAAACTTGATATCAATATTACTTGATTTGATGCCTAGTAAGTATTTGTTTGACAATTATTTAAAAAAAAGTCTAAACCAAATAGCGGAAAAAGTAACCCGAAGAGGATTTCATATTGTTTGGCATCTCATAAGATCGGAGTCAAAATAGTCAATGATATTAAGACTATACGACCTCCTATATATGAGCATTTAATTCTTAGTTCTTTTTAAATATCTCATAACTATTGGACTAATTAATATCAAACAAAACTTGTGACAAACTTCGTTCATCTGGCAAACTTGGGATTTTAATGAAATGGTTTTAACCGTTTTCCAAAAAAAAAACATGTGGCAAACAAAATGTCACCCACATATAAAACTATAATTATGTGTTTACTCACACTGAACTTGTGATACACAAATCATCGATTAAATTCACCTCAATACCAAAAGAGATAATTATTTTTTAAAATTTATGATACCACTGACGAGACGCTTCTTTAAGTCCATTGATCAATTTCTTTAATTTGAAAAGCATATTAATTTGGTTTCTCAACACAAAGTTTTCTCATTGTACCAAATCATTTTTCAATGTCTCCATTGAGAAACTCCTTAATATCTATTTTGTTGGAGCTCCATATCAAAATATGTAATGAGTGCCATATATTGTCCTTAAAGAGTCACTTGATTAAACTGAATTGTCGGAAAGACACTTAATTTTAAGGTTGTTAAGTTTTTACTTCATGAATTTGATCAACACTTTCTTGTTACTCTTAATTTTTGAACTTTATCATCAATAGGAATAAAATCCTTATCAATATCAAAACACATATTTATAGTGGTTCACTCAAATGAGCTACGTCCACTTCAGTCGCCACCAGATTTCATTATAAAGAAGGAGAATGAATATAGAGTTTTCATCTCACACTTTATCTCTCTAGAATTACGTTGTAAGCTCCTTAATAATAACATATTTATAGGGTAAGCATTCATGTAATAAAACTTAAATAACTCTTGGTCATGCCCAAGCCTAAAACCAAATACAAACCCAATAAACTCTAATTAACAATTGTAGAGTTTATTATAATTGTAGGCTCTATAACTCAATAATCTCCCACTTGGAAACTAAATTCATCATCTCTCGATCGGTAGCGACTTTCCATCCGGTATCTTAATGAAGAATACCAACTGAAGTTGCACACAACTTTAGTTTCTCATTTGTCACAGTTTTCGTTAGCATATCAGCTGAATTCTCACTCCCAGGAATTTTCGTAAGAGATAATACTCCATCTTCTAAAGATGATCGGATGATATGATAACAAACAAGTATATGATATGTCCTTCCATGATAAACTATATTCTTTTCCAAATGAATGGCACTCTGACTGTCGTATCAAAATACACTTCCTTCGTAGTCTTGACCCAATTCTTGCAAAAAGGTTGTAACCACATCATCTCCTCGGTAGCTTTTGTCACAGCAACATACTCTGCCTCACAATTGGAAAGAGCAACAATCTTCTGCAATTTTAAAACCCATCTAATTGCAGTATCTCCCAAAGTATAAATGTACCATGTTGTGCTCATCCTACTATCAACATCACTACTATTGTCAGCATCAACATATTCTTCCAAACCCATATTAGACTTTCGAAAGCACAAAGCGAGACCCGTACTTCCTCTTAAGTATTGTAGTATCCACTTTACTATTTCCCAATGTTATCAACCCAGGTTGCTCATGTATTTGCTAACAACTCCCACGATATGTGTTATGTATAGTCTTGTGCAAACCATTACATACATAATACAACCAATGGTAGAGGCATACAGAACAATGTCCATGTAATTTTTCTCATCCACTATTGAAGGTGACTGATCTTTAGAAAGTCTGAATTGACTAGTTAAGGGGATAGTAATTGGTTTTGCATCATACAAGTTGAACATGCTAAGAACTTTCTTCACATATTCTTCTTGTGAAAGCTTGAGAACTTCTTCATCCCTGAAAATTCTCATCCAAATGATTTATTTTGTAGCACCAAAAAACCTCATTGCAAAATTTTCAGACAACTCTTTCTTGAGTTTGTTAATCTCATACAAACTTTCTCCAGCAATAAACATGTCATTAACGTAGAGAGGCAAAATAATGTATGATTTAACAAAACTCTTTATATAGTAGTAGTGATCAGTTTCACACATTGTTACTTTTCATTAAGCTATCGAAATTTTTGTACCATTGCCTTGGAGCCTATTTCAAACCATATAGACTCTTCTGAAGCTTACACACAAGATCATCTTTTTCTTTGATTTCAAATCCTTCTGGTTGTCGCATTTAAATCTCTTCATCTAAATCACCATGAAGAAAAGCAGTTTTGACATTTAGTTTGTTGAAGATGAATGTCTTCTTCCATAACCAAACTCAAAATAGTTCTAATTGTCATCAATTTAACTACTAGAGAGTAGATCTCAATGTAGTCAATACCTTCTTTCTGTTGAAATCATTTCACAACTAATCTTGCCTTGTACCTCATAGTTTTATAATGTTCTTATTTAATCCTGAAAATGCATTTGTTGTGAAGTTTTTTCTTTCCCTTTGGAAGCTTAGTGAGCTTCCAAGTCTAATTCAACGTCAAAGAGTCCAGCTCATCTTTCAATGTAGACTCCCACTTAACCGATTCATCATATTGTATTGTTTCCTCATAGTATTCAGGTTCACCTCTATCTGTCAACAAGATATAGTGTAGAGATGGAGACCACCTCATGATTGGTGTTTGATTCCTTTACAATCTTCTCAACTGTATAACCGGTGTTTGCTGATTTGCCCTTGGAGCCTTGTACTCAATAATTTCATCTTCAACAACACACTAGTCTTCTTTGATAGTCGGAATATATTCATCTAAAAATTATCTCAAATCAACCGTACCAGTCTCTTCCAACATGGAATAACCATCTAATGTCTTCCCAATACAATCTTTGTAGATTACATGTTTATTGAAGATAACATTTCTGCTACAAATGATCTTCCGATTTTGATTATTCTTTATACAATAACCAAACTCGATATCACCATAACCAATGAAAAAACATTTATTAGAATTTGGTTCAAGTTTGCTCCTATCACATTCATTAACATGAACATATGATAAACAAAAAAACACTTTCAAATAATAAAGGTTTATCTTTTTATTGCTCCAGACTTCTTTAGGAATTTTGAATTCAAGAGGAATAAAGGGTCCCCTGTTTATCAAGTAGGCAGCAATATTGATAGCTTCTGCCCCGAAGGTTTTAGGCAGCCTTGCATGTAATCCCATGCTCCTAGCACGTTCATTCAATGTTCGTTTCATCTGTTCAACTACTCCATTCTCTTGAGGCGTTTGGGGAACAATCTTGACCATACTGATCTCATTTACATCACAATATTCTTTGACATCTGAATTGATGTACTCGCCTCCATTGTCGAATCTCAAGAAGTTAACTTTTTGATTTGTTTTATTTTCAACCAAAGTCTTCCATTTTTTGAAACCACAAATAAATTATATTTGTTCTTCATAAATATACACATACCTTTCTCGTCGAATCATCTATAAACGTCACGTAGTAGTGTGATCCTCCAATATAAGAAATAGGTGCAGGTCCCCACACATCAGTGTGTACCAACTCTAGCCTTTTTTTAGCTTCTTCCCAATCTTTAAGCAACTCACTCATTTAAATTTTCTAAGAATGTAATTTTTCACATAATTGATGTTCAACATACTTCAGTTCTAGAATCTGTCCAATCTTCAAAATAATTTTCAACCCTTTTTCATTCATATGGCCTAACTTTCAATGTCATAGCTCATTGTCCTTCGAGTCATCAACTATAATAGTAACCGTTTCTCTGCAAGTTAAAGTTATGTATAACATTCCTGTTTTGTGACCTCGAGCAACAACTATTTCTCCTTTAGTCACCTTCCACACACCATTTCCACAACTGAAATTGTGACGTTCTTCATCAAGTTGTGTAACTGGAATCAAACTGTGCATTAAACCTGTAATGTATCTCACTTTATTAATCATCCAAACAGAACCATTTGTCATCTTCAATTTGATGTCCCCCATGCCAACAATATCTAATGGCTCACCATTTGTGAGATAAACTTTCCCATAATTTCCAACCACATAATTCTCCATTAAGTCTATGTGGTCAGTGGTGTGGAAAGATGCTCCTAAGTTCAAAACTAATGAATCTATCGGGTTATCAATAGATAGAAGTAATGCATTAATGATAGTTTCTGTAACAACGTTGGATGCATCTTTTTTATCACCACTATTTTTTTTCGGTGCTTTGCAGTTCCTCTTCAAATGACTTTGTTTACCACAATTCCAGCACTCAAATGTCCGCCCAAACATGGATTCACTCCTCTTGCTCCTCAACATAGATATACTCTTACCTCGGTTGAAATTTCTATTATTATCTATGCCCCTGTATTCCATATTCATAGTAAAGAATTTGAACGTTTCACCATAATCCATTTTACAAACCTCTTTAGTAAGAGTGTGATCTTTAACTTCAACAAATTTCATTTTAACATTTCCAACTGAATTACCAATTGATGTCCTCATAGGTTTCCATCTATTTGGTAGAGATGCTAACAAAATCAGGTTACTAACTTTGTCCCCAAAATCCATCTCAACAGATAGCAATTGATTCACAATTTTATTGAATTCATTCAAATGAGTAGTGACAGATGTACCATCAACCATTCTTAAGTAAAATAATTTTTACATTAAGTGTACTTTGTTGTTGCTAGATGGTTTCTCATACATATCAGAAAGATATTTCATCAGACCTATGGTGGTCTTCTCCTTTTGTACATTGTGAGCCCGTCTTGGCTAACGTCAATTTGACAACTCCCAAATCTTGTCTACCAAAGAGTTTTCATTCAGTTTCATCCAACTTCTCTAGTTTCTCACTCAAAGGAACATGAAGCTTATTTCCCTAGAGATAATCTTCAATTTGCATCCTCCAAAAGGCATAATTTGTCACATCGAATATTCCAAATTTATGTCATATACTGTTCTCGCTTTCAATCATTTCCAATTCTCCAATCTAGCCTCGTAGCTCTGATACTAGTTGTTAGGATTTGTATCTCGCAAATCAGACCTGTTTGAAACGATCTGTAAAAAAAATTCAAGAAAGAAGAACAAAAAGAAACACAGATTTATAGTGGTTTACTCAAATGAGCTACGTCCACGTCAGCCGCCACCATATTTCACTATGAATAAGAAGAAGAAGAATAAATATAGAGTTTTTCCCTCACATTTTATCTCATTATAATTATGTCTTATTCATGTAAACCCTTAATAATCACATATTTATAGGGAAAACATTCAGGTAATACACCTAAATAACTCTTGGTCAGGCCCAAGGCCAAAACCAAATACAAACCCAATAAATTTGAATTAACAATTGTAGAGTTTATTATAAGTGTATGCTCCATAACTCAACATGTAATGCATGGAAGAATTTTGATGCATGATAGATGCATGAAAAAAGAGTGTATTATGACGAGATGTTGTAGAATATGTCATAAAGAGGTAGAGTCAGCGCATCACTTGACCTTACATTATGATGGACTATGATGGGGTGGTTGCGATTTGGATCTTATTATGAAACATTAATGGTATTTAGTGGGTTATGTCATAATTTATCATTAGTTGTTGGAAAGTGTGGATAGAGATAGTGAGCTTGGTCCCACATATCTTTTAGTTGATCATTTGGCTTGAAAAGAACCGTAGAATGTTTAGTGATCGTCATCGATTAATTCGTTTAGTACAGAATGCTATTATTATTAAAATCAAGAGGTTCATTGGGTAAATGGGAGACAGTTGGGGAACTCATTGATCTTCTCAAGGACCTATGTGTTCGTTAAATTTGTTCTTTTTGTTTAATACTTTTTTGGCCATTGGTGAACTTTCTTGTGTTCTGTTTTTTTCTAACTATTTTTCTTTCAATATTTAGTACTTTTGTTGGAAAAAATTAAAAACAAAGTAAAGAAAATAGTTAATTAAGTGAGAAGTAATTAACTTAAAAATAAACAAAAGCTTTGAAACATTAAACAGCTGAATTTTGATGATGTTTAATTAGAATAAAGTTGGATGTTTAATTAGGATAAAGCTAAGTATTTTATTTTTTTTGTGCAGGTGCATAAGACTATGCTAATTTAGACGTTGTCTAAGCAGGCTAATTAGAAATAGTTAGACGCGGTAGTCTAACTCCTTTAGACTTGGTCTAAAGGGAAACAGAGTTAGACGTGGTAGTCTAACTCCTTTAGACTTGGTATTAAGGGAAACGTAGTTAGACGTGGTAGTCTAGCTCATTTAGACTTGGTCTAAAGGAAAACGTAGTTAGACGTGGTAGTCTAACTCCTTTAGACTTGATCTAAAGGGAAACGTAGTTAGACATCTTTAGACTTGGTCTAAAGGAAAATGTAGTTAGATGTAGTAGTCTAACTCCTTTTGACTTGGTCTAATGGGAAACGTAGTTAGACGTGGTAGTCTAACTCCTTTAGACTTGGTCTAAAGGGAAACGTAGTTAGACGTGGTAGTCTAACTCCTTTAGACTTGGTCTAAAGGGAAACGTAGTTAGACGAGGACGTCTAACTCCTTTAGACTTGGTCTAAAGGGATCGAGGACGTCTAACTCCTTTAGACTTGGACTAAAGGGATGCGTAGTTATACGAGGACGTCTAACTCTTTTATACTTGGTCTAAAGTGATGCGTAGTTAGACGAGGACGTCTAACTCTTTTAGACTTGGTCTAAAGGGATGCGTAGTTAGACGAGGATGTCTAACTCCTTTAGACTTGGTCCAAATGGATACGTAGTTAGACGAGGACGTCTAACTCCTTTAGACTTGGACTAATGGAACACGTCTAATGTCTTGCTTTAGTAGCCATCTGAAAAAAGCATACGTCTGACCACGATCAACTAGATGTCTGCTATTCCTGCTCTACTCACTTCTGTGCAGTCTATCAAGCCAGCTAATTGTATGAAATGAACGAACATCAGGTACGCAAATATCCTTCCAACTTCCTGTTTAGTACAAGATAACTTCAGAGGATATTTGGTACACTACCTGTTAGGTACTGCCACGATCCATTTGCTCAGAGTCTGTTGTATTCTAGTACTATGGGCGGCCTTCCAACGGACACTTGCCACGTGTCCACAAATAAGATTCGACCGTTGGTGTCTTTCTACTACAAATAGATGCTCAAGACAACGGATGAATCGCCTTACTAAAGTAATCTTACAGAATCACTGATTTAAACACTTGCTTACTCATTCACTCTTGCTCTTACTAATCTCCATCATCATTCAAGGTCAAGAGAGAAAATTAATTACTGTCTATCTGTGAGAATATTGTAAGTTGAACAGATGTTGTTCTATTCAACAAAGAGTTAGCTAGCTCAGTAAGTTGTATTTGATTCAAATTATTTAGTGGATATCCTTCCGGTTGTGGAAGAAGGGGTGACGTAGAAGTTTTATCTCCGAACATCCATAAAACTCCCTGTGTTCTTTACTTTTTGCCATTTACCTTCCATCGGTTTAAAGCTTCAAATCCGACGAACACTTCCACACTTGAATCTGTTTCAAGAGTTCGAAGGATATGTGAAGAATAGAAACAGATATTAATCCCTCACGGTATTATTATCGAATCGTTTATCATAGCTCTTAACAATAGTCAGACCCTAGTCTCTATTGTTAGCACTGATCCTATCAAGTGGTATTAGAGCATCGTTTTCTATTCTCAAGCTTCTAAAGAACCTTAATCATGACTAAAGATGCCAGTTCCTCCAAGATTCTTATGTTTTCGAAAAAAAACTACATCATGTGGAAGAAGAGAGTTCGTGCTCATCTTGCTTCCATAGATGATGACATGTGGAGTGTTATCACAAAATGACAAATCTGAGTGGACAAATGAAGATAAGAGGAAGAACAATCTCGAGAACTTGGCCATGGATATCTTATACAGATCTCTTGATGATAACATGTTTAACTAAATCATATCATGCGAGTCTGTCAAAGAATTTTGGGAAAGACTCACTCAATTCTATGATGGAAATGAGAAAACCAAAGAAAATAATATTAAGGTTGCCACCCAGCAGTTTGACAACTTTAAGATGCATCCTAGAGAGACGATGTGTGAGTTTGATGCAAGATTCAGAAAATCGTCACCACTCTCTCTATTCTGGGCAAGACCTACAGCAATAGAGAGATTGCTATAAAGGTCATGCGAGCTTTTCCCAGGGAGGGGGAAATCAAGACTATAGCGATGAGGGAGTCCAAAGACCTCAATAAGATGGAGCTCTTTGACTTGTTTACCGATTTGAAGGCCTATGAGTTCGAGTTGAACTTTAGGAATGAAGTGGAGCAACCCACATCCACCATCATAACCAAGGCTTTGGTGAGTGCTGAGGAGCCACCAGCTGCCACTAAAGTAAAGACGGTTGCCCAGTAGCTCAACAGCGACGCAATGGCTCTCTTTGTGAAGAAATTCGGCAATTCATGAAGAAGAGCAATTCTAAATCAAACTCTTCAAGCAATAACAATGATGATAAGACTAACTCTAAGGCTAACGTGAAGTGTTTTAACTATGGAAAACTAGGTCATTACAAAGCGGAGTGTAGGAAGCCAAAACGTGATGAGAAAAAGAAAGACAACGAGAAAGAGTTGAAGGCTCTCATGGCGGCTGACAGCAAGGCTATGTAGATCCAAAGCTACTCAAATGACTCATCATCCAATGATAGTGATGATGAAGAGCTTGCTTGCTTTATGACAAGAGAAGAGGAAAACTCTGAGGTATTTGATTTCTCTTCAGAAGAGTTTATACGAGATGACTTAGTTACTGCACTCAGTGGCATGGTCATGGAGTACAGAAAGTTATCTGACTCTCAAAATGAAATAAGGTAAAAATCTGAAATCGTTAAACCTATTTTATATCAAACTACTAGTTCAAAAGTTTTTGAAAACAATATGGTCGAGATCTTATTTGAAAATGAGAAACTTAAAGAAAAGGTTCAAACAATGCTTTCTGAAAAACCAACGTTTAACTTATATTGTCAGTTCTTGGACAAGGTCTACAGAAGCTGTCAAATATTAGATTAGCCTGTTAAGGCCTACCGGATGCAAATCCGGTTTGGGATATGACAAAGCTATCCCAGATAAGTCTAGTGAAAAGTTAAACTCAGCAATAGACATGTTTAAGCCAATAAGCTTTGTCAAAGAAAGTTTAACTAATAATGGAACTGATCCAAGCTATGAGGATCTAACCTTAAAGGATGAGATTATTTATGTTCTACCAACTGTAAGCTAGTTGAAACCTAGAAAGGAAACAGCCAACAAGTCTGGCATATCAAAACCTGACAAGAAGTCAATATGTTTTCAACAAAAACAATTCTCTAAAGTGAAGGGATCAGCTTCTAGTAGGAAGACGTCTGCTAAGTCTAAATCATACGTACTAATCACAACACAAAATATGAAGTCCATCAGAATAACTCAAATATGGATTCCTAAGAGATTGATTGACCGAGGACCCAAGTGAATGTGGGTACATAAAGTTGTAAATACGTTTTTGGGTAGGTGATACAGGGCAATTGCATGGAGGAAACTTGGAGAACACTCTTTTGAGAACATGATCCAGTAGATCAACAAGTGGATGTCGTGGAAATGTTCCGTTCTCTCGAGTACTCCGACCTCATGAAGTATCTCGGCGGTCCTTATGTTTTCAACGAAAAGGAGGTCCGTGAGTTTTTCAAGACGGAGAATGTGGTTGGAGATTCGTTAACGGCGATGGTGAATGGAAAGTCTATCTTCTTCGATGAATCGGTGTATGCTGAGTTCTTTGAACTACCATAAGAGGGTCACACCTTTGACATAGCAATTCCAGCCGAATCTATTTCAGAAATGCAGATCGTCTTCTCAAACGATGACAGTTCAATCAGACTGAACAGGAAGATGAAGGTCCTAAAGCCCCACTTCATTCTTCTAAACAACATTGTGGCGAAGGCTCTTCAGGGTAGGGCAGGTTTGTTCGACCTGTATAGCCAAGACTGTTTCGATTACATGACGACAATATAAAAAGGTATGTCAATCAACTGGGCATCCACCTTATTTTCAAATCTCTACTAGTTGGTTTATTTAAGGAACAAGTAGAGTGTGGGCTCCTCACTCCAAATCAGTTGGTTCATGGAGCATCTAGGTGTTATTATGGGCGGGGTGAGGCTATTACCCTAGTCGCATTTTCACTAACTTCTCCGTGAAGAGAACCCTTGCAAGATTGAAGCTCTCAAAGGAAATGATTTTAGGTTCATCTAGCCAATAGACGGGTGGCTAGTCGGTCACTGGGTCTAAATGCCAAGATACATCCATCCATTCTACAAGCAGTAAAAGAACCAAATCTTTAGTAATGGAGTCTGCGGCTAGCTCTAATACCCAAAAGAGTACGTCGAATAATTATTTTGGAGTAGTTGACTCCATTTATGGAAAGGAAAGACAAGGAATTCCTCCCTTCGCCACCATTCCAATCACGTTTCTTTTGCCCTCTCCTAGTGCGATGAAGAAGTAGGCTAAGTCATCTAGTTCTGTCGTTGATCAGATGAAGGCGACTAAGGCGTCTAAGGCATCTAAGGCGTCTAATATCACCAAGAAATCTACCAAGGCAACTTTCTCTACTCCTATGGCCTTAGTGCCAAGTATTGTTGTTCCTGTGTTAGAACAAGTTGAAGGACCGACTGTTGAGCCAGTTGGTCCAAATATAGAATGCTTTGACAGGGATTTATCGCCTATCCTCCCTGAAAAATCAGTAGTTGTTGAGACTATTGATAAATGCAATATTATTGATGAAATGGAGCAGGTAGTCGCTACAACTCCTACTGATGATGTATCCTCTGAACAAGCTCTCATTCAACCAAATGTCGAGACTCTTGTTGATGAAGTTGTTGAAGAACCACTCGTTTATAAGGGAACGGGTATAGTGTATGTACTTTAATAAGGGGTCATTCTGAAGGTTATGTCCCCTTATTATATAATGAGAGCAGTTAGGGGCGCTCCTGGCATAACCATCATAGAACCTTTACCCACTCCCAAACCAGCTGTAGTTCCAAGAAATGGAAAAGGCATTGCTGACGAAATTCTGGGAAAGGTTTCGGAGGTCAGCTGCATTTTCAATCTTGTCATGGAACAAGTTGAAGAGAAAATTGCTGAGAAGATTGAAATCATTTATACCTGGCTGAATCACAAAGTAATCACTTAATTTGATGAAATTATCTTAGGGGCGAGATTTAGAAGGAGTGGAAGAAATTGATCAAGATAGAGAAAAGAGTCCTGAAATGGGTAAAGACATCTGAGGTCTCTAAAGCCCTCAAAAGAAAGGATCACGTGGTGAAAAATATTATAGGTCGTGCTCTCTTTCCCATGCTTGAGGCAAGAAAAGCCAATTTCAACTCGCTTGACAGGGATGCTTTTGCAGAGCAGAATGCATTGAAGCGACTTGATTTGATTATGAATAACTACTGCTCCATAGTCCTTCAACACATTCACTGCATCGAGTCTTCCCGGTTGAATTTGTTTGATGATATGTCTTCTAGTCAAGACGAGCCAATACAAATCATTGAAGATGATTAGACTATTTTTGAAGAAGAAGAGCAATTTGCTGCCCATCTTATTGAGCTGGCCAATATCACTTGAAGAAAAGTGCTTAATGGCCCAGCATATCATTGATATGCTCCTGTCTTGGTTCAATCTAAAATCAACATAGAAGAGGAAGTAGTTGTTGATGAAGCTAATCATACGCCCACTCCATAGAAGGAGACATCTGAAGTGGCTCCTCCTATAGTTGAAGCAGAAAAATATCCATTGGTTGAGGAAGAATCATCAAAGTTAGCTGATCAGTCATTAGGGTTATAGGATGAGAGGGGACCCTTAAAGCAAGAAGATTCTAAGAGGATTCCATCTACTGAGGGGGATTAATCTAAAAAAGACGAGTCATCCTCATCCTCAGAATAAGCACCATTAGAATAAAGTCTTATTCCTTCTCCTCCTATTCATCAATCATCTCCCATCAGGACAACTGCAGATATTGTTGACAATGTTGCTGATCTACCTCTTCACTTTGAAGATATTTCAGAACGTATTCATCTGTATGTGCCGATATTTTAAATGAGCAAGATCAATCTAAGGATGCATCAAAGGCTCCCTCTTCCCCTACCAAAGATAAAGAACCAGAGCGTTCTTTACAAGTAAATGTGCATGTGAGCCCCATTCGCACTACTCTAGATTATTCCCAAGTCGCATCTTCGGCTGCTCAGTCCTCTAAAGAAACTTCTCTTGGAGGATCAAACTGTTGGGTCAAATTATTTTGACTAAGTGTTGAAATAGTTAGACTATTGGGATTTTGATGATGAAATGATTTATGCGTTTTGATGCAGGTATATCGAAATCAGATTTCATGAGACTTGATTCTAATGAGGTTCATTATACCGATTTGGTATTAGATGCATGAAATTTGATGTGTAGTCTAACTCGTGGAGTTAGACGTGCAGTCTAACTTGTGGAGTTAGACGGTGCAGTCTTATGAATTCGGAATTAGACATGCAGTCTAACTCGTGGATTAGACATGCAGTCTAATGAATTCGAAATTAGACGTGCAGTCTAACTCAGCGGAGTTAGACGTACAGTCTAATATATTCGTAATTAGACGTGCAGTCTAACTCAGCGGAGTTAGAGGTGCAGTCTAATATATTCGGAATTAGACGTGTAGTCTAATATATTGTGAAAGTTAGACGTGTAGTCTAACTCAGCGGAGTTAAACGTGCAGTCTAATATATTCGGAATTAGATATGTAGTCTAATATATTGTGAAAGTTAGACGTGTAGTCTAACTCCTTCAGACAAGTCTGAAGTAGAACCGTAATTAGACGTGCAGACTAACTCGTGGAGTTAGACGTGCAGTCTAATGGAACTCGTAATTAGACGTATAGTCGAATGTATTGTGAAAGTTAGACGTGTAGTCTAACTCCTTCAGACAAGTCTGAAGTAGAACCGTAATTAGACGTTTAGTCTAACTCGTGGAGTTAGACGTGTAGTCTAATAGAATGAGAAAGTTAGACGTATAGTCTAACTCCTTCAGACAAGTTTGAAGTAGAACCGGAATTAGACGTGCAGTCTAATGGTTTGTGAAAGATTAGACGTGAAGTCTAATTGATGAAAGTTAGACGTGTAGTCTAACTCCTTCAGATTTATTCTAAAGTGATTGTAATTAGACGTAAGTCTAATCCCATTAGACCAGGTGGTCTAATGGATTCTGCTCTTAGATTAGGACGTTTGATTTCATTAGACGAGGTCGTCTAACTGAAATGCGTCTAATTCTATTCTTAAGCAGTATGCTTGAAGCTAGCACCCGCCTATCCACGTACTATAGTTGTACTCTACTCCTGCTTCACTTTTTAGTGAAGATCTGTACGATAGCTAGGCGCAACCAACCAACGAATGCCACGTAAGAGAATATCCCTCACATTACTTGTTTTGCAGGTACATCTCTGATGGAATATTCGGCGCACTACCAGTTGGTGTACGGCCATGATCCTTGTGCTCAGAACCTGTTGTGTACTATGGAGCTTTCCAATGGAAGAGTGTCACGTATCATTTTGAAGATTCGACCATTAGTCTCTGCCCAATATTTATCATATCTCAAAGACAACGGACTATCTCTCGACCTCTCGATTATCTTACTTACTGAAATTACTGTGTAATCAATCCTTTAAATATTCAAGTTGTAAGCTTCTTTCTTGATTGTACTGTGTGTGAATCAAGAGAGAGATAGAATAAAAAACACCTTTAGCTGAGTGATATTCTTCATCTTGTATATTGAACAGAGTGTGTTCTGTTCAATAGTGAGTTAAGTGTGTGCAAACTGTATTTTGATTCAAATCATATTAAAGTGAATCCTTCCATTGGTTGGAAGAAGGGGGGACGTAGGAGAGTTTGCTCCGAACATCCATAAACAAACTGCTGTGTCTTTTCATTTCTGTCATCTTCACATTCTTCATCTTGAGTTTCAAACCTAAGTAAACAATTCCGCCTTAATTCTGTTTTAAGTGTTTATAAGGGTTTGCGTTGAATAGAAAGCGAATTAAATCCCTAACAAGATTTCTTTCAAACTGTTTTTCATAAGCCTTCATCAATAGCCAGACCCCCGTCTCTATCGATCAAGTCGATCCTATCACAAACATTTGTAATTGAGTCATGGATGCGTTGAGTTCTATGAAGTAGAATATAGTGGATATATCGTCCAGATTGGGTCATTTGAACAGGGATTTACTTCAAGTAAATAAGATGTCTCTTCCATTCTTTCCACCCAAAAGGAAATTGAGGAAATTCTGAAGTGGAATACATATGAAATCAACATCCTTAATACTCAGTACAAGAGGTTTGAACATAATTTCTTTAATCGTCAATCAGAGCATCGTGCTGAAACTAAGGCTTTCACCCTGGAGCTTCACCAAGATATAATATCCACAATGGAACATATTCGGGCACAAGTGATGGAGATGTCAAACGCATTAAGTAGAGCGGAGGCTAAGCGAATTGAGCAGGCTGACACAATTACAAGGCAATTTCAAGTTGTAGAAGAAGCTGAAGCTGCTGCTGAGAAGGAAAGAGCTCTTGTTGTTGAAGTTGTCGTTGCCGACCATGATAATGTTAAAAATGGGGAAGGAAGCACAAGAGGTCTTCTAGAGGAACTCGATCGAAATCAAAGTGAAAAGTTGCTTGAGGTGGCGAAGATGGTTGTGCACCAGCAAATAGAGGTTCAGGTCGTGAAGGGGACAGAGGTTATGGCAGTGGAGGTCGAGCGATCACTCGATTCCATAACATCCTAACTGGCGAATCAATGCTTGAAAGCGACGCAGATTCAATAGTGAAAAGGGAAGGACACTAAATCTTTTTCTTTGTTTCTCGTACTTTAAACTTAAGCTTGAATACTTTAGTGAACTACTTTGATTTAAATTTTATTTTTATTAATATTTATTTTGCTTTATTAAGGTTGCATAGTTTTAACATCATAAAAAGAGGGAAATTGTTGGAAAAAATTAAAAACAAAGTAAAGAAAATGATTAATTAAGTAAGAAGTAATTAACTTAGAAATAAAAAAAAAGCTATGAAACATAAAATAACCGAATTTTGATGATGTTTAATTAGAACAAAGCTAGATGTTTAATTAAATCGTGGTAGTCTAACTCCTTTAGACTTGGTCTAAAGGGAAATGTAGTTAGACGTGGAAGTGTAACTCCTTTAGACTTTGTCTAAAGGGAAACGTAGTTAGAAGTGGTAGTCTAACTCCTTTAGACTTGGTCTAAAGGGAAACGTAGTTAGATGTGGTAGTCTAACTCCTTTAGACTTGGTATAAAGGAAAACGTAGTTAAACGAGGACGTCTAACTCCTTTAGACTTGGTCTAAAGGGATGCATAATTAGACGGGGACATCTAACTCCTTTAGACTTGGTCTAAAGGGACACACAGTTAGACGAGGACGTCTAACTCCTTTAGACGTGGTCTAACGGAGCACGTCTAATGTCTTGCTTTAGCAGCCATCTGAAGAAAGAATACGTCTAACCACGATCTACTAGTTGTCTGCTACTCCTACTCCACTCACTTTTGTGCAGTCTACCAAGAGTGCTAATTGTATCAAATGAACGAATGCCACGTACGCAAATATCCTTCCAACTTCTTGTCTAGTATAAGACAACTTCATATGATATTTGGCGCACTATCTTTTCGTTGCGGCCACAGTCCATATGCTCAGAGTCTATTGTATTCTGGTACTATTTGAGGCCTTCCAACGAACACTTGCCACGTGTCCACGAAGAAGATTCGACCGTTGGTGTCTTTCTACTATAAATAGATGCTGAAGGACAACAGATGAATCACCTCACTAAAGTAATCTTACAGAATCACTGATTTAAACACTTGCTAACTCATTCACTCTTGTTCTTGCTGATCTCTATCATCATTCAAGCTCAAGAGAGAAAATCAATTACTGTCTAGCTGTGAGAATATTATTGAGAATATTGTAAGTTGAATAGAGGTTGTTCTATTCAATAGAGAGTTAGTTATCTCAGTAAGTTGTATTTGATTCAAAGTATTTAGTGGATATCCTTCTGGTTGTGGAAGAAGGTGTAACGTAGGAGTTTTATCTCCGAACATCCATAAAACTTATGTTCTTTACTTTCTGCCATTTACCTTCAATCGGTTCAAAGTTTCAAATCTGACAAACACTTCCGCACTTGAATCCGTTTCAAGAGTACGAAGGATTTGTAAAGAATATAAACATATATTAATACCTCACAGGATTATTATCGAATTGTTTATCATAAGTTGTTAACAATAGTCAGACCCTAGTCTCTATTGTTAGTACCGATCCTATCAAGTTTTTTCCTTTGAGATTAAATAACTCTCATTTATATCATTTTGCATGTATCATTTTCAAAAATAAAATAAAATAATCTTGTTGACGCTCATCACATATAAATATTTAGTGTTGATCCCATTAAAATATAACTTTAGGATTATAATTTTCAGGATTAAGATTACCTTGTTTAGCCGTACATATGTCCTTTTTTAGCTTGTATTAAGTTGGTCAATTATTTGTCTCATTCGTATACTTGATTTCATCTCATAACTATATGTGGTTGCTTTTGGAATTGTATTTTTTTTCTTTTAAATTGTGTGAATGATCCAAGACCATGGCATCAATATCTTCTAAAGTATCGCAACTTATAGATCTTAAAGTTTAGTACAAACATATCAATGAAACTCATCTTCATCTTTGTTGTAAATGATAGTTCAACACGTGTGCTTCGTTCAAAATAGTTCGCCCTAGTTTTTACTATCAAAGTTAGGGTTTCACCTAGTTTCTTATTGGTTTTCATTCTTGATGAATCCGAAGAAAATAATTTAAAGAAAAAATTTCAATAAACTTTTTCCCAAATTTTGAAAGATTATCTTGATGTATGTCTTTCTCTTCCACTTCTTCCTCTTCAAGTAAAATCGTTGCCTTCAAAGTTGAACGGCTCTAATACCATAGAGAGATCCAATACTCTCAACGGAATTAATGGACATTAATAAATAAATTAACAACATAAACAAACTTGCATTACTGAAAGAAATTTCAATTCCCTTGGTTTTAGAACTCATTTTAACGGGAGATAATTTGTGAAGTCTACAAAAACAACATTACGACAATCTAGTTCAACTAACTAACGCTACATTTTACCTCCCAAGCGTCATTCTAGGAAAACGTGAAATCAGTTTTGAAGAACATGGTAGCATACGAGGTTTGCACATCCTCTAGGTCATTGGTATTGCAAGTTACACCAAGATGACGAATGGAATGATCAACACATACGAGAGTAATCGATTTCTTAGGGAAAAAGTGATCATAGTGAACCAACTGAAGAGCAAAGAAATGTGGTTTATCTGTGCAACAAGATTAGTTAATTTAACATACTAACAAAAGTGTTGTCTCTTGATCAAACACCATTGAAACTTGACAAGCATTATAGATGTTGTTGAAGGGTTAAGGATAGAAAATATCAATTTTTATATTTTGGAATCATGTCAATTTTGACATATTGCTTGCACTTATCATATTTTTTCTTTTGTTGTAAACGAGTTTACAAGTTTTTTCTATCTTTATAGGTGTTAATATGTATCACAAGATCCAATCAACAAATTAATTTATTCATATTTACTCATTCGGAAGGAATATAATTATAGTTTGACGATGTAATTAAAAGTATCCAACATCAATATGCACTAATTTAGGTATAAAGAAGGAATTTATCGGCACATAAATGTTTCATAGCATAAACTTTCCTAGAATTTTATGGCACAATTTTTTGTTATCAAAGTTATTCTTTTGCAACTTACATCTAAATCAACATTAACGACGATAGAATAACATTGATTGAAGATTTTTTATGTGGTTATATAAAGGTTTATAATGCCCGCACAATATTTTATTTTTCTATCTGAGCATTAGTTTTAATATTTAGTGATGTTTAATATTATTTTAGTTTTCTTTAATATTTATTGGGAATTTTAATTATTTGAGTTTTTTTAATATTTTAAAGGTATTTTTGCTTATCAAAAGTAACTTATAAACAGCAGATTGCAATACCTATATGGACTTTTTTAATTAGACATTCTTGAATATGCTTCCAACACATCTAAAAAAATCATGGAATAAATGGTAAAAAACCAAAATAATAAGAAGAGACGAAGATGAACTATATGTATGAAGAACGACTTAATTTAATTTTTTTATCAAGATTTATTCTTGTCAAAAACAAATATCATATAAACTAAACTCATTAAGGTAACTTACATTGGAAGAGTCGGTGCCTAAATAGTTAAAAGTTAGGGGTTTATTGACACTTAAAAACCTCTAAGTTGAAGTGAAGGTTATAACTATGAAGTAATTCTAACTTTCTATATTAAAAAATAAAGAATAACATAAATTACTTAGAAGGGGTAATTTACATTGTAATAGTGACTTCTTTAATGTATTTCCTCTTGTCTCGCATAATATATTTTTCATACACTTTTAGAATCATACATAGAGATTTACGCTAAATATATATATATATATATATTTATATATGGTGTCTTTATTTTTGTTCAAAAAATATTTATTTTAAAAATAATCGTCGATGATAAATAATTCAAATAAAAAATATCGACAATAAAAAGATGCGCTACAAATATGTAATAACTCTTGCTAACAATTTTTGTGTGTTATCTTTTTTTTAAGATTAATTCAATATTGTGAAAATCTATTTTCATATTACATCAATAAAATCTTTGTGATAAAGATAAGAAATATATCAATTTAATAAATATATTTAATGCTATATTGATTTTGGTAAGTAAATAATATATTCAATCCCTTTATATATGTTTCAAAAACCTTTGAAATGTATCTCATCAAAAAAAATATCACTATAAAGAAAAAGATTTCGATTAAGATGATTAAAAATACAGATAGTTCACTAACGTTTTTAAAGAGAAAGTTCAGCGCTTTCAAGAAAGCTGATTAGCTTTCCACTCTTTGTGGAAATGAGCTAGCAGTAGTCATGTTTAGTCCAAGTAGTAAAGCTTTCTCTTATGGAAACCCCAGTGTATATTCCATATTAGATCAATTCATGGGCCTTGATCCCTTGAAAACACTTTACCCAATATCCCATGAACTCTTAGAGGCACAAAACAATTTAGATTGAAGCTCGAATAGTTGAGGTTGAAGATATGTTCAAACTTGAATAACAACGAGAACAAATATTGTCACTAGATATGACTAACCATGCTAATAAAAGATGGTGGGAGCAATCCATTGAGGAGATGAGCTTAACTGAGTTACATTTGAGGAAGGATAAGATGGAAGAGCTAAAAATGTTTTTTGAGAGCGGAAAAAAAATGAAGATGTTGGTCGAATGATTTCATGATTATTGAGAAACAAATTAGTTATTAAAATATGTTTGATAGGACTTTGTTTTATTTTATTAGTCTAAGAGCTTAGTGGTTCTAGAATTGGTTCTTTCTTTTTCTTTTTCTTTTTTTCTAATGTTTTAAAATTTGGTTATCAGTCTTTTACTTTTTATGCCCTGTCTATTTTATATAAGTAGTTTTCTTGATGATTTATTGATATTTATATTTATTTTGGATTCAAATAATATATCAAGTTATTGTTAGAAATTCACACTTATTTTGTACAGGCCCGAACCTGCTGTGTAATAAGTCAGACAGTTGTCTTAGGCCCAAATATTTTTGGAGCACCAAAACTTTCAAAAAAAAATTATAATGATATGTTCATGGGATTATTTTTAAAAATCCCATAAATAATAATTGATAACCTATCAATGATAAGCTCTAACTTAATTTGTATCCAAAAAAATAAAAATAAAAAACACTATTTTACTTGGAGAAAAGAAACGCACGATTCCCATTTATCAACAAAATCAAGGAAAACGAAAAAGAAATAGGAACAAGCATTCTGGAAAAAGAAAAAGAAACACTTCCCCCAAACCCTAAGCTCGTCGTTGATCCTCCTGCTTGCCGGAATCGGAGTAGAAAACTCAGTCGTCTCCTTCCCCGAGCTCTTGGGCCTTTTTCGCTCGTTCCAGCCTTGTTTCTCGGCATTGTGCCACTACCCACTAGGGTTCTTCCTCCGATTTTTCGGTGATATTTTAGTTCTATTTACTTGATTATTTTTAGTTGTTGAGGCTTGTCTAGTGGAATGGTGAATTCATAGTCTGTATCTTGCATTATTGCATAGTGGAAGTGCAACATTGTGGTTAATCATAGAACTATTTCTAGAACTCCGATGTTGATGGATCAGATTTATTTCTAAAACTAAAGTTGTTAAGACATTCTGTTAGGATCTAGTTCGCCGCTGGGGGACCGGGGTTGGGCCAGTTTGCGCGTCTCACTCAAAGGATGGTGATTAATCCTGTTAGAGATTAACACCGGGGTTTCAATACTACACAATCTGTCACAAACCCTTGAACCAGGTTCAAGCGCGGAAGATGTTTTTTTTAGGTTGAAGTAGCACACACACAAGACAGGCAGAACCGGTTTTGAATAGGACAGGTTTGGAAATTGATGGGTCGGTTTTTTTATAGCTTGATGATTCGGTTTGAGTGGTGTAGAGTCGGTTAAAGCGGTGTAGGTAGGTTAGTATAGGTCGGTTAGAATGTAGAACCAGCAGAAAGTAAATAACAAGACAGGTTTTTATGGATGTTCGAAGATAAAACTCCTACGTCACCCCTTCCTCTCGAAACCGCGAGAAGGATATTCACTAAGGAATACAAATACAATCCGATCGAGACTTATTTCCTGCTCGATAACACCCGTACAATTTACACTGAAATTGTAAATACACACTTCAACTTAGCACTTAAGCTTTTCTAGAGAGAGAACACACTCTTATCACTTGTAGATTAAATGTTTACTGTGTCCTCTTTAAAATCTCTTGTGTCCCACTTTTACTCTTCTTCAGCTGCTCCTTTTATAGGTGAAATATGCCAACGGTCATATTTCACTTCCTTGAATTTGATTGGTTGAGCAGAGGTTCAGTGATTCAGACCTGGCGGTCAACTGTTCAGACCTGGCGGTCAACTTCACAGACTTGGCAGTCCGTTCTTCCAGTGTGTAAGACAAACCTGCCAAGTTTGTCTTTTACTCAATATGGTGACTATTGGTTAGACAGTTGTCTGTACTTGGAAGATTTCCTTTCTGATTTATCCTGAAGTAGAAAGATCTTGTAGGACTGTCTTCTGCAGCCTGCAGACTTTCCTCAGACTTGTATGAATATGGAAATGTTCAGTCTGTTCCTTTGGTATCATTCTCAACAGATATCCGAAGTATCTTCTTATGTTGGTCGGTCATTTGATTTAGCCTGATGACTTCCGGTTATTAACCAGCTGTCTGGTGTTTCCAGCCTTCTTTTGAGCGGTCATGTTTCAGGTCGGTTTGATAACTTGACCGGTGGAGCTTCTTAACCGGTTGAGTGATCTGACCGATTGGTTTTCTCAAACCGGTTTGGTACTTTGACTGGTCCGGTTCTTTGTTCCTGCATGGAAGGTTTATTTGTGTTAAGTTCTGTGAACCAGTCTAATTTTATCTAACACATTCATTACCCGGAGAAGCAAAAAGAGCGATTGATGTGCTGAATTATTTGAAAACAATGGATGGTTGTTATCCAAATTTCTATATCGCATATCGAGTTTTGCTGATTATACCAATTACTGTTGCATCTGCGGAAAGGAGTTTTTTCAAATTGAAGTTGATTAAAACTTATCTTCGATCAACTATGACGCAAAAAAGACTAAATGAGTTAGCTATGTTATCTATCGAGAAAAAAATTATTGAGAAAGTTGATTATGCAAACTTGATCAATACTTTTGTTTCAAAAAATGCGAGACGAATAATATTCAAGTGACTATGTACTAGTTCGGAACATAAATTTTATATTTTGTTTGGATCTTCTTTATTTTTTTAGTATTTACTTATGACATATTATTTTGATGATATTTTATTTCTAGAATTTATGTTACAAATACTATTATATTTAAATCGATAAAAAAATATATGTATGAATATTAAGCTTTGAGGGCACCAAGTTTTGTGCTCACCTCAGGTCTCGAAATCTCATTTCCGGCACTGATTTTGTATAATATATAATATTTTTGCAATATGTTTAAAGTGAAAACTCAATAAATACAATTCTTATTATAAAAATAGATGGTATAAACATCCTTCTTTAATTATATTATAAGAGGACAGTGAGACTATATAGTTTGATTAATTAGATATGATTCAATTATCATTTGGAATTCGATTTGAACAATTGTTTTTATAATATAGGGTTTGAACATTTGTGGTTGGATTATTTTTCATTTATAACTGATGGGTCGTCAGTTTCTTGTCGAAATTAATAGTGTTAAAAAACTTCTCATTTTAACTATGATCGTGATTTACATTAACAAAGTAAAATACAATGGTTAAATCGTGATTTTATAGATCATTCATATGAATAGGAATTAAATCATTAAATATCCTTAATTTTAAATAATAATGAATGACTGAATGTAATTCCAATTGAGTGTAAAAAAAAATAAATTAATAAATAAAATCTTTTGCAAAAGCACAATTACTCATTTTCCATATTAATATCCATCTAAAGTGATTTCCATAATTTTTTGCATAAAAAAAGTACTTCTCAGTAATTTCCATAATCTTTTCGAATAAAATTTTTATTTAACACATTCTTACAAGATTGTCTGCATCTTCTATCTAAAATTATTTTGTATTTTAAAAAAAGGGATAATATTTTTAATTAGTTATTATTTTGCAAGAAAAAACTACATTAATATCCTAATGTTTTTTTTGTTCTAAAACACAAACTACTAAACAGATTAAATTGGAACAAAAAAATAACGAAAATAACAATAAAAAGAAACAAACAAATAAAAAACCTTTCTAATTCATTATGTCTTTCATGATGGATGATTGGAGGTGAATGACGATTATTAGGTAGATTATCTTGTATTAAAAAACGACTTAAGTATAGAACCTAAAGGTTTAATGTGTTGGAATTATTTCCAATATATGTACATATATTATTTAATAATTGTATATTAGTTGTTATCATAATAAAAGATTAAAACCCAAATAAAGTGATTATTAAAGTATAAATATTATGGGCTTATTTAGACATTTATAATAAATATGGAGTCATATTTATGTAGAAGCAGAAATATCATTTATTATTTCGTTGATGGGCCGAATAATAAATGGGTATATTAGAGCTAGGTCCCCAACCCATATAGATAGCCTACTTATTGTGTTTCTCTCATCAGACAATATGGTTTATGTTCATCTCTCAAGAACACTCAAGAAGGGCTATCGATATAGGTTTGGAAGACTTAAACCCCACCCACATCAAATATTCCGATCCAGGTTCAGATCAAGAACAAGAAGATACAAGATCAAGATAAGATCAAGAAGAGGAGAATAACGAAGAACGACTTAATGAACTGTTCTTCATTCCAGATTAAGGTACGTTTTCGCAATTACAGTTTATCTCAATTTATCGACATAGGGTATTAAAGATTATAGACTTAAGGATTAAAGATCTAGATTAAAGATTCTAACATAATGTGTCATAGGGTTGGACTGATGACTATTTATATAGTCTCATCCAAGAGTATGTTCTCTCTAGTATTAGTGAATTTCGAGAAAATGATGAAACGTTAATAGTGGGTGTTTGAGTATGAAGATAAAAAATGTTGGACCCAACGAATAAACCAAACACAATACTTGTAGAGAAAACAAAGAGAAAACAAAGAGCAATAAATCAATAGTCGGTGATTGAGCATGAAGATAAATAATGTTGGAGCGAACAAATAAACCAAACACAATATTTTTAGAGAAAACATAGAGCAATAAATTAAGAGAAATAAATAAATTACTAGAACCAATAATTTATATGATGAACAATAAAGAGTGAACAAGAAGATACAAGATCAAGATAAGATCAAGAAGAGGAGAATAACGAAGAACGACTTAATGAACCGTTCTTCATTCCAGATTAAGGTACGTTTCCGCAATTACAGTTTATCTCAATTTATCAACATAGAGTATTAAAGATCATAGACTTAAGGATTAAAGATCTAAATTAAAGATTCTAACATAATGTGTCTTAGGGTTGGACGGATGACTATTTATATAGTCTCGTCCAAGATTATGTTCTCTCTAGTGTTAGTGAATTTCGAGAAAATAATGAAACGTTAATAGTCGGTGTTTGAGTATGAAGATAAACAATGTTGGACCCAACGAATAAACCAAACACAATACTTGTAGAGAAAACAAAGAACAATAAATCAATAGTCGGTGATTGAGTATGAAGATAAACAATATTGGACCCAACAAATAAATCAAACACAATATTTGTAGAGAAAATAAAGAGCAATAAATTAAGAGAAATAAATAAATTACTAGAACCTATAATTTATATGATGAACAATCAAGGGTGAACAATTGTCTAGGAATTGAAGAGTGTATAAGGTAGGATTTATTGTTTTCGACCTATTTCTCTAACTCTCTAGTGGTAAGGTGAATTAAAAATATATATTTACTAATATACTAAATAAAGTTTATATATATATATATATATATATATATATATATATATATATATATATATATATATTTTGTTTGTGTATACAAATCTGATAAAGGGTCATATTTATCCAAATAAACATATATGAACAATTGAAATAACTTTATTTTTTTCCATTTTTCTTCAAATACATGCATGAACTGTCACCCTTCTCTTAGAATATGCAGCCTTCCTAGTCTATTTCGTTGTTAAAAGATTTAAAATTTGGTATAGTACAAAATTGAAGAGGACTCGTGACTTGCAATCTTGATGGAAAAGAATCCAATTGTTTTCTAAGAACTACCCGAATTTTATTTTATTTTTTTGGAAAAACAAATTAGCGTTATTTCATTAAAAAATTTCAAAAACGGGAAAAACACGAATTTAAAAGATAATTCTAGAAAAACCATATTAGAATAAACCATATTTTGGATTTATATTCATCGATTATAAATATTTCATATAAGAATTTGCTGATTGGAATATTTCGAAAATAAAAATTGGGTTTAGGAAACTAAAATTTAGAAAAGACGAGGGATAATGAAAAAAATCACAATTTCCATTTGTTTTTAATCCATGTGATATTTTTTAACAATTTCGTATAAAGAACAAAATATTTGTGTTACGTACAAAGTGAAATCAAATTCAAAAATTAAATGTCAAGATCTTCCCAACCATTTCAAGATATCAAGATTAACCTATAATTCATCCTTGCTAATAACTAAAATGTTGATTATACTTCAAGAAAATCAAGAAAAGAAGATGCAGATAAGAAGATGAATAAAAAAAAGGAAGATTTCTATCATTAGCAAAATCTGAAACATACCAAAACAACATTCAATTTGAAAGTACTACTCAACTTCACCTAAAGAAAATATGTATGAACAAGGAAAAGAACAATGAGAAAATCATATAGAGAACTTTTGATCTTCTAACAAGTGTAATGCAACCGAATCTGAGAGTCCACTCACCCCAAGATCATCTGCTGCGTATACTAAAGCTAGCATTTCTTTTATGTCAAGGTTCTTGAATAATTCAAACTCGAGTTTCTTCAACTTGTGGATCTTTGAGATTTTTAAATGAAGACTCTTTATCTTCATATTCCTCAAGATTAACGGTTCTGAACTATCGGAATGCTCCTCCACGGGGTCGGGCCGAGAATGCCAATCGCAGTACTCTATAACCATAGCGAGATTCTTACCATCAATTTTTTTAAGAGGAATCACAGCCGGAGGTAATATTATTGGGTGTTGGATAACCAACTTTATCATATGCATCATTAAGGCCACACGCTCCAAAATAATAAACTCGATGCCATCGGAGCTCCTTAGGGTTACCACTTTTGGATTTCTATTGTTGGAGGAAGAAGATGACATCTTGCCTTGTTGCTTCGTTCTTTTTGATCTCAAACAATATTGGAAAATTGTGGCAAGTTGCTCATATATATATTAATCTCCTCGGTGCATTTACTTAATTTAAATTATAACCCTATTTCATGTAACTTAATAAAATAATTAATTTGAAATTATTTGGATAACTATTTATAAAACATTTGTCTAGGGATAAGTGATTTTTTTTTTCATTTTCACTTAACTGGGTTCGAATTTGAATTATATCATATTATATTTTGAAGTATCCTAATTTTAACTATTTAGAATGACCATCTTACTTTAACTTCTAAATAATTGATCACATTTATAAAAAAATTATTAGTTTCTCTTTAATTTTTTTTAAATTTTCAACTCTTTCCACACACTACACCTTCTTTAAATCATTTAAATTTGTAACTCGGGTAAATTCTAGGGTGACAATTCGGGTCGGGTTCAAGTTGACAAATTAGCAGGTTGAGCAATACTAATTTGAACCTCACAAGTTTAATAACTCAAGTCAAAATCTCTAACATAAACTAACATATTTATTGTAATTGATCTGAATCTGACTGAATTGATTGAACTCAACTAGATTTAATTAATATCAAATCTCTTTTTTAAAATGATATCAACACAAAAGAATAACAAGTAAGTGAGTGAGTAAGAAATGACAAATACAAAATCATACAAGAAAAATTGTAAATGAGTTGGCAGATCTATTTTCGGGTCATTCCAGGTTGACCCGGATTTTAACATGTTTATTAATTAGATTAAATGGGTTGTCCTGATTTCCACCTCACCTTAAGCTAATTTTTATGTATTCGGTTCGGTTCATTTTTTGTTGTGTCGGTAAGAAATTGTCAGTACTACTTAATTCTTCCATTATTAATGTATCAGACTCCAATTTAAACCAATTGATGGCTTAATTTTTGTTATACAAATATGATAAACACAAATGTACATAAATTAAGGTACAAATAATAAATTGAGATATGGTTGAAATCTAAGATATACAAAAATTGCATTACTCATCTGGTCGAGTATGAGATCTTGAATTATTTGTGACTGAATCAATTAAAAATGAATTGAATCAAAATTCAGTTTTTTGGTTGTGAAAATTTTCACCTAAGTTAATTTTAACAGCAACTGATGAACAATGAGATGTGGTTGATCTATGCAACAAGATTAGTTTATTTAATAGATTAACAAAAGTGATTAGTTTATTTAACAAATTAACAAGCGCGACGTCTCTTATCAAACACGATCGAAAAGTGGTAAATATTATAGATGTTGAACGTGAAGGTTAAGGATAGAAAATTTGTCAAATTTTATAGCTTGAAATCGTGGCAAGTTGGCATGTTGCTAGCACTTAATCATATTTTTGTTGTAAATGAGTTTACAAGTGTTTTTATTTTGGATTCCTTGTCGTTTAATCGCCACATTTTATTAATATTCGAGAAAAGTAAGTTAGATGACATTTTTTGGGGGGAAAGGACTCAGCGTCATTTCATTAAAAATTCCCAAGAACGAAAAAAAATCAAGAGTTTAAGAGATTATTCAAGACAGACCTAAAATGATTTTGAAGTCGTATCATTCTGAATAAAAACAAAAACGTAAATGAACTATCTGATTTTAATGTTTTCGTTTTTAATGATTTCAGTAAACGGTAAATTCTAATTCCTGTTGATATTTCAATTCTGTCCGTACTTTGAACTTTTCTCCATGTTCTCGCAAGTACGTCACAATCCGAGACTATAAAAGCAAGCTACGGGACTTAATTAGCAAAATATCGACAAATTAAAAATGAAATCTAGATTATATCCCAATTTGGTCCACGTCTCATTCTCGATATTCGAAATGAATATAGGCATTAGGGTATAAACTATCGAGTCGAGATTTTTCAAAAGATCGATTTTGTAGGCCTACTTATCCTTACTAAGTTAATTGAAGATTTTAAATTCATGTAAATACTTTTATAAATGCTTTTTTATGTGTATACAAAGTTCATAGAAGTGACATATTTATAAAAAACAAAGTTTAATTTTTCATTTTCTTTTCTTCTTCACATCCAAACACGAACGGCCACCCTTCTTTTACATTGGTATTCCGTTTTTAATAGATTGAGAAGGCGGAATCAAGACAGAATAGAGGGAGACTCCTCTTACATTTTCCTCACAGAAGAGTCCAATTATTTTCAAAGAATTTGAATAAACTATTTCTCATATTTGTATTGGTTGATATTAAAAGTTTCATATAAGAATTTCTTTAGAATATTTCAAAAATAAAATTGGGTTTAGAAATTTACAATTTAGAAAGGAGAAGGATGAAGAAGAAAAGAATGTTTAGACGGAAAAAAAAATTATAATTTATTTTTAATACATGATATTTTTAACAATTTCTTATATACACAAAAAAAATATTTCTTATTACATACCAAATGAAAACAACCTCATAATTAAATTTTTTAACAATTTCATATATAGAACAAAATATTTTTATTAAGTGAAACCAACTTCATAACCATTTCAAGATATTAAGATTCACCTTCTAATTCCTTATTGCTAATAACTTGGAACGGACTCAAGATTCGGTGATGTGGTGGCTTAATAAAAATTTAGGGTGGCTTAAATAAATAAAAAGAAAATTTTGGATAAAACGAAAAAATTAAAGTAAGTTTTAACATTTTTTTTAATAATTAAATAAACAAAATAATGAATTCTATTGAATTTTTTTTATAAATTATAAGGTAATTTCACATTTTAACCGTGTATATATATATACGGTTAAAATGTTATATATATATTATTTTTTTGGTATGGGTTGAACCCTACATAGATCCGTCCCTAATAATAACTAAAATATTGATTATAATTTATTTTTTAATTATATATATACTTCAAGAAATAAGAATAAGAAATAAAAAAAATAAACTTGTAAAATGGAAGATAATTTTCTATCAATTAGAAAAATCTGAAACATAACAAAACAACATTCAATTTGTAAGTACTAGGGCTGCTACTCGTGACTAAAGTACAACTCAACATCATCTAAACAAAATATGTATGAAGAAGAAAAATAACAACAATAAAAAGAACATATAGAAATTTTGAATTCACTTTAAAATACCCATGATGTATGAACAAGTTGAATGCAGCAAAATCTGATAGTTCACTCACCCCAAGATCATTTGCTGCACTTTCTAAAGCCATCGTTTCTTCACGGTCAAGGTTCTTGAATAATTAAGTCACGAGTTTACTGAAGTTGTAGATCTTCAAAAATTTCAAATGATTACTCTTTATCTTCATATTACTCGAGATTAACGGTTCTGAACTATGGGAATGCTCCTCCACAGGGTCGAGTCTCGAATGCCAATCGCAATATTGTATCACCATAGACAGAGTCTTACCATCAATGTTCTTAAGATGAATCAGCGTCGGAGGTACTATTATTGGGTGTTGGATAAGCAACTTTATCATACGCATCACTATGGCCACACGTTCCAACATAATAAATTGGAAGCCATCGGAGCTTCTTAGGGTTACCAATTCTCGATTTCTATGGTTGGAGGAAGAAGATGACATCTTGATCTTGACTTGTTGCTTCCTTCTTCCTTCTGTTTGTGCTTGAAATAATATTGGAAAATTGTAGCAAGTTGCTCATATATATATTAGTCTTTGGGTTATTTTTTTTATCACTAAATAACCCTATTTCATGTAAGTTATTAAAAATATGTAATTTGAAATTAATAATTATATTTTTATTGTTAGAGAAAATTATTTTTGTATTTTTATATTAACCCAATTATTTTTTAAGTTTAGGTAATAAGATTCAAATTTGAATTGAATCATATGAAATATTATAAACTTTTTTGTTTTTACATTTATAATTTTTCCAACAATTCACACCCATTACCCATTTCGTAAATCATCCAAATATCTTAGTATATTTAATACGCATATATCTCAAAAAAATATTCAATTTTCTCTTTTACAATTCTTTCAAATTTTCACACATTTTTACCAATATTACACATTTTTATAAGTCATCAAAATATCCTAAAACCAATAGATATCAAAAAATATTCAACGAGATGAGTGACAGAAGAGAAAATTTAAAAGAGGGAATGAGGAGAGAATGATGTGTCAATAAAGATTAGGAGAGAGAAAATTTGTTATTTTTTCAACCAATCAAATTGTATCATTCTTTTTAAAATTCCCTCTATCAAATTCCCTCTCCTAATTATTTTCAAAATTTTTATAAAATAAAATGTACACCTCAATGGCCCATAATTAACACAATTCAAATTGGGTCCTTATGTATAAAAACAACCCAAAAAATAGTAATTGGTCCATTATTATTCTAATATATCATAATTCCTTCCTTCTTTACAAGGCTTAATTTTTATTACAAGAAAACAAATTGTATGAATATGATAAACGCAAATGTTACATATTAGAGATTGTAAATGAAATCTAGTAGGCCAATTATTATTATAATATATTAAATAAATAGTCTAAGATGGTACCAAAATAAATGAAGTTTCTTATAGATGAAAAAAATGTAAGTTAAAATTGCATTAATCAATTACCCAAGATCGAGATGATCTCAACATTTTTAAATAAATTGAGATGAGATAACCCACCAAGAACAAAAACAAGCAAACACACTTTTATGGAGAAAACAATTAAAAGAAACCTTCATAATCATCAAACCCAACAAAGTAAGAAGCAACCAAACCGATTAAGACAGTTGGCAAGAACTTTGCATGCACTTTCAAGATTGATATCAAGAACACCAAGAAAATCATTTTTTAATAACAAAAACATATAAAAGTTGAAAATTTGTGTCTGAAGCAGTTAAAAATGAATTGAATCAAAAATCAGTTTCTCACCTCAACTTATATCTAGATTCCTATTCTTTCTCAAACCCTAACTTTGTCATAATTCCTACAAGCACACGAGACTTTGAATTGTCGAGCAAATTGCTACAACAGCTAGTTAACATTTAAAAAGATCACATGTATATTGTATATAGCCATACATTGGTTGATCTGAAACGTCTGAGAAAGTAATTATTCAAGCAGATAAAAATAATATACTAATTTCATGAAAACTAACTATAAAAATATTGGTCATCGAGCTAACAATAAATAATGATTGAAACAACACAAAAATCAAAACAAAACATGCTTTAAATAGCAGTTCGGAATCAGACTAAATCAGAAAGAAGACAATAAAGGCTCGCCAATTTGGATACCAGGTAGGTCATAATAAGTCATCGATTGAATTCAGTTAGGATGATGATGACAGCTTTAAGCTTTTTAAGGTTGAGACAAGTAAAGAGTTCTTATCGGTTGCCTTGTTCTTGTAGGCTTTCTCCAAGGCAGCCACTACTAAATCTTGCAACTCCGGTCTCTCTTTCTCCTCTTTGTTTCGTCCTTTCAATAGTTGTCCAATGGAAGAGGAGCACTACATAACAGCAAGAAAAGATCTTAGTCAATGTTAGCAGCAGATTATTAGAATTTAATGATGTTAACGAATCTGGATTAGTAGAGGATCAATAAAAAATGAAATGTGTATTACACTAAGTTCATCAACATTCTATTCTTAAATGAACCCAATTTAAGCTTCTATAAACTTAATTTCAAGAATCATGTGAAAAGCAATAGCAGTCAAAGACAACTAAGAAATTTGGATATTAGCAAAGTTTTGAGACTGGATACGAAACCATGTTGTGTAGAGAAGGATAACATTGAATTGGGGCATTTAGAAACATCAATAAACTTCTAAATATGTAATGGCACTAATATCAGAAACATTATGTATGCAAATGTGATCCATCTGGATGGGAAATCTGATAAAATGGTGTTTTCAAATAGATCCAATTTTAGCTTGATATAAATTTTAATTTCAAGAATCATGTCAAAAGATATTTAGCCAAAGAAACCTGAGAAATTTGAATATTGACAAATTTTTGAGGCTAGAGAGGAGACCATGTTGTGTAAAGAAGGATAACATTGAACTGGCTCATTAGTATCAATATTCTGAATATGTATCACACTAAGTTCAAGAACACCCTGTTTACAAAGTGATCCATCTAGATGGATGAATTTTGATAGAAATGGATTTTCCAAAGAACCCAACTTAAGTTTCTAAAATTTTAATTTCTAAGAATCGTGTTAAAAGCTATATAGCCAAAGACAAAATAGAAATTTGGATATTGACATTTTTGAGACTGTAGAGAAAACAATGTTATGTAGAGAAGGATACCATTGAACCCATTTGATAAAAGAAGGAAGTTTTAGTAAATTTGTAGTGGTGTCTCAATCTCAATGAGAATGAGTTTGATAAAAAAAAATGTGGCCAGATAAAAAAAGGTAGTTGTATGGTCGTTTAAGATGGCAGTTTCATTTAACAGATCGGTGGTTAGATGAGATCACAAACTGGATTAACATGGATGTGAATATGTGAATGATGTTAAGATGGACAGATAGACATGACCCAGAAAAATAGTAAACAGGTAAATCAAGAAAGTTAAGCTAGTCCAAGCCTCTTGACTTTATGTTATATGCAGTATAAGTTTGTTTGATTTAACAAGGTCATGCAACAATTACCATATTCTTTATTAGCCTTATTTATAAACAGTATTTATTTATGTTTTTGTATCTAGATCTAGATAAGAAACAATAAAATTTTGAGTTTATATCTCACTAAGGTAGTTTCTAATGGTTTAAGTATTTGGTGTTGGAATTTTTAGGGTTACTTGTATAATAAATAATTGTGCATGTGTCATATTTAATATAAGCCAAAAATAATGTGATCTAATGTGAAATTAAGTTTATGACTTATGGGTGTATTTGTCATTAATATAAAATGAGGATACCTAAGTGACATTTCTAATTTTATGAAGGGGCTAAATTAGATATTGTCAAACCATAATAACTAACCTATTGTTGGTTATATGTAACGGTAATGGTCCACATTTGATGTAACGTCAATTCTCCTTTGCGTCCCCATCAACAGAGAGAGAAATCTATTGACTTACTCATCAAATGAAATAACTATTCCACATAAAGAAAGTCTAATGAAATAGAAGATTAAAGACTTTTTCTTATTACAGGGAAAGAGAAGATTCATGCGATTAATTAAGGTACGTTTCCGCCGCATTCAGATTTTAATTTCTCACACATTAAATTAGGATCTAATTGGATAATTTAAACATTTGGATCCAAATATAAAGTGCCCAAATAGAGCCATAGGTTAAGAAACTAAACTACTAGAGAGGGTGTGTGTAAAGGGAGCTTACCAAGCAAACACCAAAGATGGCTCTGGTGCTCTGGCATAATATTTCTTAGCTGTGTGAAGATATTCCAAACCACCAAGCGTGTAATGGACCTGTCAAGAGTCAAAAATACCATTTTTAATAGAAGCGCACACATAGATGACAAAATTAAAAAAAACATTTTTTTTTCATTTACACATAACTGCTCAACTAGTGTAATACTAAAAATAACTATATACAAAAGATGAAGATAATACTTAATATGTTTAATGTCTCAATTGGATTTGTATATGGTGATAAAGCTCATATGCGCTTTAAATGGTTAATGCAGAACACTTCGATCATATTTGGAACCAAGTGATTGAATCGACTATTTATTTTGAAATCCATTGAAGGAAATAAACTCATTTTGCTTCTTGAACGTGCATCGATGTATCGTTTTGTTTCGTCAACTTGTGTGGGGTACATTTTGCTTCCTGTAGTTTTAAAAATGGCTCAAATTATTTTGTCATTTCTTAGTTAACCCTATTAAGTTCTTAAATCATCTTTACATAATTTATGCGTCCGTAACCTTAGGCTATTATTTTCTTTCTAAAGTGCATATCCAGAAATTAATGGAGTTAACCAATAACGACGAAAAGTTGTTTGAGCCATTTTTAAAAGTTAGACGAAGCAAATAAGTGTACCGCAAATTGAGGACGCAAAATGAGTTTTTGATACAATGAAACGAAATGAGTTCATTTCATTCATTCAATATAACACTAACATATGTCACTATCACAATTTCATTTGCAATTCTAATCATTGTTCTACACAGATCATCATATGTATATGCGGAAGGTTATGCAGAAGTATATCATATCTACTAATTGGATTGAATCATTTAATGCAAGTTCATGAAGCAAAATGAGTTATTTCATTCATTTAATATAAACATTACATATGTCAGCATCATCACAATTTCAGTTGCAATTATAATTATTGTTCTAAATAGACCATATGCATGTGCGTAAGATTATGCAGAAGTATATCATATCTACTAATTGGATCAAATTATATTTCCTTTATAGAAATTACTAGATTACTCTCAAGACATTCTAATTCTAATCAGTCAAAGAATTAAGTCCAGAGTAAAACAACTTTTTTGGTAAAGCAAGTCAGAACCATCAATGATTCCTGATAATTGATAATTATATGACTATCAATAATTGAATTTAGTTTTATCTTTATTATTAAAAATCATTTCATTAATTATCGAAATCAAGCAAGTTAAATTATTTTAAATTAATTAAAAACTTAACTCAACAATATCTCCCTTTTTGATTATTTAAGCTAAATTATCAAAACCAGTAGAGTTAATTATTTAAACATAATTCAACAATTTCTAAAATCTTAACCCAACAATTTCTTTATTTTTGATTATTTAAACTAAATTATAAAAATCAGTTAAGTTCATGATTTAAACATAATTCAACAATTTCTAAAATCTTAACCCAACATATTCTATATTTAAGAGAGAATTGAGAATTATATGTTTATTTTAATACATATAAATGAAGTACAAGATTTCATTTAATTCTTTATATTATATACGAGAAATAAAAAAGTTTAGAATTAATAAAAAAAAAAGGTGAAATTTAAGTTATTATGCGAATTTATTGAAATTTGGATGAAGATTTATTATTTATTTAATCCGAGCAAATAATTATGGATATTACAAATTTCAAATTTAAGAATTAAGATTTGACCTAATGTATAATTTTATTTTATTTTCATAATAAAATTAAATTACATGTTATTTATCAAAACTAAATTTCATGTTTATTCGGTATATTATATATTATTTATTTGGGTTATATACAATAATATGACATTTAAATTCAAAATTAATGATATTATAGTTCATTAATTGAATTGTATTGATTGATACAAATAATCACTAAAACTACAATATTGTTTAAAATTGATTCAAATAAAATTTTGAATGTTAGTACTATGTAAATCATGTGATTATATTATTTGATCCAAAGATTGATAATTAATTGACCGAATTACATAAATACTTGTGATGGTAAACATGTAATAATTATAAAGTCATATTTATGTGAATAATTAATCTATCCAAAGATAGATTTAATTATTTGACATGTTTCATTATTACTGTTTGATCATTACAATAAAATACTATTAACAATTAATATTACTGTATAATACTGATATTAATGTTGTGTTAAATATTTTGAGATGGGATAAATCATAATTTGAATTTAATTGTTACTTAATATTATAAGAATGAGCATGTTATTAATGTATTTTTGTGTTTTTATGAGTAGAGTTGTTGCTACTGTATCTATTAATGATAATTCGATTCTGATCCTTAATAGAAGAAATTTAAAGGATTGGAAAGAGAGCATTCTTATTGTTCTTGGATGCATGGATATCGACTTTTCGTTTAGAATTGATGAGCCTATTCCTAATACGAATGATAGTAACTCTCATGATAAGAGAATATATGAGAAATTGGAACATTCTAATCGTTTGAGTCTTATGATCATTAAGTATGGCATACCTGAGGCTTTTAGGTGTGCAGTTTCTGATGATATCACCAATGCCAAAGATTTTCTTGCCAGAATCGAAAAATACTTTGAGAAAAGTGATAAACAAGAAACTAGCACTCTTTTAAATATACTAATTTCAATGAAGTTTAAAGGTAAGGGAGTACATAATGGAAATGTCTAATGTTGCTTCTAAGTTGAAAGCATTCAAACTCGAGATGTCTGAAGACTTACTCGTGCACTTGGTTCTTATATCTCTTCCTATTCAATTTAGTCAATTTCGGGTCAGTTATAACTGTCAAGGGGAGAAATGGTCTCTTAATGAGATCTATTCATTTTGTGTACAAGAGGAGGAGAGATTAAAACAACAAGACTAAAAGTGCTCATTTTAAAGCACCTATAAAGAAAGGGGTATAAAGAGGAAAAATGAGGGTGCTAAAGACAAATTTTTAGCACAAAAGAAACAAACTCATGATCAACCTCAATTTAAGATTGATAAAAGTTGTTTCTTTTGTAAGAAGGATGGAAATCAAATGAAAGAATGTCTTAAGTACTGTATTAGGCGTGCTAAGAAAGGTACATTTCATAATTTACTTTGTTCTGAAGTTAAATTAGTTTTAGTACTGAGAAGTACTTGGTGGTTAGACTCTGGTACTACTGCTAACATTAGTGTTTCATTGCACAGTTGCTTGAATTATCGAAGACCAATTGATGCTGAAAGACACATTTATGTGGGAGATGAGAAATCGGTAAAAGTGGAAGCAATAAGGCATTTAAGATTGCTATTAAGTACTGGTTACTATTTAGATTTATTGGATACTTTTGTTGTACTGTCATTTAGACATAATTTGATTTCTGTTATTTGTATGGATAAATTGGGATATCATTGTTCATTTGGAAATGGGAATGTAACGTTATCTATTAATTCTAAAGTTGTTGGAACCGGTTCACTTATAGCTTATAATGAAACCTTGAATGTGGAATCACATGGTACTAAGAGTAAAATAAATATGAAAATTCAAGTTCTTTATGGCACAAATGATTAGGACATATCTCTAGAAATAGAGTTGAAAACTTATTTCTAAAGGAATTTTGGATAAAATTGATTTTTCAGACTCTAATGTATGTATTGAATGCATTAAAGAAAAACAGACTAAAAGAAAGAAATTATGTGCAATAAGGACAATTGACGTCTTAGAGTTGATACATACGGACATTTGTGGGTCATTTCCTACATCTTCTTGGAATGATCAATAATACTTTGTATCATTTATAGATGACAACTCAAGATATGCATACACATTTCTAATTAATGAAAAATCACATGTATTGGATGTGTTCAAATTATTTAAAATTGAAGTTAAAAATCAACTCAATAAAAGAATAAAGAAAGTCAAATCTGACTGTGGTGGTGAATATTATAGTAGATATGACAGTTCTGGTAAATAATGTTTAGGACCTTTTACTAGATACCTAGAGGAGTGTGGGATTGTCACACAATACACTATGCCTGGTTCACCTAGAATGAATGGTGTGGGTGAAAGACGTAATCGAACTCTTAAGGACATGGTAAGGAATATGATTAGTCGTTCGACTTTACCAGAATCCCTATGGGGAGAGGCACTAAAGACTACAACCTATATTTTAAATAGAGTACCAATTAAATCAACTTCTAAAACACTGAGCTTTGAACTAGTCATAAACCTCTGATAGGATCAGTGCAATCAATAGAGACAGGGGTCTGACTATTGTTAACAACTTCGGATAAACAGATTTATATAAATCTTGTTAAGGATTAATATCACTTTCTATTCTTCGCAAACCTTCACAAACTCTTGAAACGATTCAAGTATTTGTGAGGGTTTGCGAAGAACAAAAAGTGATATTAATCCCTAACAAGATTTATATCAATCCGTTTATCCGAAGTTGCTAACAATAGTCAGACCCCAGTCTCTATTGATTGTACTGATCCTATTAAGTAGTATCAGAGCTCTGTTTTCTATTCTCAAGCAAAAGGAACCTGAATCATATCGAAAGATGCTAGCTCCTCCAAGATCCCCATGTTTTCGAAAGAAAACTACATAGTGTGGAAGAAGAGAGTCCGTGCTCATCTCGCTTCCTTGCACGATGACGTGTGGAGTGTTGTCAATCAAGGACCCATCAAAATCGAAAAAGAAAAATCTGAATGGACAAGTGAAGATAAGAGGAAGAACAACCTCGACAACTTGCCATGGACGAGAGGAACTGGTAGCTGCACTCAATGACATGATTATAGAGTATAAAAAGCTATTAGAATCCCATAATAAAATAAAATCCACCTTTGAAATGTCTTAACCGATTTTGTCACAAACTCCAAAACCAAATGTTTTTGAAAATAACAATGAAGAGGTCTCATCTGAGAATGAGATGCTTAAAGAAAAGATTAAAACTCTCTCTTCTGAAAACAAACGTTTAAACTATATTGTCAGTTCCTAGACAAGGTCTAGAGAAGCTGTCAAATATCAGATTAGTCTGTTGAAACCTGTTGGATGCAAGTCTGGTCTAGGATTTGATAAAAATGACTTAGACAAGTCCTACAACAAGTTAAACTCAACAATTGACAAGCTTAAGCCAATAAACATTGTCAAAGGAAGTTTAACTGATATTGGAACTGATCCAAGCTGTGAGGATCTAACTTTAAAGGATGAGATAACTTATGTTCCGCCAACTGTTAGCTGGAAGAAAAATAAGTTAGAAGCAGCCAGAAAGACTGACAACTAAAACCTGACAAGAAGTTAAGGAGTTTTAAAATAAAATCATCCTATAAAGTTAAGGGATCAATGGCTAGCAGGAAGACGTCTACTAAGTCAAAATCATACACTCATTACAACACAAAATGGAAAATCCATAAGAATAACTCAAATTTGGATTCCCAAGGGGCTGATTGATCGAGGACCCAAGTGAATGTGGGTACCAAAAGTTGTAAATATTTTCTTGTGTAGGTGATACAGGAAAGCTGTAGGAAGGAAGCTTCGAGCATACTCTTCGGAAGACATTCTCTTGAAGATCAACTATGGCTCACGCCACTTCAAAGGACTAAGTGTTTTCTTCCTTAAAAATATTTTTGGTCTTGAGGACCTCAAAACATTTATTTATTATTCTTATACATGCATAAATTGAGGGGAAATTTATTGTGTAAATAAAGATGCACGCAGACAAAAGCTATAAACGGTTTACTAGATGAGTAATTCTAAAAGAAAAACAAGTACTTAGGCGTATACTTACTTACACAATCTAAGTTGGATTGTCTTGGTTTAAAACATACGCGGTTAGACGTCAAAGTCTAATAGACGTTCAAATGTTTATAAGACAAGAGAAGTTGGATGCTCACGTCTAACCAAACACACGTCGCATACGAGTTGTTCATGCGTAATTAGACATCTACGTCTAATAGACGCTTATACATCTATAAGACACGTGATTAGACTCATGCGTCTAACATACGCTTAGTTCTCGTAGATTGTAGAAGTAAGTGAAACGTCTAACTACGTGTGCTATTAGACGCTTCATCTTCAGAACTAATTGAGGACAACTTTCTTTTATGCGTTGTCATTTAATTTTCCTGCTCAAAATATTGAACAAGTCATCTCCTAGTAACTTGAAGACACGTGTCTCTCAATGTTAAGGAGAATGACTAATATACCCTCTATATTAATGATGACTACCTTTGGGAAAAGGCGTTTAACATTTATTGGTGGACCCCTTTTTGTCAAATGTGACGGTTAGGCCATGTGACTGTTGGGATTCTATTTAAGGACATCATGTATGCATCTGAAGTTTTTACACTCACTAATTTCTTAAGAACCCAAGTATTCTCTAACTTCTCTCTAAGAAATCGTGTTCATCTTCTTCATCTTTTCTCAAATGGCTAATAAGAAAATTACTCTTGGTCACAACACTCTACAGGTGGATTTCGCTTCGGTTTACACTCTTGATCAACAAGACGTTGTTGATATGTTCCGTTACTTGGAGTATTCCGGTCTCGGAAAGTATCTTGGCGGTCCATTCATATTCTACGAGAAGGAACTCCGAGAGTTTTTCAAAATGGCGACCGTGGTCGGAGAATCTATTGAGGCGACTATGAACGAAACGCCTATCTCTTTTAATGAATCTGTCTATGTAGAGTTTCTTGAACTTCTATCGGAGGGTCACACCTTTAATCATGCATTTCCAGCAGAAAATATCTCGGAGATGAAGATTGTTTTCTCAAACAAAGGTTCTGAAATGAGGTTAAACAGGAAGAAGAAGGCTTTAAAGCCGCATTTCATTCTCTTGAATGAAATCGTAGCGAAGACTCTCCAAAGCAAAGCAGGTTCGTTCGACATGTATAGCCAGGATCGCTTCGACTACATGATGGCCATTTCAAACGGTATTCAAGTCAACTGGGCTTCTATACTCTTTTCTAATCTATGTGAGTCAATTTACTCTAAGAACAAGGAGAGTGTGGGCTTCGCAGCCCAACTCAGCCTATTTCTGAAGCATTTGGGTGTTCCTATGGGCGAGGGTGAAGCTATTAACCCAAGTCGCATATACACTAATTTCTCTGTGAAGAGCGCTCTTGTGAGAATGAAGCTCTCAAAGGATATGGTCTCTAGCTCTTCCAGACAACAGACATGTGGTCAGTCGGTCAATCGATCAAAGAAATAGGGTGCTTATGTGTTGTCTACGGGGGCAAAACGAACCAAATCCGTAATGGATTCTGCGTCTAACACGAATAACGAAAAGAGATCCCTAAAAAAGGATTCTTCAGTAGTTGACTTTAAGGCAAGAAGAAATCTTCCTCCTATTGTCGCCGTTCCTATTTTGTCACTTTCTCCATCCCCAGCCCGTTGAAGAAACCCGCTAAGTCATCTGGTCCTGTTGTCAATTAGAAGAAGGCGTCCAAGGCATCTAGTGTGTCTAAGGCGTCTAAGAAATCCACTAAGGTAACCTCCTCCTCTCCTCTGGCCTCTGTGCCCATTTTTGTTGTTTCTGTGATGTAACTGGCTGTAGAACCGATTGTTGAGCCAGTCGGTCCAAATATTGAAAATATCAACAAGATCTCTTCGCCTGTCTTTCCCAAGGTATCAACAAATGTTGTGGTCGCTGGTAATGTTGAAGCTGCCACTGAAACAGAGCATGTTATTACTCTAATTCCTTCTACTGTTTTATCATCTAAGTAGGGTCCTATTCTGCCGATTGTCGAGCATCCTGCTATTAAGATTGTTGAAAAAAAATCTGTTATTATAGGAAATGGCATTATGTCTTCTCTTCCAGAATGGGTCTTTTCGAATCCTTTATTCCTTTTTGAAATTATGAGAGCAACAAGGGGAGACCCTATCATCACTATATGCGAACTTCTATCTAATCCTATACCTAAACCTGTTGAGGTTCCTAGAAAAGAAAAGGCAATTGCTTTAGAATCGCCAGAGAAGATCTTTGAAGCTAGCTGTATAGTCAACCTTGTGATGGAGCAAGTGGAAATGAAGGCTGTTGAGAAAATCAACATCTTTGACACTTGGGTGAACTACAGACTAGAAACTCAATTCGATGAGATGTTCTAAGAGAATGAGATCTTGAAAGAATGTAATAAAGAATGAGAAGAAAATATTAAGATGGGCTAAGACTGATGTAGTTTCTGAGGCTCTCAAACAAAAAGAATTGGTGGTGGTCAACATCATGGGATATATCCTTCTTCCCATGATTGAAAAGAGAAAAGTCAACTTCAACTCGCTCGACAGGGATGCTACTGCAGAGCAAATGCTTTGAAGAGGTTGGACCTCATCATGAGTTCTTATTGTTCAACAGTTCTTCAACAGGCTAACGGTACAGAGTCTTCCAGGTTGAGTCTATTTCATGATTTATTTAGTGAAGACGAGCCAATGGAGATCTTTCATGTTGATCAATCTGGGTTAGAAGAAGATGAGAAGGTTTCTTCCTATCTTGTTGAAATAGTAAACATCTCTTTTGAAGAGACGAGTCTAACGACCCTAAAGACTGCTGAACAGACTTCTGTCTTGGCTCAAGCTGAAACAGTTCTAGAAGAAGAAGAAGAGGTTATTGTTTAAGCTCTTCTATCTAATATTCAACCAAAGGAGACATCTGGGGTGGCTCCTACTATAATTATTGAAGAAGAACCTCCAGTGGGAGAAGAAGAATCAGTAAAGATTGCTGATAAGTCTCCTGATTCAGAAACAAAGAGGGAACCTTTAAAGGAAGTTGATTTCGGGGAAATTCCCTCTTTTGAGGGGGAAGAAGATGATAAAGATGATTCTTCTGAAGGTATTCCTCTGGAAGAATGCTTCATCCCAGGCTCCCTTATTCCTCGATTATCCCCTATCAGGACAATGGCAGACATTGCTGACCACATTAATGAATAACCTGTGCATTCTGAAGATATTTCAGGAGGAATTCACCAAGTATGTGCAAATATTCTTAATGAAGAAGACAAATCTAAGGATGCGTCCAAGGCCCCCTCTTCTCATTCCCAAGATAAAGAACTAGAGTGTTCTTTACAAGTTAATACGCATACAAGTCCAATTCAGACTGCTCTGGCTTACTCTCAAGTTGTGTCCTCAGCTGCTCACTCTTCCGAAGAGGCATTTCCCAGAGACGCAAACTTTTGTACTACAATTCTAGATGCAATAAATTCCATAAAACAAAATATGGTGGACATGCAGTCTAGATTGGTCAATCTTGAAAAAGGCTCTATGTCAAGCCAGAAAGAAATGTCTTCCTTCATTGTCATATAAAAAAAATTAGAGAAGACCATGCACGGAAACACATATGAAGTCAACATTGCAAATACTAAGTACAACAAGTTTGAGAAAAGTTTCATTAAACGTCAAACAGAGCAGCATGCCGAGTCAAAGGATTTCTCCTTGGAACTTCATCAGGTCATCATATCTGTAATAGATCTCCTTCGAGCTCAAATGGTGGAAGTATCCAACTCAATGAGTAGAGTAGAAGTAGAAAGAATGGAGCATGCTGATTCTCTTGCTAGGTCAAATCAATCTATTGAAGTGGTCGAGTCCACTACCGCTAAAAAAAGAACCCATATTGAAGTTCCTGCTGCTGCTGAAGTTGATAATATTCAAAAAGGGGGAAGGTAACTCTAAAGGAGGTAGTTTAAGAGGTGGAGCTGCTAGAGGAGTTGCTACTAGAGAAACCCGATCTAAACGCGAAACTGCTGATGAGGAGATCGAAGGAGAAGGCAGACCAGCAAAGAGAGGTCAAGGTCGCGGAAGCAACAGAGGCAATGGAAGTGGAGGCGACCAAAGTGCAGTCACTCATTTTCACAACCTCCTAACTAGCGATTTATTGAAAGGAAGGCAATGCAGATGCAAACGTGAAAAGGGAAGGATCGTAAATCTCTTTCTCTACTTTTCTCATTCTAAAACTTATGTTGGAAGATTTTAAAACTTATGTTGGTTTAAAACTTATGTTGGAATATTTTTTGGTAATCTACTTTTATCTAATATTTGATGGGTGTTTACATTGCTTTTTTAAGATTGCATGGTTTTAACATCATCAAAAGGAAAATTTTTTATGGATAAACTCATAAGCTCACCTGGTTTTGATAATTTAGCTTAAATAATCAAAAATGGGGAAAATATTGGGAAAATTAAGTAAAGAGTTAATTAACTCAGAAGAAATTGTTGAGAAGAACTAAGTCAAGAGTTAATTAACTTAGAAATTTTTAAATATTAATCAACTAAGTTTTGATGATGTTTAAATATGAAAGAAGCTAAGTCGTCTAATTATTTCTATATAGGTGCATAAGATTTGGCTAACTTAGTTGGTCTAAGTAGGCTAATTAGATATGTTGTGTAGTTAGACGTGCAAGTCTAACAGATACGTAGTTAGACGTGTAAGTCTAATAGATACGTAGTTAGACTTGAAAGTCTATTAGATACGTAGTTAAACGTAACGGTTTGACAGATACGTAGTTAGACGTACAAGTCTAATAGATACGTAGTTAGACGTGTCAGTCTAACAGATACGTAGTTAAACATGCAAGTCTAATAGATACATAGTTAGACGTGTCAGTCTAACAGATACGAAGTTAGACGTGTCAGTCTAACAAATAAGAAGTTAGACGTGCAAGTCTAATAAATACATAGGTAGACATGCAAGTGTAACAGATACGTAGTTAGACGTGCAAGTCTAACAGATACGTAGTTAGACGTGTCAATCTAACAGATACGTAGTTAAACGTGCCAGTCTAACAAATACGTAGTTAAACGTTGGTGTCTAATTCCTTCAGATTAGTCTGAAGTGATATGTAATCTGACGCTGCAGTCTAACTCCATTAGACGTGGTAGTCTAATGGGATGCGAAGTTAGACGTTGTAGTCTAAATCCATTAGACTTGGTGGTCTAATGGAACTCGTTGTTAGACGTTGATGTCTAACTCCCTTAGACTTGGCAGTCTAATGTATCACGTCTAATGCCTCACTTCAGCAGTCGTTTGAAGTTAGCATGCGTCTACCCACGATCAACTAGCTATACGTTACTCCTGCTCCACTCTTTCTTGCAGTCAAGTACATCAACTATTTGCATCAAATGAATGAATGCCACGTACGCGAATATTATTCCCACTACTTGTTTAGTATAGGAAAATTCCCAAAGGATATCCGGTGCACTACCGTTTAGTACGGCCACGATCCATGAGCACAGAGTCTGTTGTACTCTTGTACTATGGAGGTTTCCAATGGACGCTTGCCACATGTCCATGAAGAAGATTCGACCAATGGTGTCCTTATACTACAAATAGATGCTCAAGAACAACTGCCGAATCACTGGTTACTTTGCTCATTTTCTATAACCTTACAATCGTACTCTTGTACTGACTAATACCTATCATCTTCCCAATTCAAGAGAGAATGAATTAAAAACGGTCTAGCTGAGTTAATATTATTCTTAATATTGTAAGTTGAACAGAGTATTTTTCTATCTCGGTAAACTGTATTTGATTCAAAGAAGTATATAGTGAAATCCTTCCAATTGTTGGAAGAAGGGGTGACGTAGGAGAGTTAGGTCTGACATCCATAAACAACTTGTTGTGTTCTTTCCTTTTGTATTCCATCTCTCATTGGTTCAAAGCTGCAAACCCAAACAAATAGTTCTATACTTGAATCGTTTCAAGAGTTTATAAAGGTTTGCGAAGAATAGAAAGTGATATTAATCTCTAACAAGATTTTTATTAATATATTTATCCGAAGTTGCTAACAATAGTTAGACCCTCGTCTCTATTGATTGCATCGATCATATTAACCTAGTTTAAAGCATTGTTAGGATCGGGATCGCCAATAGGGACTAGGGTCCGACCATTGTTGAATGCTTACACACAAACCGGTTGATAATAACCCTGTTAGAGGTTAATATCCGTTTCTATTCTTCACAAGTTGTCACAAACTCTTGAATCGAGTTCAAATGCAGAAGTGTTTGTTTCAACTTGATGCAACAACTAAACGGTTTAGAAGATAGAATGAAGAAAAGACACAACACAAAGTTTATGGATGTTCGGAGATCAAGCTTCTACGTCACCCAATCTTCTCAACCTTGAGAAGGATATCCACTAGAAGATTTGATTGAATACAACACTCGTATACAGCCCAATCGAACATTCAGGACTTAGTTACTGTGTGGTTTCGAACTCCCAGCATACACTCTTGTTGAACAGAAACGGATTCTGTCAACTTACAATGCTAACAAACTCACACAGAATATGTAGTATTATAATACAGTTTTGAAACTCTAACACACTTGAAAGCTTATGAAATTCTTAGATAGTTGATTGCTCAAGATCCGATGGAAATAAAATACTAATGTAACATACATCTAAATGTCTGCAGCTACAAGAAATATGTTTGTACTTAGAGACATTATTAATAAAGCTGGACGCGCTTTACCGATTTATAAAATGCTGAATTGGTATAATACCGTGTTAGGATCTAGGTCGAGGCTGGGGAACCGGGGTTGGCCGGTTAGCGTCTTTCACTCAAAGGGTGGTGATTAATCCGGTTAATGATTAATACCGGGGTTTCAATACTACACAAACTGTCACAAACCCTTGAACAAAGTTCAAGCGCGGAAGTGGTTTGTTTCAGGTTGAAGCAGCACACACACGAGATAGGCAGGACCGAATTTGAATAAGACAGGTTTGGAGATTGTTGGGTCGGTTTTGGAACTTAGTAATTCGGTTGGAGCGGTATTAGTAGGTTAGTGCAGATCGGTTATAAAGTAAATAAGGCGGAAAGTAAATAACAAGACAGGTTTTTATAGATGTTCGGAGATAAAACTCCTACGTCACCCCTTCCTCTCGAAACCGCGAGAAGGATATTCACTAAGGAATACAAACACAATCCGATCGAGACTTATTTCCTGCTCGATAACACCCGTACAATTTTGACCGAAATTGTAGAATACACTTCAAATAAGCGCTTAAGCTTTTTAGAAATATAACACAATCTTTTACTTAGGCTGTAGAAAATTCAGAACTTGTAACCCGCATTTATTCCTCTTCAGCTCCTTCTTTTATAGGGGAAATGTGCCAACAGTCATATTTCATTTCCTTGAATCTGATTGGTTGAGCAGAGGTTCAGTGATTCAGACATGGCAGTCTAGTCTTCAGACCTGGCAGTCTAGTCTTCCAGTGTGTAGGTCAAACTGACTAGGTTTGTCTTTTACTCAATATGGCAACTGTCGGTTGGACAGTTGTCTATACTGGAAGATTGCCTTTCTGATTTATCCTGAAGTGGAAAGATCTTGTAGGACGGTCTTCTGCAGCCTGCAGACTGTCCTCAGACTTTTATGAATATGGCAATACTAAGTCTGTTCCTTCGGTATCATTCCCAACAGATACCTGAAGTGTCTTTTCATGCTGGTTGGTTATTTATGTTAACCGAATGACTTCCGGTTTTTCCATGGCTTCTGATTGACCGACTGTTTAATTGATTATGGCCTTCTGATTTGACCGATCTTGACTTTCTTGTGCGGTCATGTTTCTGGTCGGTTTAATTGCTTGACCGATTGAGTTTCTTAACCGGTTGAGTAATTTAACCGGTTGAGTTCTTTGCCTGTTCCTGCACAAGAGATTTGTTTTTGTTAAGTTTTATTTAACGGATCTAATTTTATCTAACAATTTCTCCCTTTTTGATTATTTTATTTAAAATATTCAAAATCATGTAAAATTGCAAATGTAGGTCAGTTTTGTTTTTAAGAATTTGTTTGGCCGGATTTTTGGAAACTGACTTGGGATAATTTTTCTTTTTTATCTTTTATGTTATCAATTTCTCCCTTTTTGATTATTTTATTTAAAATAATCAAAATCATGTAAGATTGCAAATGTTGGTCGGTTTTGTTTTTAAGAATTTGTTTGGCCGGATTTTTGGAAACTGACTTGGGATAATTTTTCTCAAAATTTTGGAAAATTTTGAGAAATTTTTTATCTTTTATCTTATCAATTTCTCCCTTTTTGATTATTTTATTTAAAATACTTAAAATCATGTAAGATTGCAAATGTAGGCCGGTTTCCAAAAAATCACTTTATATTTATAAGAAAGATGCTAAGGCAAAATACTATATATATAATAACCGAAGTAAAGATATTAAATAAAGCCCCTATTTCTTTGATCTGGACGGCAGGAAAAGATCCAGCAGTTCATCGTTTGAATTTCCCTTGTCCGCTTGGTCCGGCCTTAAAGAGGGACCTTGACCGCCTGAGGTGCCGGTGTGAGGAGAGAACGGTTGACCAATTGATCTGATTGGGACCACATTCAAACACCGCTGTCTCTGGAGTTGTGGCTCGAGCTCTTCCTCGAAATCATCCTCGGTTTGCGAAGCCGGATTGGGTGGAGGGTCAATAATCGTGTTAGTGACTTTGTCCAGTAGTCTGGTGATTTGCGCCTTTTTCGAAGCAGCCTTTCTTTTGCGTGTTACCGGAATGGAAGAGGAAACGACCATCGTGGACTTCTTGTGAGCCTTGGCGAAGTTATTATATGTTTCCTGTTGAGCCCTTAGCTGGAGAGCATCTTTGGCTTGTTGAGCCGCTATGGTCTTTGCGATGGCCGGTGCATTGACCGTGTACGCGTTTAAAAACGTTTGCCCCAAAAATGATTTTCTTGACTTTTAAGAAATAAATATAACATATAAAAATCTCTTAAACAAAATTGAAATAAAATCAAATTGGTGAATTGTTTAAAAACCATTTTGTGACCAAAGAATCGCCACCTAAATTTTTATAAAACTAGGAAAATAAATTATTTGGCATGTAAAACAATAACGCCTTTGAAAAAGAAATTCTTTAAAGGTTCGGTGCTTGGTTACACGTGAAAAAGGGCTTTTGGCGCTATGTCTCACATGCCTGTTAAAAAACAGTCTCTACTTTAACAATTTTGGCCCTTAAAAAAAAAATATTATTATACTTTACATTTTAGACATTTTGGATCCTACCATACTAAATCTTAATGCTAAGGATTATAAAATAAATAAAATAAAATAAAAATAAAAAATAAAATAAAATAAAAGCAGATTACTTCTTTGCTTTGGTTTTGGTTTTAAAGAAATTTTAGGTCAATGACCTTTATATACATTAAGTTTTTTTTTATTTAGATTACATATTTACAACAAGAAAAGTAAAAATCCTAAACACCTATCAAAATAGAAAGCTTAAAGAAACAATATATGGAATTAAAAAAAAAGAAAAGCAAAAAAGATTGAAATTCAAATTCAAGAAGAAAAAAAAAAAAGACAAAAGAGCTTACAATAGGGCTGCTCTTTTGATGTTAAGGGTGGTATTTAATCTAAGATTTCCTAAGCAAATCTTGTGACCAACTTAACAAGAGTGGTGTTTGTTTAGAATTTTCAAGCAGCCTAGAGAGAGAAAGGTGAAGGTGAATGTCCAAAGTTGAAGTCTTTTTGCTAAGGTGTTAAGAGGGGTATTTATAGGCAAAGCTATGAAACCCTAGGGCCCAAAGGCCCATTTAACAAACTTTACCGTTGGAAAGAAAACTATTTTAAACATTTACAAATGTTTAAAATAATGGAGCAATCTCCACTTGACATGTCACTAAATCAAGTTTTCAATCCAATGAGATTTAATCTTTATTTAATAATGATGTAATACTTGGTTATTTTAATTTTATAATTAAAAAAATAACCAAGTTTTCAATCTTTTCTTCTACACACGTTGAAACTTTCTCTCTTGCCACTTCCTCCTCTTTTTTAGCAACTTCTTTTATTTTCTTTTGACCGCACATGATAGTAACGTCATTTCAAGATTTGTGGTTGTCACCATCAAGAAGATGACCGTTGCCTTCACCTAACTCTTTTAACATTTGATTTCATAGGTCGAATCTTGGGCATGGGTCGGTCCATTAGTTGGGTGACCGGTCGGATCCGTCAATTGGATCCTTTCCTTGGCCTTACTTCGGGTTGATTTGCCTTTGATTTGGATCTTCCTATCTCTATTCACAAATCTGATCCGGATCTTGCATGTGGATCTTGGATTGACTCATTTCCCTTTATCCTACAAAAGAAATAAAATTAAAACAAACAATTAAAAAAAAGCAATTGTATTATTATTAATTATTCCTATTTCTAAGGAACAATTATAATTATAATAAAATACTAACTAACTTAATCAAATTGCAAAATCTAATCTAACTAATCTAACAAACTAATCAAATTAAAAGAAAACAAAATATACCTAACGAAATTTTATAAAAAACGCTAATATATATTTTGTAAATAATTTTTTTAATTTTTATTTTTTATAAATTCCAAAGGTAATTAATTAAATAAAACCTTGAATATTTTAAGTATAATAACTTCTCTAAGTGTTGTAACATAGACAAATTACTACCTTAACTTTATTAAGAATCCAAAATCAATTATTTTCAAAAACTCAATTGTTTTAAAAAAATAATCGTCTTTAATATAAATCGTGCAATGAGTCCGTGAATGAATTCGAGAAAATTTTATAGACTCAGATTTATGTAAAGCATAAACTATAAAATTAGGTGTGAAAATGAGTGTCTACAGAATGCCTCTCTTGGACAAAATTTGTAGAAAACACTCGGTTTAGAAAAATGCATGTCCAAGCTTGAAAATAGGCACTGCGTTTTGAAAACACCCAATTTATAGTTTATTTTTGGCTTCCTTGAATGAAAAGAGAACAAACCTGACGAGTCTCTCAGGAGACCCGTGTAATTTACCCTTCATTTTTCAAAGTCGGTTTATCATCCACTCGTTGACGATTCACCTTTGTTTAGAATATGCATCGCTCCTGGTTTATCGATCGTGTAGATCGAGCCTGGTGGTTTCGACCATATTTCTACACACCTCGCCTAGTCTTTGGATTGTACATGAGTACACATCTTGACTTAGTTTGCTGATTGTATTTTTTTTAGCGAAATACTATTTAATCACAATTCTACTTAGTGATTATATAGATTTAAGTGTCGCTGGTCAGTTTAGCGAAATACTATTTAATCACAATTCTGCTTAGTGATTATATAGATTTAAGTATCGCTGGTCAGTTTAGCGAAATACTATTTAATCACAATTCTGCTTAGTGATTATATAGATTTAAGTGCCGCTGGTCAGTTTAGCGAAACACTTTTTAATCACAATTATGCTTAGTGATTATATGGATTTGAGTATCGCTGGTCAATTTAGCGAAATACTATTTAATCACAATTTTGCTTAGTGATTATATAGATTTAAGTATTGCTGGTCAGTTTAGCGAATACTATTTAATCACAATTCTGCTTAGTGATTATATAGATTTAAGTGTCGCTGGTCAGTTTAGCGAAACACTTTTTAATCACAATTCTGCTTAGTGATTATATAGATTTGACTGGTCAGTTTAGCAAAATACTATTTAATCATAATTCTGCTTAGTGATTATATAGATTTAAGTACTGCTGGTCAGTTTAGCGAATACTATTTAATCACAATTCTGCTTAGTGATTATATAGATTTAAGTGTCGCTGGTCAGTTTAGCGAAACACTTTTTAATCACAATTCTGCTTAGTGATTATATGGATTTGAGTATCGCTGGTCAGTTTAGCGAAATACTTTTTAATCACAATTCTGCTTAGTGATTATATAGATTTAAGTGCCGCTGGTCAGTTTAGCGAAACGCTTTTTAATCACAATTCTGCTTAGTGATTATATGGATTTGAGTATCGCTGGTCAGTTTAGCGAAATACTTTTTAATCACAATTCTGCTTAGTGATTATATAGATTTAAGTATCGCTGGTCAGTTTAGCGAATACTATTTAATCACAATTCTGCTTAGTGATTATATAGATTTATGTGTCGCTGGTCAGTTTAGCGAAACACTTTTTTAATCACAATTCTGCTTAGTATTATAAGGATTTGAGTATCGCTGGTCAGTTTAGCGAAATACTATTTAATCACAATTCTGCTTAGTGATTATATAGATTTAAGTGCCGCTGGTCAGTTTAGCGAAACACTTTTTAATCACAATTTTGCTTAGTGATTATATGGATTTGAGTATCGCTGGTCAGTTTAGCGAAATACTTTTTAATCACAACTTTGTTTAGTGATTTAAGTTCGAAGTTAGACTTCCTTAATTTTCAAAGCACTAGCGTCTTCTTCAACGGTTTTGAAATACTTTCAAGAATCGGTTCCATACTTTCTTCCTTAGAGTGTGTCGAGAGGAAACCACGTGTAATCGATGTTCTTCGAGATTCATGCTGTCACTTTTGGGGACTTGTCTTTCGCCAAGACGTTTTGCCCTGAGTTTTTCGAGGGATTTGTTCGCTCGAATGCTTAATCTTTCAACCACGCGTCATGAGGTTGAGCCTCGCTTCTCAAATTCGGAGGTCAGTGTGCTTAAGATTCTATGGCCTTGGGCTCTTTTATACTCAGGGTATATTTAATAGAATCGGTATATTCTTGTTCTTGCATTGGCAATTTAGACAAGAGTCTAGATGAACAACAAATGGTGATTTCAATATCTCAACCTCTACGAGTATTTTTCTATTTTATTCGGCCTCTTTTCTTTATGATCGGGGTGTATCTGATAGATTCAAACACTTTGTTCTTGCTTAGCAATTAGATAGAATCTAAATGAACAACAATATTGTATTTCATATCTCAACCAACACAGTCTTTGTTTAATTGATTTTACTTTTCTTGAGGTCTTAGATCTTTGGCACTTGACCTCCAATTGAGACGAGACATCGCCTTTGTTGATGACATGGTTCCGAGTTTGGGCATTCATCTTTTTATGAGCTCTCTCTTAAACATCAGTAGTTTAAGCTTTCGTCTAGGTTCGAGGTAGATCCATTTGCGAAGCGCTTTACTCGGATTCCACAAGTTACATTAGTTCGTCAAGAGACATCCATTGGGGAGAAACGTATTTTCCCGCATCCCTACTTATTTCTTGCACTCGCTCATCAGTTCGCTTGGCATTAGAAAAAAATCAGGGGTCTATCTTTTTTTTTTCTTCCACAAATACCCCTAGTTTCGACACAAGAGGTTTGATTGTTTTGGATAGATTTGTGATCCCAATTTCTCGTTGGCTTTAACTCTTTGGGGATCTTTCAATCATTTCATTTTCATAAAATGCCCCTAGTGTCGATACAGGGTTTGATTTTTGAAAATGTTTAGGACCGGGCTCATACAAGCTGCCTACGTATCCCATAGATAGGGGAATTCAGGTCCAACGTAGTTCCATGCACATGCTTGTGAAAAATGTTTGTGTATGTGTGAATGTTTTGAAAATCTTTTTAGATCATAAGTCGAAGAGAAAAATACTTTATCTTTGGGCGTTATATTTTCTCAAGTGGGACTTTGTGAGGATCTTGTAGTCATTTTTATTTTAATAAAAATGCCCCTAGTGTTGACTAGGAGTTTTTGGTTTGGGAGCCAACTCAGAGTGTGATTAACTCCCTTTTTAATGTATATGCAATGAATGTATGCAATGTGATGTGAAATGAAATGTCTATCAACTTCTTTCGATAATTGATAGTGGTGACCGCACCCTAGATGGGTTGCCTACGTACTCTCGAGAGAGATAAGGTCTTACGTAGTTCACCACTTGTGAAGTTATGAACTTTGGCGTATGTGTAATGAATGCATGTAATGCGAAATGTCTATCAATTTCTGTCGATAATTGATAGTGGTGACCGCACCCTGGATGGGTTGCCTACGTACTCTCGAGAGAGATCGGGTCTGACGTAGTTCACCACTTGTGAAGTTATTAACTTTGATGTATGTGTAATGAATGCATGTAATGTGAAATGTCTATCAATTTCTGTCGATAATTGATAGTGGTGACCGCACCCTAAATGGGTTGCCTACGTACTCTCGAGAGAGATCAGGTCTCACGTAGTTCACAACTTGTGTAGTTATGAACTTTAGCTGTATGGGATTTGACACGCATGCTTTAGACGAAGTATCTATTGAGCATGTCTACATTGAAGGGTGCTGAGAGTTCTTCTCCATCCAAGGTGGTCAATCTCGTGGCGCCACCTGAAAAGACCTTCTTGACGAGGTAGGGTCCTTCCCATGGTGTTTGGAATTTCCCTCTAGGGTCTAGTATCCGTAAGTTCTTCTTTAGAACTCAATCGCCTTCTTGAATGTTCCTAGGTTTCACCTTCTTGTTGAAAGCTCTGGTCATTCTTCTTTGGTATGCTTGCGTGTGAAATAATGCGTCTAACCTCTTGTCTTCCATAAGGGCTAGCTGATTGTACCGTGACTTACACCAATCTTCCTCCACTACTTGTGTCTCGAGTAAAACTCTTAAAGTAGGAACTTCGATTTCGATAGGTTGCACTGCATCCATTCCGTAGACCAATGCAAATGGCGTTTCTCCCGTTGACGTTCGAATGGTTGTTCTATATCCCCATAAGGCGTATGGAAGCTTCTCGTGCCAATCCTTGTATGTCTGAGTCATCTTCTTGATGATAGTGATGATGTTCTTGTTCGCTGCCTCTACTGCGCCGTTCGTTTGAGGACGATAAGGTGAGGATTTGTGGTGTTCAATCATGTATTCATCTAGTACTTTGAGTACTTCTCCCCGGAAGTGTCCACCATTGTCTGAGATCAAAGCATGAGGAACTCCATAACGTGCAATGATGTTGTTTCGTATGAACTTGGCAACATGTGATGACTTGAGAATCTTATATGATTGAGCTTCGACCCACTTTGTGAAATAATCGATAGCTACCAGGATGAATTCGTGTCCGTTTGAAGCGTGAGGATAAATTTTCCCGATGATATCTATTCCCCATGTCGAGAATGGCCATGGTGAAGTCATGTTGTAAAGTAGAGATGCTGGGGTGTGCTTCAAGTTCGCGTAAACTTGACATTGATGACACTTCTTAACATATTCTACACATTCTTGTTCCATGTTCTGCCAGTAATAGCCAAAGCGAAGGATCTTCTTAGCGAGTGATGATCCGTTCATGTGTGGGCCACATGTTCCTGCCTGTACTTCCTCCATGATCTGTGATGCTTGAGGTTGGTCGATGCATAACATGTTCTGACCGTCAAAGGAGCGTCGATATAGCTTTCCTGCGAGTAGCACATAGTTGGTTGCGTATTGGCGTAGAGCTCTCCTCTCTTTCTTTTGGAAGTGTGAAGGATACTCTCCATGCTCAACGTACTTCTGTAGAGGTTCGAACCAAGGTGTGGGCGCCACTCCGGTGTTGGCAATCGTCCTCTTCTCGAAGTCTCGTTTCTGTTTCTGACGAATCTTCAAAGGCTTGATTTTGATTCCTTCCGGAATTTGCGTCATGGCTGCTAACGTGGCCAAAGCGTCTGCGAATCGATTTTGACTTCTCGGAGCATGTGTGAATGTTACATGTTCAAACTTTTCTATTAGAGTCGATAAGTGTTGATGGTAGGGTTTGAGGTTGTCTCCCTTGACTTGCCATTCACCATTAGCTTGTGAAATGACTAAGTTTGAGTCTCCTACTACTTCTAGACGTCTCGCTCCTTTTTCATGAGCAATCTTCAAGCCAGAGATGCACGCTTCATACTCTGCCTCATTGTTAGTCACTTGATATTCGAGCTTGACTGAGATTGGGTTGTATGTTCCCATAGGATCGATGTGTAGTATCCCGATGCCATAACCTTGTTTTCTTGAAGCTCCATCGAATAATAGCTTCCATGTTGTAGGGTTAATAGTCATCACTTCGTCGTCTGGGAATGCTAACTCCTCTTCGTCTTCAACTTCGATTAGTTGGTCTGCGAGAAAATCTGCTACAATACTCCCCTTGATAGATTTCTGAATTGTGTATACGATGTCGTACTCTGATATCATCATCATCCACTTAGCTAACCTCGGAGACAAAAGCGTTTTCTGGAATAAATGACGAATTGGATCGAGTCTTGATACTAACTTGACTGTGTGGGCTTGCATGTAATGCCTTAGCCTCTTAGTGACCCAAGCTAGAGCCCAACACACCTTTTCTACTGGCGAGTAATTAAGTTCGTAGCCCGTCATGCGCTTGCTTATGTAGTAGACTGCGACTTCCATCTTTTCCTCGTTTTCTTGGGCTAGTAGACTACCCATTGCGTTTTCCGTGACTGTTAAGTATAGTATTAGCGGTATGTCTGGTCTTGGCGGCATAAGAATGGGAGGATTCTTAAGGTATTTTATCTTCTCGAATGCGTTCTGACAAGCATCATCCCAAACGAATCTTTCATTTTTCCTTAAAAGTTTAAACAAAGGATCACATGTCATAGTCAACTTGTTTATGAATCGACTTATATACTGGATCTTTCCTAGAAAGCCTCGCACTTCTTTCTCGCTTCGTGGAGGTGGCATTGTTGTGATCGCTTCTATCTTGCTCGGATCAACCTCAATTCCTCTTTGCGTGATAAAGAAGCGTAACATCTTTCCTACTGTCACTCCAAATGTGCACTTCTTTGGGTTGAGCCTAAGTTGGAACTTCCTGATGCGTTGTAAGAATTTGTCAAGATTTTGGATGTGCCCTTCTCGATCTTTTGATTTGACAATCATATCATCGACATAGACTTCTACCTCCTTGTGGATCATATCGTGAAGAATCATTGTGGCAGCTCGTTGATACGTTGATCCTGCGTTCTTCAACCTGAAAGGCATGACTCGATAACAAAATGTTCCGACTTCTGTGATGAACGTTGTCTTCTCCTTGTCTTCAGGAGCCATCAGTACTAGGTTGTAACCTGAGAATCCGTCCATGAATGATAGAAGTTGATGGCCTGCTGCATGATCCACTAGCACGTCGATGTGTGGTAGTGGAAAGTTGTCTTTAAGGCTTGCTTTGTTGAGATCCCGATAGTCTACACACACTCGGATCTTTCCATCTTTCTTTGCGACTGGGACTACATTGACGATCCATTCTGGATAATCTACCACTTCGAGGAATCCTGCGTCGAGTAGTTTCTGAAATTCCTCTTTGATCTTGTACACGATGTTTGCCTTCATTCTTCGGAGCTTTGGGATGATCTTAGCGTCGATCAGATCTTGAATCTTTTGTTTGAGAGGGAAACAACAATTAGTGGAATGCCTTATAGTCTAGTGATATTCGCACCACTCATTTGTGAATTTTTCCATTACTTCTCTCCTAGGTTTCGATGTTAACATTTGAATCAACTTCTTCTGCAACAAGTTCCTTAAGGCCTTCGACATTGACGTCCCCAAGTCATCAAATTTTCTACGAGGTGGAGTAGTAGTGGCACTCCTTGCTTGTGATGATTGTTGACTTTGTTTAGGAGAAATGAGTTCTCTTGATGAGCATTTTGTCCTTGAGTTTGACGTGCTTGCATGGCTCTTGTTTTGAATAGGCCTTTCTGCAGCTTTCCAACCGTCCATGAATGCCCTTCTTACCCTTTCTCTTTCTTCTCACAAGCTTTTCAGATTAAGGGGTTCGATTGTCGCATAAGTTTCGACTTCTGTTGTGAGGTCTTCAAGTTGTTGCCCCAATTGTATCAGTATATCACGAAGATCGTCTATCTTTAGATGAACTGACTCATTGAACCTTCTTGGTGGGTTAGTCATTGTAAATTATGGTGAATATGAGTATGTTATATTCAAGAGAACAAAGTCAGTTCGAACCCCTTTATCAAGTAAAACAAGCAATGCGTTGCTCGTATGCACATAATTCATAACACGCGATAGACGCTCAATTTACCCATTCACATTGTAAAACATGTAGAAAAGGATGAGTAAAATAAGAATGAGTTATTTTATTAAAATCCTAAGTGTCATGGATAAAATCACAAACACAAGTCATAAAATAAAATAAGAATAGAAAGCAAGCACCCCTCATCCTTTCGTTACAATGTCGCTCATGTATCTTCATAAAGAGATTTACATTTCAAGCATAAAGAAATCTAGTCTAAGTCTTCGAATTTTCAAGTCTTTCCATCTTTCTTGATCTTCTTTGCGCCTCATGTGTTTCTCTTGATCGTCTTTGTGTTTGACGCGTCTTTCTTGCGCTTAGAATCTGAGTAGTAAAGACACAAAGAAAGAAAACTAGTTACATTAGATTCTTCTTTTAGCTTTTCTAGGTTTCCTCGATTTTACTCCTTTAAAACTATTAGGTTTAGCCTCAAAATTTCGAAATTGTTCACATGTTTCATGACATTTTAAAACTTTGAATGGATAAACTGAGCGCCTAGAAATATCTATATGCACACATGTATTTATCATATATAGTAGTCAAGTAAAGGGCTTCGTGACGTGGCTTTGTTGCTCGACAGGACGAGACGAGGCAACGGCTTGGCAGAATTGGCTTTTTGGATTTTTGTTCTAAAGTTGGAAATGGCTTAAGAGAGAGTTGTTCCACCGACAAGGATACTATCCAAAAAGGGATCTCTCGATGTAAGGGGAGCTCTCAATTGGACATCCCCCTCACCTCTATTTCAAAATCCCTCATTTTCAATAGTAGGGGATATTTGAAAAGAAGAGAGGCTTAATCCGGGTTTTTTCCTGTTGTTTTTCTCAACTCTCAAATCACACAAAAGCCTTCAAGGCATAGGGTTGAGGGTGTCATTCACATTGATTACCCTTAGCACATAAAATATAGATGTATAGGCTTCGTCCAATGACGTATACCTTATACTATCTTCACATCGGAGCCCCAGAGCTCATGCACATTAAGAAAACAAATTATTTTTTCCCGGGGAATAACATTAAAGTGTAAAATATATTTTTTAAATTGGCCAAAATTGTTTTTTCAAGTTAAGCATCAAAATGTCCCCAGCAGAGTCGCCAGAAAACTGTACGCGTTTAAAAATGTTTGCCCCTAAAATGATTTTCTTGACTTTTAAGAAATAAATATAACATATAAAAATCTCTTAAACAAAATTGAAATAAAATCAAATTGGTGAATTGTTTAAAAACCAATTTGTGACCAAAGAGTCGCCACCTAAATTTTTATAAAACTAGGAAAATAAATTATTTGACATGTAAAACAATAACGCCTTTGAAAAAGAAATTCTTTAAAGGTTCGGTGCTTGGTTACACGTGAAAAAGGGCTTTTGGCGCTATGTCTCACATGCCTGTTAAAAAACAGTCTCTACTTTAACAATTTTGGCCCTTAAAAAAAATATTATTATACTTTACATTTTAGACATTTTGGATCCTACCATACTAAATCTTAATGCTAAGGATTATAAAATAAATAAAATAAAATAAAAATAAAAAATAAAATAAAATAAAAGCAAATTGCTTCTTTGTTTTGGTTTTGGTTTTAAAGAAATTTTAGGTCAATGACCTTTATATACATTAAGTTTTTTTTATTTAGATTACATATTTACAACAAGAAAAGTAAAAATCCTAAACACCTATCAAAATAGAAAGCTTAAAGAAACAATATATGGAATTAAAAAAAAAAAAGAAAAGCAAAAAAAGATTGAAATTCAAATTCAAGAAGAATAAAAAAGACAAAAGAGCTTACAATAGGGCTTCTCTTTTGATGTTAAGGGTGGTATTTAATCTAAGATTTCCTAAGCAAATCTTGTGACCAACTTAACAATAGTGGTGTTTGCTTAGAATTTTCAAGCAGCCTAGAGAGAGAAAGGTGAAGGTGAAGGTACAAAGTTGAAGTCTTTTTGCTAGAGTGTTAAGAGGGGTATTTATAGGCAAAGATATGAAACCCTAGGGCCCAAAGGCCCATTTAACAAACTTTACCGTTGGAAATAAAACTATTTTAAACATTTACAAATGTTTAAAATAATGGAGCAATCTCCACTTGACATGTCACTAAATCAAGTTTTCAATCTAATGAGATTTAATCTTTATTTAATAATGATGTAATACTTGGTTATTTTAATTTTATAATTAAAAAAATAACCAAGTCTTCAATCTTTTCTTCTACACACGTTGAAACTTTCTCTCTTGCCACTTCCTCCTCTTTTTTAGCAACTTCTTTTATTTTCTTTTGACCGCACATGATAGTAACGTCATTTCAAGATTTGTGGTTGTCGCCATCAAGAAGATGACCGTTGCCTTCACCTAACTCTTTTAACATTTGATTTCATGGGTCGAATCTTGGGCATGGGTCGGTCCATTAGTCGGGTGACCGGTCGGATCCGTCAATTGGATCCTTTCCTTGGCCTTACTTCGGGTTGATTTGCCTTTGATTTGGATCTTCCTATCTCTATTCACAAATCTGATCCGGATCTTGCATGTGGATCTTGGATTGACCCATTTCCCTTTATCCTACAAAAGAAATAAAATTAAAACAAACAATTAAAAAAAGCAATTGTATTATTATTAATTATTCCTATTTCTAAGGAACAATTATAATTATAATAAAATACTAACTAACTTAATCAAATTGCAAAAACTAATCTAACTAATCTAACAAACTAATCAAATTAAAAGAAAACAAAATATACCTAACGAAATTTTATAAAAACCGTTAATATATATTTTGTAAATAATTTTTTTAATTTTTATTTTTTATAAATACCAAAGGTAATTAATTAAATAAAACCTTGAATATTTTAAGTATAATAACTTCTCTAAGTGTTGTAACATAGACAAATTACTACCTTAACTTTATTAAGAATCCAAAATCAATTATTTTCAAAAACTCAATTGTTTTAAAAAAATAATCGTCTTTAATATAAATCGTGCAATGAGTCCGTGAATGAATTCGAGAAAATTTTATAGACTCAGATTTATGTAAAGCATAAAATATAAAATTAGGTGTGAAAAATGAGTGTCTACAGACCGCTAGGTTTTGCATATGACCGGCTATGTTCGCATCAGCCGCTGCCGCTTCCTTCTGTATCCGGGTCTGCTCATCCAGCGCATCTTGGAGTTTCTGAGCCGCGAGAGCATTCGCCTCCTCAATTTATTTATCGGCAACCAACTTAGCCTCTATTAACTCTGCCACCTGTTCGGTGACCGCCTTGAGATCGGCTTCAAGCTTTGCGTTCTTTTCTTCAAGGGTTGTATTCTTTTCCTCAAGGTTGATTACCCTGTCAAGTGTTGAGCCGGTTTGGGCACTTGACCGAGCCATGTCCTCATCGACCTTTGTCAACCTTTGAGCGGTCGTTTCTTCAAGGGTCATTACCCTTTGGCTGACCGAAGCGAGGTCGTCCACCAGCTTCGGAGTTAAATCCTCCAATGCCTTGGTTTGATCAAGTTGACCGTTGTACAGTCGATTCGTATTCGTTTCAACCAACGTGATCCGATCGACCGCCTTGTTTAGATCATCCTTTGTCGTCTTGGCTATCTCGACTGCTTTAACCACAGTTTCCTTAATTTTCTTCTTCCAAGGCTAAACCGCGTCGTTGACAAATTCTTCAATGAGAGTTTTGACCCTCTCTTCCGTTATGGTCGGTTCCGAATCCCCGGCTTGAGCAGATGCTCGATGGTCGGTGAGAGGTGTCTCTGTCCTGACTTCGTTCATGTTGATCGTCTGATCCGGTGGAGGAGAGGATAGCTCTTCATTGGTCGGATTCTGACCGCCAACATCCTCAGGAGGCGGTGAGTTCGTTGGATCTTGGTGTTCGGGCACCGCTTCAAGCCGTGCCAACTCCTCGGTCAGTGCCCTTTCTTTGACCGCAAGCAACTCCAACACCAAGAGTTGAAGTTGAGAATTCGTTGTTCCCGGAGTATACTTTTCTTGAAGGCGTTGAATGTGTTCGGTGAGCTTTTGTAACCGAGCACGCGGTTCTACCATCGTGTATCGTTCTAAGGCGGTGTTTACATCTTGAGCCTTTGTGAGGTTGATGACCTCCTCCTCTGTCTCCATCAACTTTTCGAATTTTTGGCCAACGGTTAGACCCGGTAGCATGTGTTTGTAGAATAACTGATGTCGGTGTCGGATCCATTGACATAATACTTCGGATGTCGCGTTAGCTTCTTGATGTATTTCGTCCATAATTCTGCTAACGAGCTCCTCGACCGTTTTTTGGGTGTCATCATCATCGTGGGCATCTTCCTCCCCAAGTCCGTCCGAACCGGCATCAGCGTATCATGACTGACCGATTGATCCTCGACTGTCGGTCCTTTCCCTTTACCGGACTGATCTTCTCCGGTATTCTGTGAAATGGTTCGGTCAGAACTGGATGCCGAATCTTCATCATTGGGGGTTTCGGACCGCGGATCAGCCGATCCGGTTGGTTGTCTAACTTTCTTGCTTCCGGAATTTTCTTTGACCGGAGCCGCTCTCTTAGCGGTTACCTTCTTCCTTCGGCCACCTGTAGAACTGGAGGCCTTCCTTTTGTTTTTCTCCTTGAATTGCTGAGACTTTATAATTTTGCTGGATGAGAGGAGGACACTAGGGCCTGTGTTGATGTTGAAGTGGCGCATGATTTTCCCAAGTGGGATGGCGTATCCCCATGACCGAGTGGAAGCCGGATCCACCATTTCACATAGGTTGTTGAAAATAAGCTTATCCCAGTTTATTTTGATGTCGTTGATTAAACCGGCAAACATCTCAATCTTCGCCCGGGTGAGACTGTCATAGTTTCCCCTCTTGCTTGGACCGATTTTGTGAAAATATCACATAGCGGTCTGTACTCCGGTCGAAGAGATGATTTCTTTCCGGAGATCTCGATAGGTACCGTGGTTTCCGAGAGAACTTGGCTAGCTGCCTCGAAAGTCTCTTCATCTAAGGCCGCTGAGAAGTTGCTTCCTTCTGATGGAAGACGTAGTATATCAGCAACCGACTCCTCTGTCAGTTCGAGCTGCTGACCCCCGATGTTTGCAATTATTGATATTCCGGTGATAGATGTGGTTCGGAAAAATTCGTTAACCGCTTCCTGGTATAGGATAAATGGACCGCCTAGAAAGTATTCGAGGCCGGACTCGGAGATCCGGGATAAGACCTGCTTTGCCGGAGCCGAACCGTTTGCCCGGATTTCCTCAAAGTCGACTTGGATGATATGTTTGAATAGTACAGAATCACGACCCAAACTGGATAATCGAACCGAAAGAGCAAGAAAATAAGGAATTTGAGAGTTTGAAGAAGTTGAGAGCTAGAGAGAGAAAACCGATTCGCGTAAGAATGAAATAAAATGACTAAGGACCCTATTTATAGTTGCGGTTTAGAATTCCAACCGTCGCGAACCGTCCCATCATGAATTAGGCGGGAATTTTCCCTCCAAAAGTAGTGAGCGGGAAACCATGGGCGGCAAATTGAAGGCGGGAAGCCATAGGCGGGAAAGCCATAGGCGGGAAAAGATTGGCGGGAAACCATGGGCGGGAAATTTCCCTCCGAAGACTTTGAGCGGTCTTTTGATTATGGTTATGTGACCGGTGATTAGTCAGTTCTTCTTTTTAACCGTTTATTCAAGAAGCGGATTATTAGCTGCGATGATGCAGTTTTTTTTATTTTGACCGGATTTTTCAACGAAATAGTTTATTGATATTAACCGGTTAGATAGATGAATATTTTTGATTTTGCAATTATTGACCCGGTTATCAAGCTAAACAGAATAAGATCAGATAGTCATTGAAAAATAGAGATACATGATAAAAACCGATTCATTGATGGGTTTAGAATACATAGGAAATGAAATTACAACCTATGTAATGACTATTCTGGAGAGCTTGTCCTCAACCCCATCCTTATCGAGAACATTCGAATGGGATGACGGTGTACCTGGTCCATATTCTGGACGGTATTTGAGAAAGAGTCGGCTGAGGTGTGGAGCGTAACCGAGACCTTTCTTTGTCTCGACCATTTTCTTCAGATTTTGGAATATGATCGATGACCAGTTTATGGGTGTATTGCTGACAATGTAAGTCATCATGTCGAACACTCTCTTAGAGTAGTGTTGGTTTGGAGATTGGCAAATGATGGAACGGTTGACAATCTCGTAGAGGAGTTGGATGTGGTGGGCAAGGCGAGTTTTTAGCCCGTAATACACTATTGTAGTAGCCGAAACGGCGGATTCCCCGGTACCTCGGTTCCGGAGAATAGTACCGAATACTCGGTTGCTGCGCTTCCCACCCGGGTTGGGAAGTTAGAAAACCCTTATGTGGGCAGGTTGAACAGTGTAGCGAATTCGCTCTCGTCGAGAAAGACATAGCGACTTTTCACCTCTGAAACAATGAAATCCCCTCTTATAGAGGCATTGTTGAAAAACTGGGTTACTTCCGGAATGAGTATGGATCCGGATTCTTCGAGAAAATCCCGAAGACTGGTGTCGATTAGGGACTCAAACATGAGCTCCTTTGTTTCCAGGTCCCAATGTTCCATGCAAGAGTCGAAATCAATGCTCAAGAAGTTCCTTAGAGTTCGGCTCGACATGATTGCAAATTTTGCCAAAAGAGAGAAAGTTCAAGAATTTTTGTTTTGAGATGTGTTAAGTTGATAAGGATGGGGTTCCTTATATAGATCTGAAATTGGAGGGAAAATATTAGCATTTAATGTTGAAATTCAGTTTTGTCTTATTAATGAAGAGAATATTTATGTTTCCAAAACTCCTTGGGAAGGAGTTACTTTTGACCGGTTGTGGAGCTCGAGGTAAGGAATCTAGTTGGAAAGTAACTAATCTTGTTAGATAGTAATTACTCATGTAGTTGGAAGTTGAAAGTTACTATCATTAATGAGAAAGTACAAGAAACCGGAAGTTGAAAGATTAAAAACCGAAATTGTCATAGACTAAACCGAAATGATCATAATAAAGTTGAACACTGATACAACCGGTGCTGCAGCAAAATGACCGGTTGTAGGAAGGAGTGACTTAGTTGCTGAATGAGTTGAGATGGCGGTTCCTCCTCTTCCAGGCCTTCTCAACCCACTCATAGAATGAGTCGGTGACCTCTTTGGTGATGACCTGGGCTTGGTTCAACCCTTCTCCTGGACAGAGCGGAACCCCAAGTTCCAAAAGTAGGCAGCTTATCTAGGGGATGAGGCCGGTTTGGCGAATGTCGATCATCCAAATTAGGACATCGAACAACACCCTTGACCAGTTGACTGGCGTACCCGTTGTTATGGAAGACATCATGTTAAAAACCGCAGCACAATAAGTGTTTGTGACATCCCTACCCAGGATGCTTCGACCGATGACATCGTTGAGAAGCTGATACTCAGCTCTCAGCGATGACCTGGCACCGTGGTCATTAACTAGGTGGTTTGACCGAGCAAAGCTTAAGGCTATTTCGGCCTTTAGTTCAGCCGGAACGTTTAGGTCGGTAAGCCCTTACTTCGGAAGATCAAAGCATCTTGCGAAGTCACTTTCCGTGAAATCAAATACAGTTCCTCCCACTTTGGACTGAATGTGGGTGTCAAAGTGAGGAGTACCTCGAAAAACCCTGGCATTGTAAAAGAATTCTAGGACTGATTCCGGAAAGATGACATGTTTGTCATCTAGAAAGTGTCTGAGACCGACGTCTTCAAGTGACTTAATCATCTTGAAGACTTCATAATGCTCAGTGCCTTGAGCAGAATCGAAATCCACTTGAAGGATGTTTAGAAACTGAGATATTTTGTCTTAGTAAGAGAATGAGTTGTAGTTTGTGATTGTTTTGTTTAAGGTTTGCCTAAATTATATATTAGTGGAGGGATGATAGTATTATTCATTGTGTCGCAGATAATGATGTCTATTAACCATAGGATAATGTGTTTTGCATAAAAACAAGCATGTCTGCAACCTAGGATGTGGGTCATAGGCCTGGACGGTGAAAGATATCGTATCTTCACGTCTTTTGAGGTATGACAGTTTTACTTTGAAAAGGTAAGTTTTCAGAACAGATAAGTTTAAACACAGATAATTATTCCACTTTTGTTTGGAGGCCAAATGATCCGATATAAACCATTTCCAAACCGGTCAGTTATCAGTCATTCGTCCCGATGCGGTTATTTGGTTCATGCACTAAGTAACCGGTCGGTTTACTCTAACTGATAGACAAAGCGATTCTTCCATAGATACCTTGGGAAATTTGGAATCCGACAATTTAGGAGGAACTACCGGTTTTGTCTGTGCGAACCAATTTCCCTTTTAAGCATTTTTAGGAATAAGTTGATTAATATCGTTCAAACCGAGTGTGAGTCTGAATTGAGAAAACTTAGCTTCCTGCAGAGGCTTTGTGAAGATATCGGCTACTTGTTGTTCTGTCGATATATATTCTAGCCGGATATGCTTCAGCATTACATGTTCCCGAATGAAGTGATGTCTTATATAATTGTGCTTAGTTCTAGAATGTAGAACCGGATTGTATGTGATTGCTATGGCACTTGTGTTATCACAGAAAATTGGAGACTTTTCGGCTGTGATACCGAAATCCTTCAATTGTTGTTGGATCCAAAGAAGTTGTGAACAACAACTTCCGGATGCCAGGTATTCAGCTTCTTCGGTTGACGTGGCAACAGATGTCTGTTTCTTGCTGTGCCATGAAACAAGCCGATCACCCTGGAATTGGCATGTTCCGCTGGTGCTTTTTCTATCAACCTTGCAACCTGCGTAATCTGCATCTGAGTAACTTGTGAGGTTAAAAGATGAATCCTTTGGATACCACAGACTGACTTCAGGAGTTCCCTTTAGGTATTTCAAGATTCGCTTTGCAGCTGTGTAGTGAGACTGCTTTGGATTGGCATGGAATCTTCCACACACACCGACTGCAAATAGTATATCCGGTCTACTTGCTGTTAGGTATAGAAGAGAACCGATGATTCCTCGGTAAGCCGTTATATCTATTGCTTGACCGTCATCATCCTTGTCCAGTTTGACCGATGAGCTCATTGGAGTAGCGGCTGAGGAGCACATGTCCATCCCAAATTTCTTTAAAAGTTCCTTAGTATACTTGGGTTGGCTAATGAAAGTTCCTTCTTCGAGTTGCTTAACCTGAAGACCTAGGAAGAAACATAATTCTCCCATCATACTCATTTCAAATTTGTTAGTCATTAGGGTTGAGAATTTATCACATAGCTTAGGATCGGTTGAACCGAAGATGATATCATGTACATATATTTGAACAAGTAGGATATGTTCCTTTTTCTCAAACTTAAATAATGTTTTGTCCACCGAACCGATGGTGAAATCATGTTTTAATAAGAATGTAGTTAGTGTGTCATACTAGGCTCTAAGAGCTTGCTTTAAACCGTATAAAGCTTTGTTTAACCGGTATACATGGTTGGGCAGTTCAACATTTTTGAAACCTGGTGGTTGTTCGACATATACTTCTTCACGTAGGTCACCATTCAAAAATGCACTTTTAACATCCATTTGAAAAACTTTAAAATTTTTGATTGCAGCAAAAGCTAGAAAAATCCTAATAGCTTCAATCCTAGCTACAGGAGCAAATGATTCTTTAAAATCAATGCCTTCTTCCTGTTTATATCCTTGTGCCATTAATCTGGCTTTGTTCCTCGTGACCAAATCGTCTTCATTGAGTTTATTTCTAAATACCCATCTTGTGCCTATGACCGGTTGATCTTTCGGTCTAGGGACTAAGTACCACACTTTATTACTCTAAAACTGGTTTAACTCTTCTTGCATTCCCAGGATCCAATCCGGATCTGACAATGCTTCATCCACTCTTTCGGCTCAATCTGGGATATAAAAGCGGAATTAAAGTATTCCTCCAGGATTTGTCGCCTAGTTCAAACCGGTTCTGAAGGGTCACCTATAATTAACTCAGGAGGGTGATTTGTGTTTCTTAAGAGATTAGGTTGAGGAGCGTCTACCAAATCACCGTTTACTTGTTCAAGGCTAGACATATCGGTAGGCTGAACAAAAGTGTCAGACCGACCGATTTCCTCGGTTTGGACCAAAATGTCAGCTTCCTGCCATGGGGCAGCTTGATCCGGTTGGGTTTCATTATTACCCATTTGGTCATGGACAAACCGCCTAAAAACCGGAATCTCATCTTCACTATCAGAATGGATATTGTTATTTTCCAATCTGTTGTGTAGATCAAAGCATGATGCAGTGTTGCTTTCAACCGATTCATCGAAGACAACATGAAATGATTCCTCCATGGTTAAAGTTCTAGTGTTATATACTCTATATGCCTTACTAACTGCTGAGTAACCTAGCATGATCCCAACATCGGATTTTGCATCAAAAGCAGATAGATAGGTTTTGCCATTTATATGAATATAACATTTACACCCGAAAATCTTAAGATACCTAAGGTTAGGAACCCTATCAAAATATACCTCATAAGGTGTTTTGTTGTGAAACTTGTTGATCAAAGACCGGTTTTGTGTATGACATGCGGTGTTGATAGCCTCAGCCCAGAATTTCTGGGCAATACCCGAATCGACTATCATGGACCGTGCGGCTTCCTTGAGAGTTCGATTTCTTCTCTCGGCCAGGCCGTTCTGTTGAGGAGTCCTAGCACTAGACAACTCGTGTCTAATACCGAATTCATCAAGAAATGCATTTAGAGTACTATTTGTAAATTCGGTTCCTCTATCACTTCTAATGCTATTAATACGTGTTGATTTTTCATTTTGCAAACATTTAAGCAGTGTGCTCAAATTTGATGCGGTTTCACGTTTGGATGGTAAGAATATTACCCATGTATACCTAGAATAATCATCAACAACTACCATAGTGTAGAGCATACCTCCTAGGCTGACGACCCTAATCGGTCCAAATAAGTCCATGTGGAGAAGATCTAAGCATCGGTTAGATTGAATGTGTCATTTACTCTTAAAGGTTGACTTAGTTTGTTTACCCATTTGACATGCTGAACATACCTTATCCTTATTAAACACTATGTCAGGAACTCCTTCGACTAACTTCTTACCGAGGATATAGTTTAAGGTTTTTATGTTTAAGTGGTTTAGTCTTTTATGCCACAGCCAGGTTTGATCGGTTTTAGCTATCATGCATATATGATATTCTACTTTATTTTTCCAATCTACCTTGTAGATGTTTCCTAATCTATTTCCGGTTAGCAGTGTGATACCTTGAGAGTTTTTAACTAAGCATGCATGTTTAAGAAATTCTATAGTGTATCCAGCATCACACATTTGTCCAATGCTTAGCAGGTTAAAACGTAGGTTTTCGACTAAGAGTACATTATCAATTGTCAAGATACCATGGACAATCTTACCCTTGCCCACAGTTCTACCTTTTGAGTTATCACCGAAGGTGATTAATGCACCGGTTTCTATTCTGATGTCGGTTAGAAGATTATTGTTCCCGGTCATATTCTTGGAGCAATCGCTATCCAAGTATCATTCAGAGTTTCCTAGCCGTTTCTTCATATCCTCTAAAATATACATATTTACAACAATTTGGTACCCACATTTACTTGGGTCCACAGGCGATTAGTCCCTTAGGTATCCAGACATTGACAAACCGGACAACTTTCCTGGTTAATGTCTTAACTAATTTTCTTGCACTCGGTTTTGAGTCTTTTTGCTTTCTTAAGAAGGCCTTATGTGGGGATGATCTTTGGTTTGTCCTATGTGGTTGTGAGTTGGCTTGCCTATTTTTGAACCGGTTGACTTTCTTTTTCTCAGGGTGAAGCCATTTTTCAGAATCGGTTGGACCTACATAGGTTAGTTTGTCTTTCGTATAATAGGCACTTAATTTCTCTTCAACGGTTAAGGAGCTTCTGACAAAACTTACAAAGGGAAGATTATCCTTTGTGATCCTCATTTTTTCGAAGTGTTTTTGGTTTTTGGATTTATTGTTTTTGTATCCTAGACTAAACATGCAAGTAGGGTGTCTTTTATAACTACACATTTTGCTTACCATTTCACTATATCTTTTCCATGCAGCCATTCGATACTGGATTCGGGCATTTTCCTCTTCAGTCAACTCTTGAACTGACTTCTTGAGCTGTTCGGTCTCAGAAGGTAGTTCAATTGCTGCCTCGGTTTCTAGGATGTTTTCAGGTTCTATGGTCTTTGGTTCGGTCAAGATAGGTACTATGGGTCGGCTCTAAGGTTGAATTGATTAGGTAATAACATTAATAGGTTCTTATATTCTGCTACCATATCATTCAATGCATTATATAACTCATCTTTAGTAAATTCTTCACAAGGAGAGTCAAATACCTGTTTCTCGTTTGCCATGAGACATGTGAGTTCATCATCACTGTCACTGTGAGCCCATAAGCTTCTTCCGTCATCGGCTATCAGTGCTTTCTAAACCTCACTTCCTTCACCGGTTTGTTGATAGTTATTTCGGTTATTCTGATTGTCCGGTTTCCGGTCATCCCTCCTTGGTTTTCTGCATTTCCACTTGAAATGTCCCAAACAGTTGCAGTTATAACATCTTACATTAGACTTATCACCATAGTTATAGTTATTGCTTGTCGGTTGGATTCTCTTCATGAATCTCTCAAATTTCTGTGCAAGCATTGCCATGACATCCTCGGTGAATTGTTCAGCGGTTCTGATCGGTGCGGGAGCAACATGTTCTGTGGATGTGATTAGTGCTCTGGTTGAGGTTGAGGCTGAGACTTCTTCTTCAGTCCTAGATCTCATTTCAAACTCATATGCCTTAAGATCTTCGAATACATCGTGTAGCTTCATCTTGCTTAGGCAGTTTGATTACCTCATCACCATTGTCTTTATATCCCATGCACTTGGAAGAGATCTTATCGCTTTCATGATGACTTCCTTATTGTCATACCTCTTGCCAAGAGTTGCTAGCTCGTCTATCACACCTGTGAACCGGTCACTGTATTCTCTCATTGTTTCTCCCGGTCTTATCTTGATGTTTTCAAACTTCTGAGTAGCCACCATTATCTTATTTTCCTTGGTTCTTTCATTTCCCTCATGAATCTGAATCACCGCTTCCCATGTTTCCTTTGCTGTTTTGCAATCTCGGACCTTGCAATACGTGTTTCTGTCCAAACCGTTGGAGATGCGATTTCTGGCATGGTTATACAGATTGTTTATTCTCCTATCTTCAACTGTCCAATCCTTTCTGTCTTTATCAATTATTATCGGTCCTTCGGCTATGATGAACTGCATCTCGTCATCCATGGTGATTAAATACAGGTGCATGTGTGCCTTCCAGTTGGCAAAATCGTCACCTTCTAGCATTGGTGGTCTATCGAACGACATGCTTGCTTGAGTATTGAAACTAACTGCTTTGATACCAATTGTAGGATCTAGGTCGAGGCTGGGGAACCGGGGTTGGCCGGTTAGCGTCTTTCACTCAAAGGGTGGTGATTAATCCGGTTAAAGATTAATACCGGGGTTTCAATACTACACAAACTGTCACAAACCCTTGAACAAAGTTCAAGCGCGGAAGTGGTTTGTTTCAGGTTGAAGCAGCACACACACGAGATAGGCAGAACCAGATTTGAATAAGACAGGTTTGGAGATTGATGGGTCGGTTTCGGAACATAGTAATTCGGTTGGAGCGGTATTAGTAGGTTACTGCAGATCGGTTATAAAGTAAATCAGGCGGAAAGTAAATAACAAGACAGGTTTTATGGATGTTCGGAGATAAAACTCCTACGTCACCCCTTCCTCTCGAAACCGCGAGAATGATATTCACTAAGGAATACAAACACAATCCGATCGAGACTTATTTCATGCTCGATAACACCCATACAATTTTGACCGAAATTGTAGAATACACTTCAAATAAGCGCTTAAGCTTTTTAGAAATAGAACACAATCTTTTACTTAGGCTGTAGAAAATTCAGAACTTGTAACCCGCATTTATTCCTCTTCAGCTCCTTCTTTTATAGGTGAAATGTGCCAACGGTCACATTTCATTTCCTTGAATCTGATTGGTTGAGCAGAGGTTCAGTGATTCAGACCTGGCGGTCTAGTCTTCCAGTGTGTAGGTCAAACCGGCTAAGTTTGTTTTTACTCAATATGGCAACTGTCGGTTGGACAGTTGTCTGTACCTAGAAGATTGCCTTTCTGATTTATCCTGAAGTGGAAAGATCTTGTAGGACGGTCTTTTGCAGCCTGCAGACTGTCCTCAGACTTGTATGAATATGGCAATACTAAGTCTGTTCCTTCGGTATCATTCCCAACAGATACCCGAAGTGTCTTTTCATGCTGGTCGGTTATTTATGTTAACTGGATGACTTCCGGTTTTTCCATGGCTTCTTATTGACCGACTTTTTAATTGATTCTGGCCTTCTGATTTGACCGATCTTGACTTTCTTGTGCGGTCATGTTTCTGGTCGGTTTAATTGCTTAACCGGTTGAGTTTCTTAACCGGTTGAGTAATTTAACCGGTTGAGTTCTTTGTCTGTTCCTGCACAAGAGATTTGTTTTTGTTAAATTTTATTTAACCGATCTAATTTTATCTAACATACCGGTTATGCTTTGGTGGAAGACCGACTTGGTAAAATACCAGTTACGCATCCAGAAAAACCGACTTGGTAAGATACCAGTTACGCATCCAGAAAAATTGACTTGGTAAAATACCAATTACACATCCGAAAAAACCGATTTTGAATACTACCGGTTGCGCAACTAGAAAAATTGATTTCGAATACTACCAGTTGCACATCTGGAAAAACTCATTTCAAATACTACCAGTTGTGCATCTAGAAAACCCTATTTCGAATACTACCAGTTGCGCAACTGGAAAAACCAATTTCGAATACTACCGGTTGCGCATCTAGAAAAAACGATTTCGAATAGTACTAGTTGCGAATCTGGAAAAAACGATTTCAAATACTACCGGTTGCGCATCTAAAAAAAATAATTTCGAATACTACCAGTTGCGCATCTTGTAAAAACAATTTCGAATACTACTAGTTGCGCATCTGGAAATACCGATTTCGAATAATACCGGTTGTGCATCTGGAATAAACGATTTCGAATACTACCGGTTGCGCATCTGGAAAAACCGATTTCGAATACTACCGGTTGTGCATCTAGAAAGACCAATTTCGAATACTATCGGTTGCGCATCTGGAAAAAACCGATATGCAAGAATACCGACTAGGCATCTCCACATAATAATGATATTCTAAAATACCAATCCCGCTTCTTCGTAAAACCGATATGTAAAATACCAATCCCACTTCTTCATAAAACCAATATGTAAAATAACGATTCTGCATCTTCATAAAACCGATATAAAAAATACTGATTATTGAAATGACCAATCTTCTTTAATGTTGAAGTATAAAACCTATAAGATTTGAGAAAATACCGATCAGTTTTCCTTTCGGTTTTTCTTTAATCTACAAAAAATTAATTCAGTTAAATTCGTATTTAATAGTTAATTAATGTTAATAATTAATTACCTATTTTTACATAACAATTTCTCCCTTTTTGATTATTTAATCTAAATATTCAAAACCTTGTAATTTTGTAATCGTTGGCTAATTATGCTAAGTTAATTATTCATTTTAATATAACAATTTCTCCATCTTTGATTGTTTAGAATAAATTATCAAAGCCAGTTAAGTTTTCAAAACCAGTGATCTAGTCCTTTTCAAAACCGTTGATTTATTCCTTTAGCAATTTCTCACTTTTTATTGCTTTAACGTAAAACTATCAAAATCAGCCAATATGAACAAAGATAATTTTACTATGTGATATTTGATAACCCTATCTAACAACTAAGATAAAGAAAGGATATTTAGTCAAGGATCTCAAACATTCAACCAAAATAAAGAAATATGTTAACGATAAGATAGAAACTGGAGAGAAATAGTTTTTCAAAAAAAATAGAGAAGTTTAGCGTCTCCCTTTCGACTTCTCCTTTGTCATGTCTCCTATGAATTTTTCCATGAAGCCTTGACTTGGTTGATCCAGGATATTAATTTCACAATACTTTTGATGATCATGTACGTTGTCAATGGTACACTCATCACCTCGTCGTAACCTTCGATTTGACCGAGCACTGCGAGGGACATCCAGTTGAGGTTCTTTAGGTTGAGACCGAGAATTCGTAACATGAATGGTATATTGGGATAATGTTATGTCATCCTCTGCTGCCTTAGTTTGATTAGTCTTCTTTCGTTTAACAACTTTAGGCTTTTTAGCAACATTAACTTGTTTAGTAGCCTCGACATTTGCGTTCTCCTCTTCTTGAATATGTCGAGCCACATCTTCATGTTCCCTCAATTTCTCAGCATCGGCAACACCTTAAGATCTAACCATTTCCATGACTTGAAAGGTAAGGACCTCAACCGTAACTTTGGTCTCCTTTTAAACAGTGAGAGTCTCACTAATTATATGTCTAATTTCGCTTAGTTCCATGCTTTGTTCATTTGAAGACGTAACTTGAATTCTCTCCATTTGATCTAGTCGCATATGAATTGATGCTTACGACGGGCAATCATGCCCATGACAATCTGTCGTATATATTGCCTGGATGTTTCCCCAGAATTGGATCGAGATGAATCACTAGAGTGAATAAAGATAGATTATAATGGAATGTCCCGACGAGCACTGACTTGAAGAGAAATTTTTGGACCAGCCTATTCTTCAAGGTTCTCATCCCTGTTCTGATGACTATGATCCGATACCCCTTTAGCTTTAGAAGACATACCCGATTTAGAATGAGTAGGGGTAGACTTCTTTGAATGTGGGGCTTTAACTTTCTCTTCAATAACCGGAGGGGCTTTAATACCGGTTGATTCTTGATGAGGAATGTCATTGTTGGTCGGCTTAGGATTCTCAATTTGATGAGAAGACGCAAGTTCCTTGTTAGCCGTAGATGAAGGATTTTATATTGTTGTATCTTGTCTATCCTCATTTACATCTTCATTAGAGGATGACCATAGTAGATAGGATTCTACTACGTCAGCTAATGTGATTCTTAGCCCTTCATCAATTTGTTCTCATTCCAATCTTGACATACCACCATATTTCTCTTTAACACTAGGTCCTCGTAGCTCATATATCTGAAATATATCATCTTCGTCATCAAAAGGTTTCTCTTTTTTTTACGGTCCTCTTCTTCTTCTTCGAGCGGCTTCTCTATTCTTATAGATTTAGTCCGGCTTTAAGGAAACAGTATTTCTTCAACAAAATTCATTGGTTCCTTCATGTTGTCGTGGTTTAAGTTGGTTCGAGGGTAGGGAATACCGGTTTCCTCCGAGTTCGACGTTGCCCCGCCATCCACATATCTCAAAGTGGTTGATAAATATTCATCCATGTGAGCCTCCAAAAATTTAATTACTTCCCCGTCTGCCTTCGCCGTTGCAATCTCTAGATTAATGTTTTTCTTGCAACCTTTAAGGAAGGGAAACAACTCTCACCCTCTCAAATAGGCTTCCATGAATTCGCCCCTTCGCACAACTTCAACAACTGATTTGGTTTGGGTCATTGAAAATATTGCCTCTTCCAAAATAAGAAGTTCAGACAACTTCTTTTCATTAGGGACTCCGAGGAGCACCTCACTGAAGCTCATGTCAAGTCTTATAGATAGCCATGTGCAGAACAATAAATTTTTGCACTAGCAGTGGCTTTAGTTTCTTAGAAAATACGCCTAAAAGTGTCGTGAGCCTTTGGGGATACGTCAAGGGGTGATTCAGGAGAAAGAGGTGCACGACAGTTGTCTGGCTTGCCTTTGTTTGGCTTGGCTATGATTGGATCTATGTCTAGCTCGGCAGCTATCTCTAGTTAGGGTTCTAGAATAGGTTCTCTGATCTCATGATGCCTTGACATTCTCATTGTAGCAAAAGAAGAGAGTTCATCAATAGGAATCCTTTTAAAGAGTGTTCATTTGGAGGATGCACAGTATGCAGGATTCACTATGGAAATATCAGAGTTGGAATGAATTCTTTGACATTGATCTAATCAACATCTTTTGAGGGAGCCACTAGCGGAGTTGGGATCTGAATGGTTTGATTAAAGTTGTTTTGACCGGTTATAGCCACCTCAGACTGGTAGGTTTCATCAACATCTACCCGATTGGTTTGAACAATATCATTTGACCGGTTCAACTAACCGATCGGTTTCACAATTATCAGACTGACCAGTAGCCTTAGGATCAGGCTGATCGGTTTTTAACATGTTTGACTGGTCGGTATCAGAGAGAATGGACCGATCTGTTTCAGATACATCGTTTACTCGATCAGTTCCATCTAACCGACCGGTTTCAGCAGGGTCAATCATCTTATGAGTTTGAGCAATAGGCACGACATCAAAACGAGGTGGAGTAGGAATTTTTACCTCGGAACGAGGTTTCTTTCGTGAGGATGTGATTTCATTTGCTTCTCCTGGTTTTGTTCTAGCATGGCTGGTGGTACTAGCGGTAGACTCAGCGGCTGATCTGAGTCTCTTTGAGGATGCGGCATGGGTGGAGATATAGCAATTTTTCGAACTGCCCGCTGACCTTCCTCCTATCGTATTCGTTGTCCAGACACCTTGGAGTTAGACTCATTGGCTTTGTTTATCTTGGTAATATAGCGACCACTAGAAGCGGCCGTTATTATTTTGCTAGAGTTTAGTGGAATACCTGAACCGGTAGGAACATTTAGATGTTCTAGAATCCATCCTATCTGCATTGAGAAACGAAGACTTCGTTTGGTGAGAGGAGACACCATTTCACATAATGTATTAAACAACATTAAACCCCAATTGATGATGTCGCCCCTAACGATGGTGCCCATCATATCGAACTTTGATTGAGTTATACAATCGAAGTTTCTGCCCCTTCCTTGTAATGTTTTAGCGGCAATATCGCATAGAACACGATATTCGCATTTGAGGTCCTTCTTTTTGCCGTTAATGCTCACCGGAACGCCGCTATCGGAGAATAAGGATTATAGGTTAGATAAGGAAGTGGGAGATAGTGTTTCAGAGAAACCCCAACCTGTGGTTGGAATTTTCAAGATCTCAGCGAACATTTATTCGGTAATAGAGAACTCCACACCATTTACCTTGGCGACGATAGATACTTCATCCATTTTCGCAGAGTCAAAGAATGGTCGGACAGCTTCAGGGTAACATATAAGAGGGTCTTCCAGAAAGTATCTTAAGCTGGAGTCTTCAAGACATCGGAGTAACTGCTGCAACTCAATGTTTCCAGATTCATAAACAGAATCGAAGTTTATCTACAAGATATGGTTAAACAACGCATTATCCTTCGCCATGATTTGAAGGAATGTAATAGAATGAAGAGCTGATTTCTAAATAAAAGGCAGAGAAAAAGAAAAAGATTACGATTTGCAGATTGTGAACCCAAATTACAGCATGCATTGCCTAAAAACGCATAAGGTACAATTTATTTTAAAAACCAATATTTGGGGGTACCGAACCGTCACTTTTCGGTGCGTGTATTCACACTCCATCAAAAGAGGAAAAATTGGCGCTCTTTTTGAAAATGAGTATATTCCCAAGAAAAAATTATTATGATTTTTAACTCAATAATATTTTATAACCGTTGAAAATTAAATTAAAATGTTTAGTTTATTTATGATATTTACTTAATGCATTTTTAATAAGCCACAATTTCATTAATGATAAATAAGAAAACAGATTCAAACATATAATAATAATCGGTTCATGATACAAAATGTCTGGTTTGTTTTTTCGAACATAGCAATAGATGGAATTAGATCCTAAGGCTAATGACATGGGGATCCTAAAGTCATTTCTATCTTGATTCTTTCTCTTTCTACCCTATCGATGTATGAGTGAACTATTTCCTTTGTTAGAGGTTGATATGGATTAGGACCGACTCCTAGTCCAATGTAGGCATCTATGTCAAAGAAGAGGCCACTTAGCTGAGACGCATAGTCGGTCAGCATTCTATCTGAAGAGATCATTTTCTTCAGGTTGTCAAAAATGACTTTTGACCAGTTTATGAGAATGTCTCTTGTGATGGCGATCATCATCTCGAAAGTCTTTTTACTGTAGATGTTGGTGACATCTTTGGCCAAGATGGATTTGCCAATGATATATTAAGGATATGAAATTCGGTTTTCAATAGGGACTTAGCTCCATGTGTTTCCATAGGATTAGAGGAATATGAGAAGTAACATAACATTTTGTCTATGACTTCACTCAAAGAGGAGGAGAAATCAGAAAAAGCCTTCGGTTGGAAGTTCGCAGCTTCGTGCGAGATCCTCTTAATCGAAAATAAATTATTTTCCCTAAACTTTGGATAGGATAAGATTATCCCGAAATACCTTGGCATTTTCGAAAAATACAAAAACGATGTCATCATAGATTGCATCACGATCTTCAAGGAAAATCCATAAGCACGTGTTTTCTAGGGACTTGAATATGGAGATAACCTCTTCATCTCCACTAGACAGAACTGATTTGAAGTCGATAAGAAGGATGTTATTAGCGAAGGCTAGATTCATTTTTCTTATCTTTTTGAGAGAGGAGGGAAGCCTTTTATTTGTGAGGAAGATTTAGTGCGAAGGAAGATGTAGTTTTAAAGAATTCAGATGTGTGTTCTTCTTCTTAATGGAGGCGTCATTAAATAGGAGAGGTTACTACTTAGGATTCATCTTAATTTCCTTTGGACAAAGATAAATGATCGTTACACTAACTAAAAAGGTAACTGTTGCATTAAATGTTATTCATCTATTTGAACGGTGAGAGATACACATCTTCACGTTGTTTGAGGAATGATTGTTTTCTTTTTAAGAAGGAATAGATTCAGATAGATAATGACAAATATTAGACAGCTGTCCCATTTTGATTGAAAGATGAAACTACCGAGGTTTTTCATATAAATAACCGATCGGCTGTCTACAAATTCGATAATTAAGGAGTTTGTTATTTAGGCCTGAAGAAAACCGCGGATTTAATAAAGCTGTATTTGTTTCATTTTTGAAATAACCGATCAGCTTAATATCCTATTTTACTTAAGCTTCCCGGTTCATCTATAGTTATTTCGGTAGAGTGATCTAACCGGTTTCAAAAGGAGAGAACCGTCTGGTTTTATCTATCTGATCATGTATTTATCTTCTAAATTTATGCACACATATATTTTATGAAATTATGCAACAAAAACGTTTTTGAGAATCAGAAGCTTCTCCCTAAATTCGTGTATAGTATTTTTATGAAAACTGTTTTAACACAAATAATTTTGAGAAGTAAAAGCTTCTTCCTCAATGCATTCTTGGTTTTATGTGATAAAATATGCACTATGATCGTTTTGAAAAAGAGGAGAGTTCTCCCTAAATGCATGTAGGTATTTTTGAAGAATTCAGTTGATATTAGAAAGTCCTAAGATATTTCTAATGTAGGAAAACATAGTCTCTTGGAGTGGCTTGGTGAAGATGTCAGCCACTTGCTGGTTTGTTGACACATATTCTAGCCGAATATGCTTTTTCTCCACGTGGTCCCGAATGAAATGATGTCGGACATCAATATGCTTGGTCCTCGAGTGCAATACCAGATTGTATGTTATGGCAATGGCGCTGGTATTGTCATAGAATATCGGGGACTCCTCAGCTGTAATACCAAAATCCTTTAACTGTTGTTGGATCTAGAACAATTGGGCACAGAAGCTTCCTGTGGCGAGGTATTATGCTTTAGCTGTGGAGGTAACAATATATGTTTGTTTTTGTTGTACTAAGACACAAGTCGGTCACCTAGGAACTGGCAAGTTCTGCGGGTGATCTTCCTATCCACTTTACAACATGCATAATCTGCATCAGAGTAGCTTATCAAATTAAAACTAGCTTTAAGATACCATAGTCCCACATTTTGAGTTCCCTTGAGATATTTCAATATTCTCTTAGCAGCTACATAATGAGAGTGATTAGAATTAGCTTGAAATCTCCCGCAGATTCCAATCACAAACAAAATATCTGATCGGTTGGCTATTAAGTAAATATGAGAGCCAATAATCCCACGATAGACAATGATGTTAACACTTTGACCATTTTCATCCTTATCAATCTTGATCGAGGAACTCATTGGTGTTGAAGCAGCAGAGCAACTTTCCATGACAAATTTCTTTAATAATTCCTATGTATACTTGGCCTGATTGATGAACGTGCCTCCTTCAATCTGTCGAACTTGAAGGCCTACGAAGAAACTCAACTCCCCCATCATGCTCATCTCAAATTTATCTGTCATTAACTTGGAGAATTTCTCACACGGTTTGGGATTAGTTGACCCAAATATAATGTCATCCACATAAATCTGTACAAGTAAAATATGATCATCTTTCTCAAATTTGAATAATGTTTTATCTACAGATCCTATAGTTAAGTCGTGATCAAATAGGAACTTTGTAAGGGTATCATACCATGCTCTAGGAGATTGTTTAAGACTATAAAGTGCCTTATCCAATCTATAAACATGACTAATCAAAGCAAGATTCTTAAAATCGGGCGATTGTTCAACATAAACTTCTTCAGTGATTATACCATTAAGAAAAGCACATTTAACATACATTTGAAAAACTTTAAAATTGTTAAAAGAAGAAAACGCTAGAAATATTCTAATAGCCTCAAATCTGGCAACAAGAGCAAATGAATCCTCAAAGTCAATGTCTTCCTCCTGTTTATAACCTTGAGGCACTAGTTTGGCTTTGTTCCTCGTAACCAAACCATTTTCATTGAGTTTGTTTTGAAAGACTATTGGGTCAAATTATTTTGACTAAGGTTCAAATCATTTTGACAAACAGTATTTTGATGATGAGTTTGTATAAAACTTAAATAAGAATTAAACTAAGCCATCTAATTGTTTTTATGTAAGTGCATCAAAACATGCTAAGTTTGAATTAGCTTGAATCAGATTCATTAGATGAATTGGTTATTAGACGTACGTAGTTAAACGTGCAGTCTAACAGATACATAATTAACCGTGAACTCTAACAAATACGTAGTTAGACGTGCAGTCTAACAGATATAGTTAGACGTGCAGTCTAACAGATACATAGTTAGACGTGTAGTCTAATAGATACGTAGTTAGACATGCAGTCTAACAGATACGTAGTTAGACGTGCTGTCTAAAAAACGTAGTGAGACGTGCAGTCTAACAGACGTAGTTAGACGTACAGTCTAACAAATACGTAGTTAGACGTGTAGTCTAACAGATACGTAGTTAGACGTGGAGTCTAACAGATACGTAGTTAGACGTGCAGTCTAACAAACGTAGTTAGACATGCAGTCTAACAGATACGTGGTTAAACATGCAGTCTAACAAATACGTAGTTAGACGTGCAGTATAACATATGTAGTTTGACGTGCAGTTTAACAGACGTAGTTAAACGTGCAGTCTAATAGATACGTAATTAGATATGTAGTCTAACAGATACGTAGTTAGACGTGCATTTTAACAGACGTAGTTAGATGTGTAGTCTATCTGATACGTAGTTAGACGTGCAGTCTAATAGATACGTAGTTAGACGTGCAGTCTAATAGACGTAGTTTGTACGAATACACACACACAACCACACACAAGACTTGCTTGCTAAACTTACAAACTCACAAATTGCTTTCTTGATTACTGTGTTTGTACATGAAGAGAGAGATAGAATCAAAGTATTGTCTAGCTGAGTGATATTCTTCAATATACTGTAAGTTGAACAGAGTCTGTTATTTTCAACAGTGAGCTAGCTTTGCAACTCTATTTGATTCTAAGAAAAGTATAGTGAATCCTTCTGGTGGTTGGAAGAAGGGGTATCGTAGAAGAGTTTTGCTCCGAACATCCATAAACAACTTTGTGTGTCATTTATATTCTGTCATCTTCTCCTTCATCGGTTCTTAACTTCAAACCTGAGCAAACATTTCCGCACTTGAATCGCTTCAAGAGTTTGCAAGGGTTTGTGAAGAATAGAAAGTGATACAAATCCCTAACAGGATTTCTATCAAACCGTTTTTGCACGAAGTTGTCATCAATAGTTAGACCCTTGTCTCTATTGGTGCCACCGATCCTTTCAAAGACCCATCTAGTTCCAATGAAAGATTGATTAGCTGGTCTTGGAACTAAATGCCAAACTTTGTTTCTTTCGAACTGGTTTAATTCCTCTTGAATTACTAAAATCCAATATGGATCAAGTAGTGCTTCATCAACCTTCTTAGGTTCAATATGTGAGATGAAAGTTGAATTTGCATATTCATCTAATGATTGATTTCTTGTCCTAAGAGGTGTAAAGGGGTTACCTTTAATTAGCTCAATAGGATAATTTATATTTCATTTGAAGTTCGGTCCCGAAATGCCTTCTGACCGACCGGTTATTTGATCAAGATTTGACTGACCGGTAGGCTGATAAATGTCAGACCGACCGGTTTCCTTGGAAATATCTGAGGCATCAACTGCCTGCTGAAAGGCGGTTTGATCTTGGTAAACTTCAGCGTTGTCAACTGATTGGTCATAAGCAATTCTTTGGTAGACGAGAACTTCATCTTCACTATCAGATTGGAGATTAACGTCCTTCATTATATTAGATAAATCAATGGATATTGAGGTTTTACTTTCAACAGATTTATCAAGTATAATATGGGATGACTCTTCAACAGTTAGAGTTCTATTATTATAAATTTGATATGTTTTACTTACTACTGAGTATCATAACATAATACCAACATCATATTTGGCATAAAAAACGGTCAAATAGTTTTATTAGGAACTTTGCCATGGTAAATCTCATAAGGAGTTTTATTAAATCGTTTATTTATCATAGACCGGTTTTGAGTATGACATGTTGTATTGATAGCTTATGCCCAAAGTTTTTGAGCCACACCTGAATCGGCTATCATTGATCTTGCAACTTCCTTAAGAGTTATATTTCTCCTTTCATCTAGGTCATTTTGTTGAGGAGTTCTGCACTAGACAATTCATGTCTAATGCCAAATTTCTCAAGATAACATGAAAGGGTTCTATTAGTAAATTCAGTACTCTTATCACTTCTAACTCTATTAATACTTACAGATTTTTCATTTTGTACCATTTTAAGCATTTTAATTAAGTTTTGAGCAGTTTTGATCTTTAGAAGCTAAGAAAATAACCCAAGTAAATATAGTGTAGTCATAAATGATTACTAATGTGTATTCCAGGCCTCCTAAACTGGTTACTCTAATTAGACCAAAAAGATTCATGTGTAAAAGCTCTAGACATCTTTCAGATTGAATATTTCCTTTATTTTTAAAGGTTGAATTTATTTGTTTACCCATTTGACAAGCAGAGAACACCTTATCTATTGAAAACTTCATATTAGGAATACCTTCAAATAGCTCTTTAGAATAGATGAAGTTAATCGTTTCGAAGTTTAAATGATTTAGTCTTTTATGTCAAAGCAAGTTTTAGTCATTTTTAGCAACCATTCAAACAGGATTAGGACATTTATTTTTCCAGTTTACTTTATAAATATTTCCTATCTTATGCCCTGTCAATAAGGTACTTCCCTGTTGATCCTTAACTTAGCATGCTTATTTATGAAATTCAATGGTGTATCCTATATCACACATTTGACTTATGTTAAACAAGTTATAACATAGATTTTCAACAAGTACACGTTGTTTATGGTTAGATTGCCATGGACAATCTTACCCTTTCACACAACCTTACCCTTAGAATTGTCACCGAAGGTGATCCTTGAACCCGATTCTTTCACAACATTAGTTAACAACTTGCTGTTTTCTGTCATGTGCCTTGAACATCCACTATCCAGGTACCATTCCTAATCCTCCAAGTATTTGACCTGTTTACCCAGCAAAATAGACCTATTTATACCTTTTGGTACCCACATTTAATTGGGTCCACGGTTAATTAGTCATTTGAGAATTCATACTTGCCTCACTTTGATGGTTCTCCCAGTGCTTGTCTTAATAATCCTATATGCATTAGCTTAACATCTCCCTGTCTGCCTCTAGATGAGTCATAATGTTTTGAAAGAGAGTTTTGAGAATGCCTATTTGAATCTTTTACATGATCATATCCAGCCGACCCATTGGGTTTCCTTCTCTCAGGACTAAGCCACCGTGACTGGTTAGTTGGCTCAATGTATTTCGGTTCCCTTTTAATTATCGACTCATCTGTATCATGACTTTCTTGAATGTTTGTTGAAGTACCCTTCACAAAATTTACAAGAGGAATTTTGTCTTTCTTGGGTATCAACTCTTTGCATGGCTTGTCTGGAATGTTGTTATCGTAGCCTAAGTCGAACTTACAGTTGACATGCCTTTAATGACTAGTCATCTGGTTAACTGCATTTCCAGACTTATGTATCAGATGAAGAGAGATTTATGTACAACACATTAATGAATGAAGTGAAAATCAATCTTTATATGTTCTGTACGAGCATGAATAACTATAATTATTGATAGAAATACATCATCAATGTTATCACACCATAGAGTGGGAGGTTGAGGTGGTGAGATGCAAAGTTCACATAGTAAGGATTCGAGTAAAGATCGTCCGGACATCTAGCCCAATCAAGGTCATAAAAAGAATATAGATCGAGAGAAGGTTTTGGTCGAATGAGAAGTTCATGATGAGGAGTACGACAAAGATATCAGAGTATTATTTTCAAAGTAATTACACGTCATTTAAAATAGACGAATTTAACATTTGTTTGTGAAAAGCCTCAAATGTCAAAATATTTGATATTCGAGCCCCAAATAGTAATTGAGTCATTTATAAATAATTACATCTTTAATTGCACATTAAAATTGGGTTTAATTCGATTCTTATATATTTATTTTCTATGTTTATAAGGTTATTCCATTTTTAGATTGATACATTAGGCCTCGTGATTGAATTTCAATAAATTGAGGTTACACAAAATGGGCTATTTTAAAATTAATTGGTTTAAGAATGGAGTTGGGCCTCAACCCAATAACACATTTTATTGGGGAATGGAGTTAACAAATTTTCAAATAATTTTGGGTGAATAAGCTTGTCTAATCATTTTTCGCTGCAAAAATATGTGTTGTTGTTATTCCATCATTACTAATGAATCACTAACATTTATTTCGACTTTGACATTTTCAGCATTCAAAGCGTCGAAACAAATATATGTTAGCGATGATACAAAGACATTGGTTGAAAGGTTTTGCGCCGACAATCACTTTTGAATGTTATAATGAAATATATAAAGTGCACATGATATTTCATTTTTTTATTTGACAATTGGTTTTAATATTTTGGAACGTTTATTATTATTTTAGTGTATATTTGGTATTCTACAGAGTGACTATTAGAGACAATATTATAGAAAATAGTGGAACCGTTAAGAATGTGAGAACTTATATTGAGTTCTTTAGTCATCATCCAATATGTTCAAATGCTTTAAAAAAAATTCATTTAAAAAAATTAGATTAGTTTTTAAGAGAAGAAATAAAAATCCTCAAGAAGAGGAAGAAGAGATCAAAAGGATGAAGAAAATACAAACATTTTTTTATCAAAATTTGTTTGATTATAAAAGATATTGCAACATTACATAGCTCTCTTGATCCATAACCCACACATTAAAACTAAATCAAAGACGAAATAATGTGTTTATATTTAAACTCTAGTAAAGTAATTTATTTATTGAAGACATTAACAAATAGTATCGATGTAATTAGTAGGTTAATATAAGAAAAATCGTCAAAAATCATATCAGAGTCGTCACATTGTGGTTATTATATTCTTATTTCTTATAATGGGTTAGCAAGCTTTGCTACCTTAATTTAGATTTATGTATTATAATAAGATGACAATTAAATAAATTTCTTCATATTTAATAATATTAATAATTTAAATATTTTAATCTTTAGATTGATGATGATCAATAAATATAAAAAGTTTGTTCTAAAAATTATTAATAAAATAATATTGACTAATTTGAACATAATATATATATATATTTTAGAAATGTTCGATGTCATAATTGAAAACGCATTACATACAAAAAAAAATTATTTTATACCGCATATACGATAAATGTACCGACACATAATTGAGCCCTATAATTTGTAGTGACTAAATAAGTTTAAATACTTTCAAAAATGGTCTGACACAATAAATAGTTCTAAAGCGTTGAAACAAATGTTATTGACACAAGAACAATTATATGAAGTACAAGAACATTAACTATATCAAAAAAAATTGGCTTATTTTTTGAACTATTACTTCAAGATAGATAATTCTTGAAACAAATATACATATTGACAAAATATAACAACATAAACAATCGCAAAAAAGGTAAAAGGATAATGCATGGTAATTGAAAGAATTTCAAGAAATATCAATAGTGAATAAAATATGTCAAACGGTTTCTATTAGAGTCAGGTTATACAAAATATTAAAACAACTAGCAAGATTATAAGAATCCAAATAGTCAATTTAATGTGATCTTATCCCGATTTATATAAAATTAATTTAAATTTATCTATAAATAATTAACTCATTAAATTCTTTATGAAAAGATGAAAAATATATTATTTTAATAAATGTATTAAATGACACATTTATTATTAGATATCTAAATTTCAATAGTCTACCCTTTATATGCTTCAAAAATATGTGAAACCTAAGTATATCAACAAAGAGAGTTATATAGATCTATAAACTATAGAGAAAAATTGTTATGGCCAGAAAATCAGGTGGAGGTCGCCAAAAAATTCCGATAAAGTTTATTGAAGATAGGGCTAAGCGTTCCGTAGCGTTCTCTAAAAGAAAGTCCGGAGTTTTGAAAAAGGTGAGTGAACTTTCTACTATGTGTGGAATTGATATGGGACTAATTTTGTTCAATGAAAGTGGAAAAGTCTTCTCTTATGGAAATCCTACTTTAAATGTCATATTGGATCGCTTTTTGGGCTTAGATCCCCAAAGAGTGCTCAATCCAGCATCACGTAAAATCATTGAGGCGCAAAAGATTTATCGTATTCAAGAGATGGAAGCTAAAATCATGAATGGAGAAGAAATGCTCAAACTTGAGGAACTACGTGGGAAAACGTTATCACTAGAGATGACTAACCATGCTATTGGGAAATGGTGGGAGCAGCCAATCGAAAAAATGACTTTAGACCAAATACAATTGAGGAATGCATGTATGGAAAACCTAAAGATGATATTCGAAGAATATAAAAGGTTAATGATGGACACACACAATTGGAATTCATTGAATCAATAAGTTATTTGTTTTAAATTTGTGTCAAGCTTTATTAGAATGTGTTATATGCATTTTCAATAAAAATATGTTGTTTTAGAAATCTTGTGACTTTTGGTGGCAATATATTTTATAGAAGTATTATAATATTTTATTTATATTCTTAATTTATCAAGTGATCATTATTGAAAGTTCTCATTCATTTTTAATATTATATTATTTTGTACAATTACTAATTTTCTAAGGCACAACTCAATTTTTAAATGAATGTAAATAAATGAAATTATTATTATAAAAAATATATAGCCCAATCCCTCCTTCCTTATTTTTATAATAAAAAGATATTGTGCAAAAACTATTCGCTTTACATGAATAAAATAATTAGGATTAATATAATATAATTGACTTATAAAATTAAGTCTAACTTAGTTGTAATCTCCTTATAAAAATTAGGATTAATGTAATAAAATTGACTTGATAAAATTGAGTCTAACTTACTTGTAATCTCCTTATAATAATTTATTGTATAATTTATAATTCATAACAGTCTTTTATGCTTTATAGGTTAATTTAACACATATATTTAATGATTAAAATATTATTTATTTTTAAATATTTTTAAATAAAATAAAATTATACTTTTAATTAATAATTTAATTTTTTTATTGAATTAAGTATTGAGAAAGAGATACTATATGAGGTTCATCAAAGAATTTCATATGATGTGTAGATAATCTCCTTAATGGAGTGCTAAATACATTTCTTATTTAAGAAGATTGTGGAGTTAAATTAATAATTTTTTTTTGTTTAAATAAAATATTTATAAATGAATGGCTGAATGTAATGCAAATTGAATGTAAACAAAAATAAATGAAATCTTTATAAAAGAATAATTGCGCACATTTGATATTAATAATATTCACTTCGACGTATGTACTTGTAAAATTAACTCATTTAGACGTATATATTAATAAATGATCATTTAAACCTACCTATTATAAAAAAATAGGCTCATCTAAGCCTATTTTAGTAAACCATAGTTAATTTTTATTTTTTAATTTATATATTTATTTTAATATATTTTCTTTCTCCTTTTTTTTATTAATTAAACCATTTAAATTAATTTCATTCCTAAATTTTTTATTATTTTTATATTAGCTTCTCTTTCTTTTATTATATATTTCTTTTTTTTTTATCAATTTTTATTTTTTTATTCCTTAAATTCTCATTTTTTAAGAAATTTTAATAACTTATTTATAAATTTTGTTTTAATGTAATATTTTTGTGAAAAATTTCTTTCTTATTTAATTTAATATTAACAAAAATAATATTAAAAAAAAATTAATTTTGATTCATGACTTATAGTAGTAAAAAATATTATTTTATCTAATATTTGATTATTGAAAAAAAAACTCACGCAACCTATACGTATGTACTTGTATAACTAACTCTTATAATATTCTTTACTATAAGTTCTGAATCAAAAATTAAATAAAAATTTATTAATTTATTTTTATTTATATTAAATTAGATAAGAAAGAAACTCTTTACAAAAATATTATATTAGAACAAAATTCATAAATAAGTTGCTAAATTTCTTCAAACAAATAAGAATTTAATCAATAAAAGAAATAAAAACTGATAAAAAAAAGAAATTAATATAAAAATAATAAAAATTTTAAGAATGAGATAAATTTAAATAGTTTAATTAATGAAGAAGAAGGGAGAAAATATATTAATACCTAATTAATAAATATATAAATTAAAAAAATAAAATTAAACTATGGTTACCAAAAGAGGCTAGATGAGCCTATTTTTGATAGTACTTGTGCTTAAATAATTTTTATGTTTAAATGATCTTTTATTAGTAAATACGTCTAATTGAGCTAGTTGTACAAGACCCTTCCCTTTCTTGGAATGAAATTAGATATATATTATGTGTTATTAACTCATTAAAGTAATTTAAATTACAATCCTAAATGAACTAATATTATGAATTCGATCGTCACTTAAAATCCCTTAAATATGAGTGATTTATAACTACGGGTCATACTACCTTTATACATTAAATACATAAGATGAATACAAACTAGCTCGCATTATATTTGATACTTTTTTTACTTCGACATAATCAATACTAATAACTTGACATTTTCTTTGTACATGTTGGGTTACACATATAAAGTTTTCATGGCTATTTTGCGGTTAACATTACATTACTCGAAAAATTTAATATTTTTGAAAAAAAAATATCAAATAACTTGAAAACAAACAACTCCTAAATTGATCAGTATAGGCATGTGGTGTACTACAAGCAAGTTTCTAACACCAGACATTACCCAACACATTACATATATATTAATGTTTATTAGTACAAACACATCAATGACACTCATCTTCATCTTTGTTGTAAAGGATAGTTCAACACGTGTGCTTCATTCAAAATAGTTCGCCCTAATTTGTACTATCAAAGTTAGGGTTTCACCTAAAATCTCTCTGCTATGTATGTAGAGTGTATCAGTACAATGTCTCTTATTGGTCGTCATTCTTGATGAATCCGAAGAAAATGATTTAAAGAAAAAGTTTCTTCACAATTAGAGTTTTCAATAATTTTTTTCCCAAATTTTAAAAGATTATCCTGATGTATGTCTTTCTCTTCCACTTCTTCGCCTTCAAGTAAATTGTTTCCTTCAAAGTTGAACGGCTCTAATACCATAGAGAGGTCCAATACTCTCAATGGAATGAATCGACATTAATAAATAAATAAAATAACAACATAAAGAAACTTGCATTGCAGAAAGAAATTTCAATTCCCTTGGTTTTAGAAATCATTTTAACGGAAGATAATTTGTGAAGACTACAAAAACAACATTACGACAATCCACTTCAACTAACTAATCGTCATTCTAGGAAAACGTGAGATCAGTTTTGAAGAACTTGGTAGTATACGAGGTTTGCACATCCTCTAGGTCATTGGTTTTGCACGTTACACCAAGATGACGAATGGAATGGTCGACACATACAAGAGTAATCAATTGCTAAGGGAAAAAGTGATCATAGTGAACCAACTGAAGAGCAATGAGAGGTGGTTTATCTATGCAACAAGATTAATTAATTTAACATACTAACAAAAGTGTTGTCTCTTGATCAAACACTTGACAAGAATTATAGATGTTGCTGAAGGGTTAAGGATAGAAAATGTCATTTTTTATATCTTAGAATTGTGTCAAGTTTGACATATTGCTTGCACTTATCATATTTGTTTTTTTGTAAACGAGTTTACAAGATTTTCTATCTTTATAGGTGTTAATATGTCTCACAAGATCCACTCAACAAATTAATTTATTCATATTGACTCATTCGGAAGGAATATAATTATAGTTTGACGACGTAATTAAAAGTATCCAACATCAATATGCACTAATTTAGGTGCAAATAAGAAATTTATCGACACATAAATGTTTCATAGCATAAACTTTCCTAGAATTTTATGGCACAAATTTTTGTTATCAAAGTTATTCTTTTGCGACTTACATCTAAATCAATATTAGCGGCGATAGAATAACATTGATTGAAGTTTTTTTTATGTGCTTATACAACGGCGTATAAAGCCCACACAATATTTTATTTTTCTATTTGAGCATTAGTTTTAATATTTAGTGATGTTTAATATTATTTTAGCTTTCTTTAATATTTAGCGGGAATCTTAATAATTTGAATTTTTAAATATTTTAAAGGTATTTTTGCATATCAAAAGTACCTTATAAACAGCATATTGCAAAACCTGTATGGACTTTTTTAAATAGACATTCTTGAATATGCTTCAAACACTTAAAAAAATCATGGAATAAAAGCTACAAAAACAAAATAAGAAGAAGAGACGAAGATGAACTATATGTATGAAGAACGACTTAATTTATTTTTTTATCAAGATTTATTCTTGTCAAAAACAAATATCATATAAATTAAACTCATTAGGGTAGTGTAAGTGGGAAAAGTCGGTGCCTAAATAGTTAAAAGTTAGGGGTTTTATTGACACTTAAAAATCTTTAAGTTTAAGTGAAGATTATAACTATGAAGTCATTACAATTTTCTATATTAAAAAAATAACATAAATTATTTAGAAGGGGTATTTTACATTGTTATAGTGATTTCTTGAATGTATTTCCTCTTCTCTCGCATAATTTATTTTTCATACACTTTTAGAATCATACATAGAGCTTTACGCTAAATAAATATAGTGTCATTATGTTTGTTCAATAAATAATTATTTTTAAAATTAATCGTCGTTGATAAATAATTCAAAATAAAAAAATATCGACAATAAAAAGATGCGCCACAAATATGTAATAACTCTTACTAACAATTTTTTCATATTATCTTTTTCTAAGATTAATTCAATATTGTGAAAATCTATTTTCATATTACATCAATAAAATCTTTGTGATAAAGATAAGAAATATATCAATTTAATAAATATATTTAATGATATATTGTTTTTGGTTAAGTAAATAATATATTCAATCCCTTTATATATGTTTAAAAAACCTTTAAAATGTATCCCATCAAAAAAAGATATCACTATAGAGAAAGAGATTTCGATTAAGATGATTAAAAATGTCGATAGTTCACTAACGTTTTCGAAGAAAAAGTTCAGCGCTTTCAAGAAAGCTGATGAGCTTTCCACTCTTAGTGGAAGTGAGCTAGTGGTAGTCATATTTATTCCAAGTGGAAAAGCTTTCTCTTATGGCAACGCAGTGTAAATTCTATATTGGATCAATTCATGGGCCTTGATCCCTTGAAAACACTTGACCCAATATCCCATGAACTCTTAGAGGTACAAAACAATTTACGTGTTCGAGAGATTGAAGCTCGAATAGTTGAGGTGTAAGATATGTTCAAACTTGAACAACAACAAGAACAAATATTGTCACTAGATATGACTAAAGATGCTAAGAAAAGATGGTGGGAGACATCCATTGAGGAGATGAGCTTAACTGAGTAATATTTGAGGAAGGATAAGATGGAAGAGCTAAAAATGTTTTTTGAAGAGCAGTAAAAAATGAAGATGTTGGTCGAATGATTGCATGATTATTGAGAAACAAATTAGTTATTAAAATATGTTGGTTAGGAATTTGTTTCATTTTAGTAGTCTAAGAGCCTAGTGGTTCTAAAAATGGTTCTTTCTTTTTCTTCTATTGTTTTCTAATGTTCTAAAATTTGGTTATAAGTGTTTTACTTTTTATGCCCCATCTATTTTATATAAGTAGTTTTTTTGATGATTTGTTTATTTTTATATTTTATTTTGGATTCAAATAATATATCAAGTTATTATTAGGAATTCACACTTATTTTGTATAGTATATAATATTTTTGCAATAGAACAACTCTATGTTCAAAGTGAAAACTCAATAAATACAAATCTTATTATAAAAATAGATGGTCCAATCATCCTTCTTTAATTATATTATAATAGGATAGTGAGATTATATAGTTTGATTAATTAGATATGATTCAATTATTATTTGGAATTAGATTTGAACAATTTTTTATAATATAGGGTTTGAACATTTGTGGTTGAATTGTTTTTCATTTTTAACTGATGGGTTATCAGTTTCTTGTCGAAATTAATAGTGCTAAAAAACTTATCATTTTAACTATGATCGTGATTTACATTAACAAAGTAAAATACTATGGTTAAATTGTGTTTTCATTGATTTAAACATTCATATGAATAGGAATTAAATCAATAAATATCTTTATGTTTAAATAATAATGAATATCTGAATGTAATTCCAATTGAGTGTAAACAAAAATAAATTAATAAATAAAATCTTTTTCTAAAGCACAGTTACTCATTTTCCATATTAATATCCATCTAATGTGATTTCCATAATCTTCTTACATAAAAAAAAGTACTTCTTAATATCAATAGTAATTTCCATAATCTTCTCCAATAAAATTTTTATTTAATACATTCTTATAAGATTGTCTGTCTAAAATTATTTATATTTTAAAAATAGATAATATTTTTAATTAGTTATTATTTTGCAAGAAAAAATTACACACTTATATCCTATTTTTTTTTGTTCTAAAACACAAACTACTAAACAGATAAAATCGGAATCAACTGAAAAATAACGAAAATAACAACAAAAGGAAACAAACAAATAAAAAAATATTCTAATTTATTATGTCGTTTCATGATAGATGATTGGAGGAGAATGACAATTATTAGGTAGATTCTCTTGTATTAGAAAACGACTAAGTATAGAACCTTAAGGTTTAATGTGTCTTAGGGTTGGACTCATCACTAATTATATACTCTCATCCAAGAGACATGTTCTCTCTAGTGTTAGTGAATTTGGAAAAAATAATGAAACGTTAATTTGAGTATGAAAGATAAATAATGTTGGACCTAGGGTGAGCAAACGGGTAAACCCAACTCATATTACCCAACCTATATTCAACCTAAATTAAATTTACCCAACCCATAATATTTACTAATATGGGTTGAGTAACCCAAATTAATTTTTTTTAATTTTTCATTTAACATGTATTTGACTAATTTAACACATTTTGATAGGATCAGCTTTATCGATAGAGACGGGGGTCTGACTAAGGATGAAGGTTTATGAAAAACTGTTTGAAAGAAATCTTGTTATGGATATAATTCGTTTTCTATTCTACGCAAACACTTGTAAACACTTGAAACAGATTCAAGGCAGAATTGTTTACTTGGGTTTGAAGCACAAGATGAAATATGAAAAGATGACAGAAATGAAAGAACACAACAGTTTGTTTATAGATGTTCGGAGAAACTCTCCTACGTCAACCCTTCTTTCAACCACCGGAAGGATTCACTATAATATGATTCGAATCAAATACAGTTTACACACACTTAGCTCACTATTGAACAGAACACTTTCTGTTCAATTACAAGATGAAGAATATCACTCAGCTAAAGGTGTTTTGATTCTAGCTCTCTCTTGATTCACACACAATACAATCAGAAAGCAGCTTCACAGTATGAATATTCAAATGCTTGACTTCAGTAAGCAAGATGATAGAACAGTTTCTCTCTCTGTAAAATCTGATTGCTTGTTCGTTGTATGAGGCTAATTGTCCGTTGTCCTTTAGATTTGTTAAATACTGAGCAGGAGCTAACGGTCGAATCTTTTAGAATGATACGTGACACTCTTCCATTGGAAAGCCTCCATTGTACACAGCAGGTTCTGAGCACAAGGATCGTGGCCGTACATCACTAATAGTGCGCCGAATATTCCATCAGGGATGTACCTGCAAAACAATTAATGTGAGGAATATTCACTAAGTTAGATTGCACGTCTAATTCCGGTTCTACCTCAGACTTGTCTGAAGGAGTTAGACTCACGTCTAACTTTCACTTTCTATTAGACTGTACGTATAACTCCACTGAGTTAGACTGCACATCTAATTCGGAACAAATTAGACTATCCGTCTAATTACAAGTCTATTAGACGACACGTCTAACTCCGATGAGTTAGACTGTACGTCTAATTTCGAACACATTAGACTTACGTCTAATTCCGTGTATATTAGACTTACGTCTAATTCTATACATTCATTAGACTACACGTCTAACTACGATGAGTTAGACTGTACGTCTAATTCTATGCATTCATTTGACTACACGTCTAACTCCGATGAGTTAGACTGTACGTTTAATTCTATGCATTCATTAGACTACACGTCTAACTCCGATGAGTTAGACTGTACGTCTAATTCTATGCATTCATTAGACTACACGTCTAACTCCGATGAGTTAGACTGTACGTCTAATTCTATGCATTCATTAGACTACACGTCTAACTCCAATGAGTTAGACTGTACGTCTAATTCTATGCATCGAATGCCAAAACCGGTATAATGACCCTCATTAGAGCTAAGTCTTACGAAACATTGTTTCAATACACCTGCATCAAAACTCATAAGTCATTTCATCATCAAAATCTCATTGGTTAAATTATTTCAACATTTAGTCAAAATAATTTGACCCAACACATTTTATCCGTTTAACACGTTTTTAACATGTTTAACACGTTTTTCACATGTTTAACACGTTTTTCTCATGTTTAACATGTTTTTAACGTTTTTGGCACGTTTGACACATTTTTGACATGATTCACAAGTTTTTAACATGATTAAAACGGTTTTTGCACGTTTTTCATGTTTTTGGCATGTTTAACCTGTTTTGAAACGTTTAACACGTTTTGACATGTTTTCACGTTTTTATGTTTTCATATTTTGACACGTTTTTGACACGTTTTGACAGATTTTTGACACATTTTGACATGTTTAATACATTTTTGACATATTTAACACGTTTTTGACATATTTAATACGTTTTGCACACGTTTAACTCATTTTTCACACGTTTAACATATTTTTTATGTTTTTGCCATGTTTAACATGTTTTTAATACGTTCTAACACATTTAACGTTTTTTCAAGTTTTTGACACATTTAATATATTTTTGACATGCTTTTGAAAAATCGTGTTAAATGTGGCAAAAACGTAAATTTTTTTGTTAAATATGTCAAAACGAGTTAAACGTATCAATAATATGAAAACGTGTTAAACATGAAAAACTTGTTAAACATGTCAAAAATGTGTTAAACATGCAAATAAAACGTAAAAAATGCGTTAAACGTGCAAAAATGTGTCAAACGTGCAAAAATGTGTTTAGTTTGCAAAAAAAATTAACGTGTCAAAAACTTGTCAAAACGTGTTAAACGTATTAAACATGTCAAAAATATGTTAGATGTGCAAAAACGTGTTAAAATGTTTAAATTGTGTTAAATGTGGCAAAAACATGAAAAACGTAACAAAATATGTTAAATGTGCTAAAAATGTGTTGAATATGCCAAAAACATATTAAACCTGTCAAAATGTAATAAACGTGTTAAACATATCAAAAACGTGAAAAATGTGTAAAGTGTGTTAAACATGTCAAAAACGTGTTAAACATGTCAAAAACATGTTAAACGTTTGAAAAACATATTAAACGTGTCATAGACGTGTTAAAGATGCCAAAAACGTAAAAAATGTGTTATAAGTGTGAAAATGTGTTAAACAGGTCAAAAACGTGAAAACGTGTTAATTGTGTGAAAACGTATTAAACATGTCAAACGTGTTCGACTGTAATGGATTAATGGAGATCAGCGTAGTAAAAATCAAAAGAATACATTGAAGTTGAAAGATGGTTAGTTTATATTGGATTAATAAGAAATAATTAAATTAAATTTATATAATTTGGGTAATCCTTAACCCAACCCAAATTAAACCAAAAATTAAACCCAACTCATACGCAACCCAACCTAAATTAACTTACCCAAATTAATATTTTGGGTTTGGGTTTAGGTTGGGGATTGAATCAACCCATAATATGTTTACCCCTAGTTAGACCCAACGAATAAACCAAACACAATACTTGTAGAGAAAACAAAAAGCAATAAATTAATATTCGATGATTGAGTATGAAAATAAACAATGTTGGACCCAATAAATAAACCAAACACAATATTTATAGAGAAAATAGAGACCAATAAATGAAGAGAAATAAATAAATTACTATAACCAATAATTCATATGATGAACAATAAAGAGTAAACAATTGTCTAGGAATTGAAGAGTGTATGAGGTAGGATTTATTGTTTCGAACTATTTCTCTAACTGTCTAATGGTAACGTGAATTAAAAAAAATAAATTTACTAATATACTAAATAAAGTTTATATATGTATATATATTTTGTTTGTGTGTACAAATCTGATAGGAAAATTTGATGAAATGGTCCTACTAAAGGGTCTAAATCTAAAAAAGGACCCCGCTTGATATAGTTTGCAAAAAGGGCCCTTTTGCCCTACGAAAAGTCCATATTGCCCTCGCGCGACTAATTTACCGCTCAATTACGAGAAATATCAATCACGCGTTTCCCATGAAATGTGTGAGTGGTATTTCTCATCTTTCCATTTATGGGAAAAACCACTCACGTGTTTCATCTAAAATACGTTTATGAACTCACGCGTTTAGATGAAAACGCGAGAGTGGTATTTCTCGTCTTTCATCGTATATATAATTTATTTTGCCCTAATTAAAAAAAAAACCCATTCACGAATCTCGACACTCTCACTTTCCACTCCGACTTCCAACTTCGTCTTTACAACTCTCAACTTTCCATTCCAACTTCTATTCCAACCTCGTTCAACATCATCGATCCACTTTCATCATCGTTCGTCGTATGTCTCTTCGATAATATATTAATGTGAGTTTAGGGTTTATGTTTAATTTGTAATGTTCTCATTATTCTGCCGTTTATATTGATGAATATTGATGTATAATCCTTAGCTTTTAGGGTCCATGTATCTTTTATGGTTTATGTGTATATGATATTTTTGTTTATCCAATGTTCTTCACTAACGAGTATTATATCAGTGTTCTTATTCTACATGCATGCATTTCTCTTTTATTCTTTCACGAGCATTGTACTTATATGTTGCTTTCACGAGCATTGTACTTATATGTTGCTTTCACGAGCATTGTACTTATATGTTTCTTTCACGAGCATTGCACTTTGAAGGATGATTTGCTAATGATATTTGCAAATGAAATCATGAATGTGACAAAGATTGTAACAAATGCTAGTTTCCAAATAAGCTCAATTTATGTGATAAAATTTCAAGTGATCAAATATGCTCATAATCTAATATCCAGATTATGAAAGGAAAACATATTATACCATCACACACATGCCTGATTAAAGTGAAACAAAGAATGCAAACATATAGAATTTTCGTGTATTCTTTGATGTTGTTTACTTGAGTTGTTATGTTTTATAGTTTAGGTAATTATAATGTTCTAGAGTTGCTTACTCCAATGTTGTTCCTTGTTTTGTAGATGGAATCCATCATAATTCCTAAGTTTGCTGGTAGGGTCTCATGGAGATCCAATATCTCAAATATTGCCACCAAGTTTGCTGCAACGGATCTAATGGAAAGGGTAGAGCAAACCCAATTCTGATTCTTATTCAAAGGATCCATCCACATTAGTACGGTTCTCGGGAACGATAATACATCAAATGCTCCTTAAGAAGAGCAGCTCAAATTCTATGGAGATGAAGTTCCTCGTGAATGGAAAGGAGTTGTGCTACGGGATAAAGGAGTTTACATTGGTCACAGACCTTAATTTTGGGAGATTCCCTATGGTGGAAACCATTTTCAATGAAGTTGAAGAATGTCCACCTTTGGTTGTCAAATATTTTAAAAGTAATCAACTTGTTAGAATAGTAGACATTCATTCAAAATTTGTGTCCTGCTCTGATAATGAAGATTTATGGAAATTGGGGCTGGTATACCTGGTTTGCCAATATCTCTTCACACTTGACCTAAAGAGGATAATAAATATCAAACTCCTTAACATGGACAAGGACATCGAAACTTTCCTCAAATTTCTATGGGGAAAGTTGTCCTTTAGAGCAACCATAAAGGGTTTGAACAGGAACCTTGATCACTACAGGTTGCTATATCTAGAGAAGAAGAAAGTCATGGGGAAGAAGAACAAAGACAAAAATGTTGATGTTTATTATAACGTATATGGGTTCACACAAGCCTTACAAGTGTGGACCTATGAGGTTATCCAAACGTTTGTCTCCAAACTTTCTAGGAATACGATGCTTCAAGCGCAAGAACCTGTCTTCCAAGGATAATACAGTACAAATCCAGAAGGAAGAGCACCGCCTCTGATCTTCACACTGCCCTGAAAGGCAAGATTGTCAAGAAGATGGAATTGTTTGAAGACGAGAAGATCTTGTATGTTGGGGAGGACTTTGAAGATATGGGAGGTAATTTTTATGATGTCTTTTTTGAACTTGATCGCAGAAAGAGGAAATTTGGAGATATTGAAGATGTAATTCCTCTTAAACCTAACATGAGGAAGAATAGACAAATTACTCTTGCCAAATCTTCCACGAGTAGAAGAACCCGCAACCCTACCCCCAGCACAAGCAACTCTTATTTTGTCGAGAGCGCTACTAGAAAAAAACATGATGATTCCTCTCAAATGACTCCAACAACAACAACTCCCTATGATAGATGTAGATTGGATCAACTTACAAAGGAACTAAATGAACTAAAAACTGAAATGAGAACTGAAATAAATCTCATAAAATAGATGTTAAACCAACTACAAGAACCGTTTGACATATTATCAGCCACACTAAGGGAGGAATCGAGAAGGGGAATATTTAATGAGGAATATATGGATGTGGATGTGCTTGTGGAGAAAAAGAAGGTGAATGAGGAAAAATTGGAAGATAATGAGGAAGATTTGGAGGTGAATGAGGAAGATAAGGGTGAGGAAGATTTGGAGGTGAATGAGGAAGATTTGGAGAAGGTGAATGTGTTGATTGAGGATTTAGTGAATGATGATAATATTGAGGTATGTCTAATTCAAGCATTTGGTGTAATTCGAGTATTTGGTCTAATTCAAGCATTTTGTTATTTTAGGATGGGCATGTGGAGGAGAAGAAGAATGAGGATGTGGTGGAGGATGATGTGCTGAAGATTGATAATATTGAGGTATTTCAATTCAAGCATTTGGTG